>NC_132905.1:76876897-77179928 GCF_047675955.1 Chlorocebus sabaeus
TACAATAAAGTAGCTTTCCTAAAACCATGTGATTACCAAGGGCAAAACTGACTCAATCTAGCCCATTGGAACTCTAGTTCCATTTTATTTATATCATACTTTTTGCTTCTTTGTGAACAAAATTTGACATTTGTGGTTAGATATAAGGAGGTCCTTTGAACATCTAGAAGAGACATTTCACATGGATATTTAACTTATGAATTCAGTAATGTACCACTGGCAAGTACATATTAGAAATATAATTCATAAAATTAATTAATTTAAAAAGTGAAAGTGATTCTGTCCACCATCCCTATCCATATGAACCTGCCACGAGTCACCTTGTAAGAGAGGATGTGACCAATACTCTTTTAGGTAAAAGATGAAAGTCAGGTTGGTTGCAGTGGCTTACGCCTATAATCCCAGCACTTTTGCCAGGAGGCAAAAGCATCACTTGAGTCCAGGAATTCAAGACCAACCTGAGCAAAATAGTGAGACCTCATCTCTCCAAAAAAATAAATAAATTAGCACAGCTATTATTGCACCACTGCATGCTAGCCTGGGTGACAGAGAGAGAGACCCCATCTCAAAAAAGAAAAAAAAAGATAGATGAAAGTCCATTGTTCTCTGAAAAGAAATATTTGTATTCAACATACATATCAGTGGGATAACTGCTCTATAAAAGAAGTGTTGCAATAGCCCACTTCCAAAATCTTTTGTTCTTTCATTTTCTAATTAGAAATAAATCTCCTTAAACCTTCTAGCCCACATCATGAAAAAGGCTGGTCATGATGGGTCTCATCATTACTCAGCAAATTTTGGTAACTTGTGGCTAAATATAAACAGTTGAACGTATATATAATTGTACAAGCAAGTAATATATGATTGTTCAAATAATTAGGACTCTGAATATATATCCCATGGAGGACTGTGATGCAATCTTGCTTCCACTCTAAAATTAAGAGGCAAAGGAGTGGGAGGTAAAGTAAAACTTCTTCCTCCATTAACATCTACATTCCCTTGTTCATGAATTCATAGTGCACTTGGAGAAAGTGCTATCCAGCACAGAAATAGCTTCTGACACAAATGGCTACAATGACAGTGTGCATATGCTGCTGACACAGGCTCCAGGCTATTCTAATGTGGCTGCTAAATGCCTCTCCTTTTTCCATTCTTTTCCCATAATTGGCATCTTCTCTAGAGAATCCTTATAGGTTTGGGGTCTTCAGGGCTAAAGGAACTATGAGAAATTAAATCCTACGAAGAACTCATAGGAAGCTTGACACTAAGTTATTAATGACAAGCACTTTAACATTAAATGAATACTTTAGAAACTATGGCCAATTTTGAAATGTGCTTGAGTTAATATGTTGAATGTAAGACATCTGCAGGTATTCTCTTTACTTGTTTAGAAGGAGCCTGGGGGTGGACAAGAAGGCTTTAATGGAACCAGTCTCCACTAAACAAATGCAAGACAAAACTTTTAAATTTTTAGGAATTTAATCGACTCCTTTTTTATATTCACTTTTTCTTGCCATCAGTCTATGAATGTGGCATGCATTCATGTGACGAGCATTTTTACATTTTAGGGAATAAAATATTAAAGTCCCTTTCAAAAGAAATGCACTGAAAGGTCCATGCTACATCGTTAAAAAAAATGTAGCTCCTATGCACTGGATTTACTAACAGACTTTGCTGTATAACCCAGGATCTTGGAGTTCTAGCTGATGACAGGGGTGAATTGGTTTTCTTTGCTTTTTTTAAAAAAGACATTTAAAAAAAACTACTAGTGGGAAATAGACTAAATAGCTTTTTAAAAGGGACTATTCAAACATAATTTGCATTTCTTACACTGACTACCCTGGTTAAGGCACAGCATTTAAGAGAGCTGGTGTTTCAGCCAGTCACAGTGGCTCACACTTGTAATCCCAGCAGTTTGGGAGGCCAAGGTGGACAGATTACCTGAGGTCAAGAGTTCGAGACCAGCCTGGCCAACATGGTGAAACCCCGTCTCTACTTTAAAAAAGCAAATGTAGCAGACGCCTATACCAGTTACTCAGGAGGCTGAGGCAGGAGAATCGCTTGAGCCCGGGAAGCAGAGATTGCAATGAGCTGAGATGTTGCCACTGCACTCCAGCCTGGGTGACAGAGTGAGACTCCATCTCAAGAAAAGAAAAAAAGAGCTGGTATTTCAAATATTTCAAGTAAATTCACTTTGTTCTATTCATTTTCTCTTTAAACCTGTAGAGTGAAAAGTGGAGCATATAAAAAAGACCAGAGGGCTTCAGGAAAAAAAAACAAACGAAAAAACAGAATTTCAGTATATTTATCATGTTATTATCTTTTTTCTATTTTATGGGTTTAGTTATTATGAAAATTTTCAAATATATACAAAAATAGAGACAACAAACAATAAATACCATATAGTCATCATCCAGATTAAAGTTATAAAGATTTTGTCATATTTACTACATTTACATTATTGAAGAATATTAAAGCAAATCATATATACCAAATAATTTTCTTTATTACTTTAGCAAGCACCACTAAAGATTAAAGACATATAGCTATAACACCATTTGAACAACTAACAAAAATAATTCCTTGGTATAATTTAATGTCTAGTCACATTTCCCTGATGTCTTATTTGAATCAGGATACATACTATATGTCAGCATTACATTTGCTTCTTAGGCCTTTTATGCATGTGTTTAATCTAGCGCTGACCTGCTCTTTCCTCTCTCCCCCTTTGTTTTTACCTTTCATGCCATTGACTTATTGCAGAAACCTGGTCAGTTATTCCGCAGAAAAACCCACTTTCTGAGTTTGTGCACATGCTACCTTGTGGTGTCATTTGATTTGTGCATCTATCCTTCTGTAATGAAAGTTCGCTTGTGGAGAGGCTTCATTCAAGTGGAGGTCATTTTCTTTTTTTTTGGAGGGAGATGGGCAAGAATATTACACAGGGAGTGCTATGTGCTTCCTTTTTATTTTTATTTTTTGAGAGAAAGTCTCACTCTGTTGCCCAGGCTAGAGTGCAGTGGCACAATCTTGGCTTACTGCAACCTCTGCCTCCCAGGTTCAAGTGATTCTCATGTCTCGGGTTCCCAAGTAGCTGGGATTACAGGCATAAGCCACCACACCCAGCAAATGTATTTTTAGTAGAGAGGGGGTTTCACCATGTTGGCCATGCTGGTCTCAACTCCTGACCTCAAGTAATCCACCCACCTCGGCCTCCAAAGTGTTGGGATTACAGGCGTGAGCCACAGCACCTGCCCTGGTTTTCCTGCTTTCAATGATGCTAAGATTAATCAGTGTTTCAGGTGATAACAGGCTGATCCTTCCATTGTAAAGCTCTCATCAACATTTTCCCTAATGATTTTACCCATTAATAATCATACCCTAAGTCAATTACATGTTGCAAAATGATGATTAGATTCTATTATTTTTTCATTATCTATTTTCTTTGACATTTATTAGCTTGAATTCTATAAAGAAGAACTTTTCCTTCTAAGTTAAGGCTTTGTGGTTACACACACATGCCTAAAAGAAAGCAGAATAAAGATAATTATTTATTTTGATTGTCAAATATCAGGGTAAGGAGTAACTGACCTAGTTAATTCTAATGGTGACCAAAGAGTGATGACTTTTTTTTTTTTTTTGAAATGGAGTCTTGCTCTGTCGCCCAGGCTGGAGTGCAGTGGCCGGATCTCAGCTCACTGCAAGCTCCGCCTCCCGGGTTCATGCCATTCTCCTGCCTCAGCCTCCTGAGTAGCTGGGACTACAGGCACTTGCCACCTCGCCCTGCTAGTTGTTTTGTATTTTTTAAGCAGAGACGGGGTTTCACCGTGTTAGCCAGGATGGTCTCGATCTCCTGACCTTGTGATCCGCCCGTCTCGGCCTCCCAAAGTGCTGAGATTACAGGCTTGAGCCACTGCGCCCGGTGAGAGTGATGACTTTTAAACATTTTTTTGATTTTCTTTTTAGTATCTTTATAATTAATGCATTTAACAACACATTCAACATATTTAAATCAATTGCATTCAGTATTACGTTTTCTCTTTTGATTCTCATCTTGCCTCCAGTTTGGCCAAAGAAAGTCTTTTTAGGTTGATTCCTTTGTCCTTTGGGCACAATCTCAGTCTTTGACAGCTACCTTGCCTTCTAAGTGATATGGTTAGACTTTGTGTCCCCACCCAAATCTCATCTTGAATTGTAATCCCCATAATCCCCACGTGTAAAGGGAGAGACCAGATAGAGGTAGCAATCATGGTGGCTCATGATGTACTCATGAGTACTCATGATAGTGAGTTCTCACAAGATCTGATAGTTTTATAAGGGCTCTTCCCCCTTCACTTGGCATTGCCCTTCTTGCCACTTTGTGAAGAAGGTGCCTTGCTTCCCCTTCACCTTCCACCATGATTGTAAGTTTCCTGAGGCCTCCCCATCCACACTGAACTGTGAGTCAATTAAACCTCTTTCCTTCGTAAATTACCCAGTCTCTGGCAGTTCCCTATAGCAGTGTGAAAACAGACGAATACATGAGGGCAAGAAAACATCCCAGGCTCATCTTAAATCGCCTAACCCTAAAACCGGAATCAGGTGTTCCTCCAAAGTTCCCTAGTCATTGTTAGTGTGGAATGGTATTTAGGGATTATAGTCTATATGCTAAGTATGCTCAGTTTTGAGGGGTTGTAGAATAGTTTATATTATTATCCCCAACTCCCAACTCCCTTCTTATTTATTATTGTATGATTTCTAGGGCCTCCTAGCAGGCAGAACACAATTCTCCATCCCAGTTCCACTTTTGGCCACGTGATGTGCTTTGACCAATGGGCATATCTCATGTTAAGTAGAAGCTTTCAGAGCTGTTAAGCTCTGTCCTTTGCTTTTCCCTAGGCCACAAGGACTATCTGTTCCAAATAGGGCCAATTCCTTCAGCTTGAGTCCTAGAATAGGAAGATTGTAGAGAAGAGACTCAGCAGCTGACCTGGAGCCACCAAAATGGAATACAAGCCAAATATATAATGGATATGGTGGCAAACTGCTGAGGTTTCTGAGGTTATCTATTACTTCTTCAAAGCTGATTGATACAGGCTGTGACGTCTTCTGGGTCTTTTTAGTGGACAGATAGGAAAAGTAGCTTTGAAAAGAGGAAAGCATCATGAGTTCAAACTCAATTCAAATAGAACATTTCCAAATCAGATAGAACATTATAGGACCTGTACTTAATTTTTAAAAACTTTATACACATATCTCTTTTTTCCTACACTAAAAATCTTAATTTCTATTTACATTAGTATAATTACTGATTTGTATTTCCTATAATATAATGTAGTGTCAAAATAACAAAATCATTATTTTAAAGTACTAAAGTTTAAAACATATTTGCAGCTATTTTTGTCCTTAACATATATTCTACTGTTTGGTGGAATATTATGTTTTTAGGTTCTGATTGAAATAATTATTTCCTCTGTGTGGTTATATCACTGATTTGATATATAGTAGGTTTATTTCTTTATTTCTTTTTTTGTTTCTTTTAGAGACAGCATCTTGCTCTTTCACCCACACTGCAGTGCAGTAGCGCAATCACAGCTCACTACAGCTTCAATCTCCCAGGACCAAGCAAACCTCCCATCTCAGCCTCCTGAGTGGCTGAGACTACAGGCATGCCACCATGCCCAACTAATTTTTATTTATTTTTCTTTTTTGTAGAGGCATGGCCTTCCTATGTGGCCTAGGTTGGTCTTGAACTCCTGGTCTTAAGCAATCTTCCTGCTTGGGCCTCCCAAAGTATGGGGATTACAGGCGTAAGCCACCATGCCTGGCTCAGTATGTTCATTTATTTCCATTTGTTTTCTGTTTTTAAGGATGGCTGTTTTAGTGAATTTTATCTTTTGAAATAAAACATTTAAAATTTCAAAATGAAATCTATGTAATAAGCTGTATATAGTAAGAGAAGTCTGTTCCATTCCTGTTCTACCTATTGTTAATAGCTTCATTAGTTAACAGTTTAACCTGCCAGTGTTTCTGTCATACACAAAATGTAGCATGCTGCATTAGATTGTTCTGCATCTAGCTTTTTTCACTTACTATATTTTGGAGATAACAGTATAGAGAGATCACCATTATTCCTTTATATTGCTGCAGTGCCTATCATTGTGTTATTTATTTAGCCAATCACCTATAAATGGGCATTTGTTTTCAATCAACTTTTTTATAATAGTTGTGAAATAAATAACACAATGCATAAAAAAGAAATAACATCATGCATAAAGCATGTCCTGTTTTTGCAACTACAGCTTTAAAATAGGTTCCCAGTAGTGGGGTTGATGGGTCAAAGGGCAGATATAGAATTTTTCTACATAGTACTGAATATGATGGGTCAAAGGGTAAATATACAATTTTTCTACATATTGCTACTCCCTATCAGTTGTATCATCTCACGGCTCCATCAGCAGTATGTGGAATGCCTATTTCCATACAACTTCAATAACAGTATGGGGATGAGTTTATGTGATTTTGCTAAGGGAAGAAGTGCTATCTTTGGGACAATCTAATTTGCACTTTAAGTTATGCTGAGAAAAGCTTCATATTTGAAGAACCATTTAAATTTTTCTTCTGGGAACTCTGGGTTTTTTTGTGTGCCATTTATAAAATTTTGATGTTTGCATTTTAACTTTTAGGGGCTCCTTTTATATCAGTGATAATACTCTGTCAGAGACGTAACTTACAAATATCCTTTCCCAATTAGTCATTTATCTTTGGATTTGTTTAGGGTGTTTTATTTTTCCCATGCAGATACTCATTTGATATATAGTCCAGTTTATAGAAGAACAGACCCATGCTTTATTTTATTTTATTTTTGGTGGGGTGAGGTATGGTTTTATTTATTTACCTACTTACATTTAGATCTCTGATCCATTTGAAATTAATCATCATGGAGAATATCAGGTTCTGATCCATTTTTCCCTCAAATGGCTTCCCATTTGAAACAATATTGATTAAGCATTCTCCATGGTTTCAAATGCTACCATTTTACACACACACATACACACACACACGCATGATTTCTAAATAAAGTTGGCATAATTTCTGGAGTTTATATACTCTTCCATTGGTTTGTCTGTCTATTCATGTACCAATCTCACATTATTTTACTTATAGAGCCTTTACAGAACACTGTCATATAGGGCTATAACCACCTCATTTCTGCCCTGTTAGTGTGTTATTGTTTAATGCTCCATTATCTCATTCATTTGATATTTATTCTATGTATTATATGTTTTATGATTAATATGTCGATACAGAAATACATATTATAATTTATTTAAAAATGTCAGGACATATGCTCTTTTAAAAAACGAAGTAGGATATGTAATATAAAAAAGTTTGAAGATCACTGATCTGATGCTTTTCAAACACATCTGTATCTTCAGATAGCTGTCCTGGGTGGCAGTAGCACAGTTGAACTGAGATTCTTATGTGGATCTGATTTTGGCATTTGCCTAATGCCGAATGAGACTCTTGGCCAAGATGATGACTCACCTGGATCTAGGGGTAATTTTTTAAGTGCTTGCTAATGAGCAGGTGTCAAGATCCCACAAAATCATTAAAAGTAGCAGCTAAAACTGCAGTTACTTTCGTACCAACCTGTATAAATACCTGACAAGAATGCCTAGGAAAATCATCTTTGACTTGGAAATGAAGATCACTTTATCAGGCTCTACAATGGTTGAAGTGTGTCCCTCAGAATCCACACATAGGAAATTGAGTTCCCAATGGAATGGTGTTGAGAGGTGGTAGGACCTTAAAGAGGTGTTTGGGTCATGAAGACTCTGCCACCCTCACAAAGATATTAGTCTCATTCTCATAGGACTGGGTTAATCTCACACAGGCGAGTGAGTTCTTGTTCTCATGGGACTAGATTAGTAACTGCAAGAGCAGGTTGTTAAAAAGTGAGGCCATCGGCCAGGTGCAATGGCTCATGCCTGTAATCCCAGCACTTTGGGAGGCCGAGGTGGGTGGATCACAAGGTCAGGAGATCGAGACCATCCTGGCTAACACGGTGAAACCCCGTCTCTACTAAAAATACACAAAAATTAGGTGGGCATGGTGGCGGGCACCTGTAGTCCCAGCTACTCAGGAGGCTGAGGCAGGAGAATGGTGTGAACCCGGGAGGTGGAGCTTGCAGTGAGCCGAGATCGCGCCACCGCACTCCAGCCTGGGTGACAGAGCGAGATTCCATCTCAAAAAAAAAAAAAAAAAAAAAAAAAAAAAAAAAAAGTGAGGCTATCACTTGTGTTTTTTCTCTTTTGCACATACTTGCTTGCTGCTCCTGTGGGTGCTTCCACAGGTGATGCCATTCACTATGCTCTGATGTAGCATGAGGCCCTTGCCAGAGGTGGCTGCCCAGTGTTGAACTTCCCAGGCTTCAGAACCGTGAGCCAAGTAAACCTCTTTTGTTTATAAATTACCCAGTCTCAGGTGTTCTGTTATAGCAACAGAAATAGACTAAAACAGTCTCTATTGTCTCATCTCTCTTAATAAACTTTTGCTCATTATGGGATATAGATTGCTATTATATCAATTGAGTAACAAAGAGATTGGGCCATGAGGGGAAAGTTTGGAGATACCCTGCTCCAGAGTAGAACTTTTACAACTAACATGCTGATATGGTTTGGGTGTGTCCCCACCCAAATCTCATCTTGAATTGTAGTTCCCATAATCCCCACATGTTGTGGGAGAGAGCTGGTGGGAGCCATGTGGAACTGTGAGTCAATTAAACCTCTTTCTTTTGTAAATGACCCAGTCTGGGGCAGTCCTTTATAGCAGCATGAGAACAGACTAATACATGTGCTTTGTTCTATTCTAGATTAAGCAACTTTTGAGGAGTGTATTGTTTGACTCATCTGAGTTTTTAATCAATGCTTACTAATTCAAGAGGAACTTGTGCTTTTAGGATATAAGGAGGCATCAGGAAATCTGGAAAATTTCCTAAAATCCTATAAAGCAGACCAGTCTCTATATTTCCTTGTATCTCTAGGGAGGCCACTGTTAAAAAGAGGAGGAGAGAGTTTTAGGAGCAGAAATATTATGCATTCATTTGGGACTATTAATTTTACATATGTCTTGAGGTTTTTATTACTAAAATGTTATATAATTTTATGAAGCTACAAAACAAATAAGCATTAAATTCCAGCTTATGTAATTCTATTTAATCAAGTATTAAAAGTGCCATGCAGTACTCTAGGTACTAAGGACCCAAAGATGTGTTATCTCTGCCCCCAACAAGCTCGCAATACAGAGAGATATACATGGAAAAATTATAAAAGTACAACTTAGTAAGTGCCATAAGAGAATCAAGAATATACCAAAAACACCAGAGTATAATATACAGTAGACATCAACTTTGAGGAATTGGTGAGTTTGAAAGAATTAGCAGAAAGCGCAAGGAATTTTGGAGTTAGACCTTCAGGGAGAAATTGCCTTTGGCCACATGAGGAACAATAGCAACAACAACACAGACGAATGAAGGTTGGGAAGAAGTACTGTATCGAGATAAAATGGCATAGATGTTCACTTGTTTACACCCACCCACCCACACACACACACGGCACAAAAGAACCTGACTTGTTGTGGATCCAAAAGCACTAACTATGTGGACCGTACAATAATCTCATGTCTCCAATATGCTTAGGTACAATTTTAATGTTTTATGACATAGATGGCTGCATGTTTTGGTTATTGGACAAATGGATACTTGAGTTTTTGTTTATTCCATTGTATCAGTTCTGCTTCTGATCAAAATCCATTCCTATTTGAAAATGCATCTAGTGAATTTTTTTTTTTTTTTTGTGACAGAATCTTGCCGTTGCCCAGGCTGGAGTGCAATGGCACAATCTTGGCTCATGGCAACCTCCACCTCCCACGTTCAAGTGATTCTCACACCTCAGCCTCCCTAGTAGTTGGAACTACAGGTGCACGCCACCACGCCCAGCTAATTTTTCTACTTTTAGTAGAGACAGGCTTTCACCATGTTGGCTAGGCTGGTTTCAAACTCCTGACCTCAGCCTCCCAAAGTGCTGGGATTACAGGCGTGAGCCACAGTGCCCAGCCCTCTAGTGCATTTTTAAAAAACATAAACACCATTCTGTCTTTTCAAATTTAGCACTTGCCCAGAAGTTTCACATGTTCCCTTTTTATTTGTGGTCATTATTGCTTCTTTGGTCTCCGTTAAAAATAGCACCCATTTGCACTTGTCTGCGAATCTTAGCTGGTGCTAGTGTCTCTGTCCTCTCTGGGTTTACACACGTTCTCCTTTGGACTTTTTAACTGGATCTTGGTTGGAATTTTTCCCTTTTCATATTTGGTTACTGGTTTGGAAGTTTATTTCCCTCTGTTTTACTAATCACTTTGTTTCATTATTTTTGGTGGTTCTAGTTAGAAAATAGCTCCCACTGCATTTTGACACAACAATTTTAAAGGCTTCTATAAGATGTTATCTTGAGTCCTGCTTGTAGACTGAACTTTAGGTTGTAGCTTAATTACTAACATAAATAACTTTTTGGAGCAAGGTGCACAACACTATATATAATATGATTTGATTTTCTGGAAGGTATACAGCAGTAAGCATAATAAATTGTGATATTTATTTCTAAAGAAATTATAAGAGTATGCTTATATATATTGGAACTATTTATTTTCTAATTTCTTGAAACCGTATGCAGGAAACTTAAGGATGGGCTATCTGAGAGGCATAGGAGTTAGGAAGCCTGGAAAGGAGACTTATTTCTTGTTTTATAAACTTGCTGCCCTGTTTGAATTTACCCTAAGCATATATTATTCTTAGTTAGACATATAAGAAAATGTGTTTAACAATTAATTCATTTTTATCTTTGGTTTTGTCCATAGTATGTATTTAGCAAGTTTCACAATGTGAAGAAAGCGAAGAGTAAAAACAGCGGGTGACTGCATTGACAAAATGAAAGCAACCAAATTGGATAAACCTAGCATAAAGAAGACAGACCAGGTTATGCATTTTTACTCCTTACAAATATAAAGACAAGCCCGTCCTAAATTATCCCAGTAGAAAATTTCGACAACTACAACAAAACAGAAAACCCAACAAAACAAATAAAAATTTGATGCTGATGACATGCGATAAAGAAAAGCAGAGCTCTCCAGTAAAAAACAAAATTCCTGTCTGTTAAGTTTACAAGGATTCTTCCTTAGGACTTTCTGAGCCAAGACAATGGACAGCTAAGAGGGCAGCTCTTGAAATACTTTCACAGGAATTGCTTCTCTGCTCATAAAATGTAGGAACAATTCAAACTGGAGAGCATTTCCTACCCATTCACTGGCCTAAAGATTCATAGAGTAGGGTTTTGTGTTCCTGTCAGCAGGCATTTATTTGAGCACAAAATCATCCATCCTCTCTCCCTCTCCTTCTCTCTCTCTCTCTCTCTTTCCCCCCACACCCCATGCATGCATACACTCATACCCTTTGGAACATAGAAGGCCACTCTTCTGAACATCAAATCCAGTAAAATGACCATTCTAAGGATGACAACTCAGGGAAACTCTGGAAACACTGGGAACAAATACTGAAAATAAACTTACGTGTGGGAAAGAGAATAACATTGAAACAAGGTCTATATAGTAACCAAAAGAGCTACTGTTTCATGTTTATAGGTTGGGAACTGAACATAAAGTTGAAAATGCAGCATACATGATTTTAAAAAATTTCCTTAAAAACCAAAGAGCCATTTTTTTAAAAAAATTCCTGATCAGATTTAATTAACTACATTTCAAATGCAGTCATGCACCACATAATGACATTTTGGTCAACAATGAACCATATCAGTGGTCCCACAGATTATAATGGAGCTGAAAAATTCTTATTATCTAGAGATGCTATAACGCCTGTACTGCTGTAACACAAGAACTTTATTGTTTTATAAATTTAGTGTAGCCTAAGTGTACAGTGTTGATAAAGTCTACAGTAGTATACAGTAACGTCCCAGGCCTTCACCTTCACTCACCACTCACTCACTGACTCGCTCAGAGCAACTTCCAGTCCTACAAGCTCCATTCATGGTATGTGCCTATACAGGTGTACCATTTATCTTTTATGCTGTTTTTACTGTACCTTTTCCATGTTTAGATATGTTTAGGTATTGCCTACAGTATCCAGTATAGTAACATGCTGTATAGGTTTGTAGCTTAGGAGCAACAGGCTACACCACATAGCCTTGGTGTGCAGCAGGCTCTACCACAGAGTGTAAGTACACTCTATGATGTTCACACAATAACAAAATCACCTAACGACACATTTCTCAGAACATATCACATCACTAGGTGACAGCTGTAAAAAGCAATTGTCAGTGGTTAAATGTGTGTGTGTAATTACGTGAGTATATTTACCGATAAACTATATAAAATAAGTACTTACATAAGCAATTGCCTGGACTACTCTAATAACTTCTGACTGGTTTCCCCAGTTTGACTCCCCCCACCCCAATCCTTCCATTCACCATACTCCATCCAATGCATTCTCTTTAAAATGCAAATCAAACTGATACTCAATGTCAAAAGGCTTCAATGGCTTCTCCAGTTTACTAAGCGTGCTATACATGTAATTCTTCCTAAATCTCTATGAGGTAAGCGCTCTTACTGGGATTATCACCAACACTGATGAGTAAACTGACATATATACAGGTGTTAACCTGTATAAGATCACACAGCTGGTAAGACCACAGAGCGCAGCATTGGAGTGCATGTTCTTTACCACCATACTATGCAATTTGAAAAACAACTCATAAAAAATATAGCTTTAGGCTGGGTGCGGTGGCTCACACCTGTAATCCCAGCACTTTGGGAGGCTGAGGCAGGAAGATCATCTGAGGTCAGGAGATCAAGACCAGCCTGGCCAACATGGCGAAACCCAGTCTCTACTAAAAATACAAAAGTTAGCTAGGCGTGGTGGTGGGCGCCTGTAATCCCAGCTACTCAGGATGCTGAGGCTGGAGAATTGCTTGAATCTGGCAAGTGGAGGTTGCGGTGAGCTGAAATTGCACCTCTGCACTCCAGCCTGGGTAACACAGCGAGATTCCATCTCAAATAAAACAAACAAACAAACTAAACTAAAAACCAACCAGCTTTATATCACTATGAGCTATACTTTAAAAGTTATGGTGACTTCACGGAATCTAGAATATTCTTGGCTACGACACTGAAAACACTGTTGCTGGGCATAACCTCATTTTGGCTGCTGTGAGAGACAGAATAATAGCCCCACAAAGATGTCCACATCCTACTCCCCAGAACTATAAGTATCTTACTTTACATGGTAAATAGGAATTGAAGTTGTAGATGGATGAAAGCTGCTAACCAGCTGACTTTGAAATGGGTAAATTATCCAGAGTTACTCAGGTGAGCCCAAGGTAATGACAAGGGTCCTGATGAGTGGAAGAAGGAAGCAAAAGACAGAGAACTAGAGAGATGGCAGCCTGGCATCACACGCTTAGAAGCTGGCAGGACAGGGCTGTGAGTGGGGAGCCTCCAGAAGCTGGAAAAAGCCATGGAAACAGATTCTGCTCTAGAACCTCCAGAAGGAATGCTCCACGCCGATACCTTGATTTTGTTTTATTTTATTTATGTATTTATGTACTTATTTATTTTTTGAGATGGAGTCTTGCACTGTTGCCCAGGCTGGAGTGCAGTGGCGTGATCTCGGCTCACTGCAAGCTCCGCCTTCTGGGTTCATACCATTCTCCTGTCTCAGCCCCCTGAGTAGATGGGACTACAGGTGCCCGCCACCATGCCCAGCTAATTTTTTGTACTTTTAGTAGAGATGGGGTTTCACCGTGTTAGCCAGGATGGTCTCGATCTCCTGACCTTCTGGTCTGCCTGCCTTGGCCTCCCAAAGTGCTGGGATTACAGGCGTGAGCCACTGCGCCCAGCCAATACCTTGATTTTAGCCCAGTGAGACTTGTTTCAGACTTCTGACCTCTAGAACTTTAAGACAATAAATTTGTATCGTTTTGCTTGTGGTCATATGTTTCACAGCAATAGAAAAGTAATATGGTTGGATTGCTTTTTCTGAGTTCTAGCCTTGTTAACACTAATACCGTCCAAGAAAATAGCCCCTGGTTTTAAGTTTTCTTTTGCTGCTTTTGCCAAGGGAAGCACCTGACCCATGTTCTGATTCCCCTTTTCCATCCTTACTATCATCTTCCTCAAAACATCAATCTAGCTAGAGGGGTATACTGGAGTATTGGCTCAGCAGTGTTATTACTATATTGCGTGGAATGAAAAAATATTATTTTAAGTAATGGCCTTTATAGCTTTCTGGTGGTCTGACTTCAATAAAGCTAGCAGCTCTTACCTCTGTATTCTAATACATCTTCTTTATGGAGAAGGCCCACAGGAGGAAACCAATGCAATGGAAACCATGGGTGGTGAACATCCATAAGCTCCCGTGGGCTCCTCTCATTAAACTGCGCATGTGGGAGGATATATGAGTGTTCTTGGTTGCAGCGAAGTCACTGTGCTCAGGCTGAAGTTTTTGTTTTTGACTTCATTCTTTTTAATATAATTTCTTTCATAGTCTTGAAATGGTTGTTAAATCCACCTACAAGCCCATTTTAACGTTTCTGTTCATCAGATAATTGAGACTATGCCAGCATGGAACCACTTCTCTCCAGCAAATTGATTATGACAGTTGCTTCTTAACAATAGATACAGAGGGCAGAATTTTCCTAGTACCAGTTCCCTGGAGTGCTGTTTTGGGTCAGTTCTGGCAAAAAGGCAGAACCTTGTGATTTTACAAAAGATTCAGACCTCTCTGTCCTACCACAATCTTTATCAGTTGATGAGAGATTAGACTCAGGCTAAGCGCCTGGATCAGGTCCCAGTCCAGATCTGAGGACCAGCTGCTACTGGCTAGGTAGATCATTCACAATCCGTTCCTTGGCTCTGAGAGACCCCAAAAGGTATGACAACACCCCACCAAACTCATTCCTATTATTTTTTGAGATATCAGCTTAAATGAAGCCTCAGAGAAATCTGACACCCTACCTACTTAACATGAAGTTAGAGCTTCATGATTTATATTGCAATCAGTTCAATCTATACACTTCTTTTACCTACCCTACCTCATCCCCATTCCATCTGCTATGGTTTATGTCCCCCCACATTCATATGTTGAAATCTAATCATCAATGTGATGGCATTAGGAGTTGAAGGCTTTGGACTGTGATCTGGTCATGAGAACAAGTGCCCTTACAAAGAGACGTCAGAGCTGCCTTGCCTCTTCCACCATGGGAGGTCACCCTGAGAAGGCTCCATCTATGAACCAGACAGTGGGCCCTTGCCTGACACTGAATTTGCTGGCATCTTGAATGTGAACTTCTCAGCCTCCAGAGTTGTGAGAAATAAATGTTGTTTATAAGCTACTCAGTTTATGGTATTTTGTTACAGCAGCCTGAATGGACTAAGACACCACAGAATCAACAGGCATATATTTATACCTACTATTAACCAGGAACTTCACTCAGCACTGGGCATATAGTGGTGAGCAAACATCAAGAAATTCTTTTCCTAATGGAGTGGGAAAGAAAAATGTAATTCAACTAAACACACACAAATGTCCATGTATCAACAGTGATACTGACATCATCATTTAAATAACAAGAACAGCAACAAAAAAGCAATCCTTCAGACTACTAAGAAAGATATAAAGAACGCTCATAAACAACAGGAAAAAAAGGAAGGAAGGGAGTAAGCATGATATTGTATATGAGAGGAGTGACCAAAAGAGTGGCACAGTTACATCTGGGAAGAATATTAAGAAGATGAATCTGTAACAACAGTATTAGAAATCCACTAAGTCTTTAATAAATAAAATAGTATTGAATTATAACCCAAAGTATAAAACAAATATGTATCAGCCCATACTGATAGAAAAACACACGATTAAATAAATAAATGAAGGGAAGAGAGAGACACATCTCCCATGCAGAAGAGCTCCAAATAATTTATGAAGATACTCCGCCTGCAAGGAGATGGAGCATAACTCTCCTTTCTGAAGAAGTGTGGGTTGCATGTAGTGACTTCCTTCCAAAAAATCTAGTATGGAAATGAAGATAAAAGGGTAGGTCATCTGTGGAGAAAACTGGTATGCACTACATTATGAGTAGGATTACAGGTGATCAAGGTTCGCATCAACAGCAGTAAGTCATGTGTACAGTATGTTCCCTGGAGATAATGTGATGAAAATGTCCCTTTACCTAGGTCCCTTACCACTTTCTGATCTTCCACCAAAAACCCTATAACCCCAGACTAGTTATGAGAAACATGTCAGAGAAACACCAATTGGCGGTCGTTGTACCAGATACTTGACCAGTACTTCTCAAACCCATTATAGCAAGAGAAAACAAGGGAAGCCTGAGAAACTGTTACAACCAAGAAGAACCTAAGGAATCATGACAACTAAATGTAATATGGTAGCCTGGATGGCATCCTGGAATAGAAAAGGCATGAGGTAAGAATGAAGGAAATTTGAATAAAGTGTGCCATACTAATGTAAGATATTAACAATACGGGAAACTGGGTGTGGAGTATATGAGAACTCTCTATACTAGTTTTGGAATTTTTATCTAAATCCAAACTGTTTTAAAATTGTTTTAAACATAAAAAAACCCCACACACAAATAAAACACTCTTGCAATGCCAGATCTTTTGGTGTCTCAGGAACAATATAGAAAAGTCCCTGCAACACTTCCAA
Source organism: Chlorocebus sabaeus (assembly GCF_047675955.1). NCBI lineage: Eukaryota > Metazoa > Chordata > Mammalia > Primates > Cercopithecidae > Chlorocebus > Chlorocebus sabaeus. Next base: position 76,893,666 of record NC_132905.1, read on the forward strand.
ATTTATCCCCTGTAGGAATCAAGTTTAGCAGAGCCAATGTGTTATATTTACCTAAAGCTTGAAGAGGTCACTCAGCCCCATTCATTTATGCTTTTGCTTGCCTCTTGGTTGTTTCTCCATTACAATTTCAAACTTGGGGTGTATTGTTTCTATGTTGGTGAGTCAATAGGAATAGCAGAGCAGAAACGATTTTCTGTTTTTAATTAGTGACAATTCTACACTAACAGGCACACTCTTTTCTATTTGAAATTTAGGATTTCAGCAGAATACATAACTTTCTCAGTTGTTCTGTTACAATTTGTCCAACCTACCTCTCTGTTGCCTTTTAGCATGAGTGCATTTTTTTCTTCTGTGTGTTCCCTATAATACCAACTGATATTTCAAAATTGCACAAGGGTTTCATTGTGAAACTTTGGCTTTCTGGTTTGACTTTATATAATATTGGTCAGCACACGTCCCTTCCCTGAGACAATGTGCACCTTCCTCCTCCACAAAGGGACTTGGCTCACATCGCTTGAGCTGTGCGATGATCATTTGGGCAGCAGCAAGGGCGTGAGAAAATATCATTGTATTGTGGTACTAGACACTCATCCCGCAGGTTAAGTATTATAAGTATTACTTTACCGGAACAAGAATAGCAATAGTAACTCATTTTACAAAAGAAAGACAGACAGACAGACAGACAGAAAGAAAGAAAAAAGAAAAAGAAAGAAAGAAAGAAAGAAAAGAAAAGGAAGGAAGGGAAAAAAGCAAAACAAAAAAGGTAGGAGAAAAAAAGCAAAAGTCAAACTGCATTGCTTAAGGTCTATTGTAATTTCCTCCATTTTCCTAAAAAGTTAACGCGAAGAAAAAAAAATAACGGCAACGTTCCCAGGATTTTAAATCTCATGAGCCCAGAATCCGTGACAATCCTGTTTAAAATCATCCGGCGAAATTGGCTTTGGGACGTCTCCCCAGCTACTGGATCATGTGGCTTTTGAATCTTTCTAACAATCGTCCCGTTGGATGTCCCCTGAGGACACAGCAGCTGGCTAGAGTCCCCAGACCAGACTTCTCTAACTGAATGTAGATGTGCAGGTGGAGAGGATAAAAGTAATTCTGGCTCAGCAGCCACGAATTCCCCCCATCTCCGCCCCACAAGTGCTTTGCATATCGCCGGCTCAGCCGGGACGCTACAGAGCCCAGACCACGCGGACGCTGCCCCCTCCCCGGGGACTCAAAGTGTGGCCGGCGCCCGCCTCCCAGTGATGCCATCTTTCTTGGGATCTTAGCATCTTACCAGTGGGTAGTGAGTTTTGCATTCGAATCACGTCCCTCTGTCTGAAAACTTACCCCAACTTTACAAACAGATGAGAACCTGCTAGTGGGAACCCTTAATTTTCTGTATTTAGAACCGACGAAATCAGACGCAATTTACAAGAAACCCACGACCTCGCGCTCCCTTGCTCCCAGCGTCCGCCCGCGGGCACCTTGGGTTTCCCGCTCGCTGGGGCGCAAGGTCAGACGCCCCGCGGCGACCTCGGCCCAGAGCCGCCCAGACACCTTCCGCGAGCGCCCCGTGGGGGGCTGGAGGGTGGGGGCAGGCTGGTCCAGGCAGGAAGGGTAGAGGAACCCGAGCAACTTACAGCCCAGGGCGACCACCAGGTAGCGCAGCAGCAGCAGGAGGAGGCGGTGGCGGTTCCTCCTCGCCATCTTCCCGGGGTGGCAGCCGGCTGCTCCGAGGAGGTCGAGGGTCCCGGCGGCAGGAGCGCAGGAGGCCGGGGGCCCTTGAACTTCTAGGGCGGGAGAGGAGCAGAGTCGGGAGGGGAGGAAGAGGAGGGACGGCTCTAGATGGGATGTCAATTTCCCCCTCCCCGGGGCGCCTTCTCAGCTGGCTGCCAAGAGGCGGATCCTCCAGCCCAGAGATGGGGGTCTGTTCTTTTTTGCGGGGGGTGAGGGTGGGGGCTAGAGGGCGTGAAAACCAGGCGAGGCGTCCGCCGGGTCCTCACAAGGGGGCAGCAGGAGGAGAGCAGCGCCCGGGAAAGCCCGGGCGGGTCGTCCCTCCGCCCCCACGCCTCTGGGATTGATCGGCTTTGTGTCTGGTCCGCGCGGGGCTGCCAGCTGTCCCCAGGGCGAGGAGCCGGGGGCGGGAGGCGTGGGCAGGCTGGGGGTGGGGGGATTGGGTGTCTCGGGGACGGGGATGTATGCGGGTGGGGAAACGCCTCCTGTTTTGCCCCAACTCCTTTCTTCCCTCCTTGGCTCAAAACTTCTTTTTGGCTTTTCAGCCTAGGGGTGGAGATATTTGGAAAATTTCTGCCCAACGGGCGAAGCTGAGGGGGTGGCGCTCTGAGGAGATGGGGTTCGCGGGCTCCGCCTCGGACTGGAGAAAAAAAAAAAAAGCAATCGAGCCTTGTGCTGGAAGTCAGGTCTCAGATTTTAGCACAGCCTTGTTCTCTTCTCAGTTTAGGCTTTTTGCTCCTTGGAGATTTGAGGTGCATTCGTTTCGTGTTCTTTGCTTTTTTTTTTTTCAGTGTCAGAGTTGGAAGTTCATCTAATGGTGTGAAATATTTATCATGTTTCTTTCAAGTTACATAACTGCTGCTTGTGGAGTTTTCCACGTGTTAAAACTCTACAGCTGCCCTTTGTCAGGTTTATTTTTGGTCTACTGTGCTTTTAAAAGGGAAACCCATTATGAATGCTCTGTTGCGTGCTTTAAAATTGTGCCGCGCTTATGTTGGACGCACGTACACTAGCAATTTTTATATTTGTTCCTAGGGACCAAAAATGTCTGGTGTATTCAAGAGTATTTGGTAAGTCTGGAAAAAGGCCATTCCCAGGAGAAGAAATTAGTATACATCAGTTTTTTTTGTTTTGTTTTTGTTTTTTTGTTTTTGTTTTTGTTTTTGTTTTAAGGTTGAATAATGGATGAAGTTCTATATAGAAAATAGTTGATTTAGTGGTGTATATATAAAGAATTCAGCTAGCTCAGTGGACAAAGGCGACCAGAGTTTAGCTGTGCGGAACTGTGAGGAATGAGGCATCCTTGCTGTTGCCATGGTGACAGTGATGAAAACTTACTACCCAGGGAGGGGGTGGGAGGAGAGGACTCAGGGGGCCCAGAAAGGAAAGTCAAAATGGCAAAATGTTAAAACTCGTACTCCAGTCAAGCGAGGAGAAGGGGCACAGATTTAACAACAGCTTATGCCAGTTTTTCTGGGCAGTAATGAGAAAGATTTGATGCTTAAAAAGAAAAGTTGTTGGCATCTTCTTTTTGCTAATTCTTGCTACAACTGTATGTCTCTTTTACTCCCCCCTAAAAATATACACAAAAATGTCATACTTAAAAAAGTTCTATGCAATCCTATGTGAGTAACTGACTAAGTTATTTATCTGCCGCCCAGCCAAGGCATTTGTCAAATGGCAACAATGTGCTGGATGCTGAAGGACATCCATGAACAAGACTGAGGCTTTCTTGCTAACAAGCTCACAGTCTTGAGGGGAGAGTCTTATCTGGAAAGATGCCTGATACCACATGATAAATGTTACAGGAGGACAGAAAATAATAACAGCTATTTTTATTGCATGCTTTCTCAGTGATGGAGTCTGAATAATGCAATATCTAATCCCCCAACAACTCCGTAAAAGAAGAAATGTTATTCCCACTCTGCAGATGAGAAAACTGGGCTGAGAGATAGTAAATGGCTTGTCCAAGATCCATAAGGGGATGTTCCTTTTGTTGGGAGTGGGGGCAGGGCTTTCTTTATTAAACCTTGAAAAATGGGTCAAATTCTGAAAGGAAGGACATAAAGGAAAGGCATTCCACATAGAGGAAACAGCAGGATCAAGAGCTGGGAGATAGAAAAATTATGACTTATTTAGAAAAAGCAAAGTTCTACAGTACTAAAGTGTATGTGGGATCGGGATAGTGAGGTAGGTGGTGGTGGTAGAAACTGAAGAGGAGGTTAGAGTATGAAGATCATTCACACTACTGTCTAGACCTCATCCTACAGCCAATGAGTTTTTTTTAAAGCAATGAGATAAGAAAAGACTCATATTTTAGAACTGTGGTGTCCAATATGGTAGCCTCTAGATCCAAGTGGCTATATACATTTTTTGTTTTGTTTTGTTTTTAATTTGAGACAGAGTCTCACTTTGTCACACAGGCTGGAGTGCAATGGCACAATCTCGGCTCACTGCAACCTCCACCTCCCAGGTTCAAGTGATTCTCCTGCCTCAGCCTCCAGAGTAGCTGGGACTACAGACATGTGCCACCATGCAGGCTAATTTTTGTATTTTTAGTAGAGATGGGGTTTCACCACATTGGCCAGGCTGGTTTCGAACTCCTGACCTCAGGTCATCTGTCCATCGCAGCCTCCCAAAGTGCTGGGATTATCGGTGTGAGCCACCATGCCTGGCTGCCTATATACATTTGAGTTCAATTATATTTAAAATGCAGTTCTCCACTGACACTGATCACATATGGAGTTCTCAATAGTCACATGACGGTAGGGGCTACCATATTGGACAATGCATTTCCATCACTGCAGAAAGTTCTACAAGAGAGTGCTGCCCTAGAATGATGATTCATATTGAAATGTGCAGGATGGATTAGAGATAAAAGAATCAGGGTGTTAGACAAGTCTAAACTATTACAATATCTTGAGAAAGAGATGAAGTTGCGAAGTAAATGATCACTGTGTGATAAATGAAAAACCAGGTGGATTCAGATGATATTTCACAAACATGGTCAGCAGGATTATATTATCAGCTAGATGTAGGGGTGAGAAAGGAGAGAAGATGTAGGTATCAGATTTCTAGCATGGGAGGCTCTATGTGGGCGTTATAAACGGTGTCATTAAAGGAATAAAACATAGAGGGCATACATAATTCCTGCAGGTTTGGGATGAGTTGAGGGAGGGAAATATAGCTGGGGTCACCAGTAAACTGTTAGAATGAGTGGTCTAGAGCTCAGGAAACCCTCAGGATTCACTAAAGAAATAAATGTAAATATTAGCAGCATCTTCTAGAACAGTGATCACTGATCTATCTTCTCCCCAGAATCCTTTGGAGCTCCTTCATTATGATTCTTTCCTTAAAATTATGTTAACAGTGATCACTGATCTATCTTCTCCCCAGAATCCTTTGGAGCTCCTTCATTATGATTCTTTCCTTAAAATTATGTTAAAATTCTGAGTTTCAGAAGTTTTAATCTCAGCGGCCTAGGAAGCTGTATTACTAAGTACTTGATTGATTCTGATGCAGCTAATCCACGGACTATTGTTTGAGGACCTCTCTGGAAGGCAGGAGCAGTGAAGGGGATCAATCAGACAAAAAAGTTAATGTTTATGGATAAATCTAAGGAAACAACTGCAATAAGAGGTAGGAAGAGAAAGAACCCAGAGAAATAGCACAAGAAAGAGCAGTCAAAAAGTACGAAAGGAACCGGGAGAGAATCAGGAGCTAAAGGTGGAGGCGTTTGTACAGTCAAATGCTAAAAAGAGGGTTGAGAATTATCTCTTGTATTTAGTGTTCATGAGGATATTGCCTACATGGATAATGGAGAAAGCAAGCCTCCAAAAAACATGTAGAAAAAATTTGGAGACTTGTGTTTTATACTTAGTAAAGCAACTAACGCATAAGATATATTCAAATTATTTTAATTTTTAAAAAATTATTATGGGTACATAATAGTTTTATATATTTGTGGGGTACAGGTGATGATTTGATACAAGCATACAGTGTATAATGATGCATGCAGGGTAATTGGAATATCCATCTCCTCAAGCATTTATCATTTCTTTGTGTTAGGAATATAACCGCCCAACGGGTTCACCTTGCCTGATGCCCAGATAGAGCTTATTTTTCAAGACAGGGTAATTGTAATGGAGAAAGAGTCATTCACGCAGAGCTGGCTGTGTGGAAGATGGAGTTTTATTATTACTTATATCAGTCTTTCCGTATTCAGGGATTAGAGTATTTAAGGATAATTTTTGGTGGTGGGGGAAAGACTAGTGAGTCGAGAGTGCTGATTGGTTGGGTTGGAGATGAAATCATAGGAAGTTGAAACTGTCCTCTTGTGCTGAGTCAGTTCCGGGGTGAGGGTCATAAGATCAGATGAGCCAGTTTCTCCATCTACGTGGGGCCAGCAGATCCATCAAGTGCAGGGTCTGCGAAATATCTCAAGCACTGATTTTAGGAATAGTTTATGGAGGGTGAGAATCTTATAGCCTCTGCCTGCATGACTCTTAAACCAGAATTTCTAATCTTGTGGCTAATTCGTTAGTCCTACAAAGGCAGTCTAGTCCCCAGGCAAGAAGGGGGTTTGTTTTGGGAAAAGGTTGTGACCATCTTTGTGTCAAACTATAAACAACTAAGTTCCTCCCAAAGTTAGTTCAGCCTACGCCCAGGAATAAACAAGGACAGCTTGGAGGTTAGAAGATGGAGTTGGTTGGGTCAGGTCTCTTTCACTGTCTCAGTTATAATTTTGCAATGGTGGTTTCAGGAACATTCCAAGAAAAAAACTATTCGTGACCCTTGTTAAAGATGGTAAGGCAGACTTCATTCAAAGGGGGAGGCCATGGAGATAGGTATGGGAACCATTGCAGCAGTGGGGGAGAAAAATGGGACTCAATTCCAGCAACAAGGACAAGTGGACTTGTAACTCAGCAGCAGGGTTTGCGGGGGTGGGTGTCAGTGGATGAAAAAGTACTAAGAAGAAACATCAAGGATGAGGGGTTTCTAGCTAAACTGACTTGATAGGGTTCTTGCTGAAGGCAGGCCCGGGTGACTAGATATCGAAGGTCAGATACCAAGGGTGGGGAATTTTCGATAAACTGACTTAGCAGGATTCTTGCTCAAACTGGATTCTACAAAGACAGAGAGGGAAGCCTAAGGTTGGGTTTAGTCAAGAAGAGGACTCAGAGGGCCCTGACTAAAGTTTTGGTCAAAGGAGAGTGTGTTTTTTTACATAAAAACATAATACTTTGGGAGGCCGAGGTGGGCGGATCACAAGGTCAGGAGATCGAGACCATTGTGGCTAACACGGTGAAACCCCATTCTCTACTAAAAATACAGAAAATTAGCCGGGTGGGGTGGCGGGCACCTGTAGTCCCAGCTACTCAGGAGGCTGAGGCATGAACCCGGGAGGCGGAGCTTGCAGTGAGAAGAGATAACGCCACTGCACTCCAGCCTGGGCAACAGAGAGACACTCCGTCTCAAAAATAATAATAACAATAAAACATTTCTAACTTAAAAAACATCAGCAACAGGATAGTGAAAGAAATGGCGGTAGTTAATACTGCTTCATTAACGAGTGTTTGGGAACTGGTTTCATTGTGGTTCTGCTTGTAGGAATCACTGCACCAGGGAGCATGGGGCAACTTGTTGGGAGGAATGGGGAGGAAATACCCTCAGAGTCCCTCTAAATTCTGTTCTCTTCTCCATGTTCATACTACCTGCCCCCACCTGTCACAATCACTTTCACTCTGACTCTATAAGCAGTTTTGTCAGGTAAATATAACTGAGGACTTGGTGTTTTGGGACAGCTTACCATTTGGAATTCTTTCCACCCATTCTCATTCTGAATTCAAAGTAACATTGAGGAGGTGTCAAGGCACATTTCCTAAAACAAGCAATGAAGGAAAGGGCTGGGTTTAAATGGAGTGACTTCTCACATCTCAGATTTGGTATTTCTGTGTTGGATGGTTTATTTTTCCCCACTGGTGCGGAGAAGGTGCTGGAAAGTGTGCCCACACTCTGAAATTTAGAGAAAAAAATATCTCCTATTTCCAGAACCACACGCATCCCCAAGTATCTCTCATATAAGTTAAACTCTAACGGATAGAATGTAAGGTCTTTAACAGGTTCCCGATTACCTAACTTATTTTATCCCTCACCATTATCTCCTTAGATCACTTTTTTGTTGTTGTTTCTTTTTGAGACAGGGTCCCACTCTGTCACCCAGGCTGGAGTGCAGTGGCACAATCTCAGCTCACTGCAACCTTCGCCTCCCAGGTTCTCCTGCCTCAGCCTCCTGAGTAGCTGAGATTACAGGTGCCTCCACAGCACCCAGATAATTTTTAGTAGAGACAGGGTTTCACCATGTTGGCCAGGCTGGTTTCGAACTCCTTACTTCTAGTGATCCACCTGCCTCGGCCTCCCAAAGTGCTGAGATTACAGGTGTGAGCAACCGTGCCTGGCCCAGATCACTTTTAGAAATAAGCCTGACTTCAACATTCTGTCCTGATGAGCCCACAAGCACACTCATGCTGTGCCCCTCCCACCCTCTTTTCTAGCCAAATAAACCTATTCAGGGAAGCCCACGGTGTCTCCAGCATGCAGCTGACCTTACTCTCCCAAAGTGACACCTTCCTTCAGGTACTTTATAACAATACAGTACTCAAAACGTACCTTCAAGAAAAATTAACAACTCATCAGCCTCACCTGGTTTTAATTACTATAAGCAGGAACATTCTCTTTCATGTTGTCTGCTTCTAAATTACTTTACATCACTAGGTTAGTTTTACCTGCCAATTAAAATCAGTAAAAGAAGCACTTATTAGTGCTTCCAGAGTCTCGCTCTGTTGCCCAGGCTGGAGTGCAGTGGCACGATCTCGGCTCACTGCAACCTCCACCTCGCAGGTTCAAGTGATTTTCCTGTCTCAGCCTCTGGAGTAGCTGGGATTACAGGCGTGCACTACCACACTTCACTCATTTTTGTATTTTTAGTAGAGATGGGTTTTTGCCATGTTGTCCAGGCTGGTCTTGAACTCCTGACCTCAGGTGATTCGCCCACCTAGGCCTCCCAAAGTGCTGGGATTACAGGTGCTTCTTTCTTTTATAAAGCATATTTATTATCAACTCAGTAGTTGGTGCTTTACTGAATGATAATTAGTAATTTTATAAGAAATTAGGTGATATGAAAATGATTTTTAATGGAATTTTCTTGGGGGAGAAAAATAACATTTAACAAACACTTGCCATGATCAAACACAGGATGGACAGACATCCATTAGTCTACAAGCATGAAATTATAACAATGAAAACCTTTGGGGAGAATGTAGAGGTACTTTCCCACTTCACTCCCCACCATTTCTGCCTTATTCATTTCACAGTTAAGGAAAATGAGGCCCAACATGGTGAAATGGCTTATTCAGGATCATTCTCCAAGATAAGAAAAGAGCCATGCCTGGAATAAACCCATTAGGTCTTTCCTGTGCAGTCTCCAAACCAGCATAGATCCCTCTACATGGGCAGGAAAAAGATTTGTCTTTGTGCATGTAACGTGACCTAAGATATACCTTATTTCCCCCGAGAGTCCTTGCTTAGGACAGCTATGCTTAATATATGTCCTTAATTAAAGAGCAAGTGGGGAGGGTAGGAACTCTCCATTCTGTTGCAGGGAGCTATGCAGTCTAATGCAACATCTTGTACCTTGGGTAATATAATCCAGATGAGAGGATGCTGAAAGGAATTGAGATAGATTCAGTAATTCTTTCATTTGATCCCTTCTCTCCAGAGCACTCTTAAAGACAATGATGATAGCCAGGCACGGTGGCTCACGCATGTAATCCCAGCACTTTGGGAGGCTGAGGCAGGCGGATCACTTGAGGTCAGGAGTTCGAGACCAGCTTGGCCAATATGGTGAAACCCCATCTCTACTAAACATACAAAAATTAGCTGAGTGTGGTGGCACATGCCTGTAATCCCAACTACTCAGGAGGCTGAGACAGGAGAAGCGCTTGAACCCAGAAAGCAGAGGTTTCAGTGAGCCAAGATTGCGCCACTGCACTCCAGTCTGGACAATAGAACAAGACCCAGTCTTTAAAAATAAATTAATTCATTAATTAAAAGATGATCATATTAATTGTTAACATTTATTAAGGCCTATTTGATTGGCATTGTGCAAAGCACTTTATAGGCAACATCAAACAGCTTTGTGAGGAGGTACTATTATTATTTCCACCTTACAGATGAGGAGACAAAGGCTTAGAAAAGTCCTTGACTCAGGACTAGGCAACTAGGAATAAGTGAGCCAGATTTAAACCAGATGTGTCTGACTTCAAGACCAATGCTCCTAACCACTGCTACGGTGTGAATGATTGTATCCCCCCAAAATTCATATGTTGAACCCTAACCCCTGAGGTAATGATATTAAGAGGTAGGACCTTTGGGAGATGATTAGGTCATGAAGATGAAGTCCTCACGTATAGGATTAATGCCCTTATAAAAGAAGCTTGGCCAGGCACTGTGGCTCACACCTGTAATGCCAGCACTGTGAGGCTGAAGCGGGTGGGTCACCTGAGGTCAGGAGTTTGTGACCAGCCCGGCCAACATGGCGAAACCCTGTCTGTACTAAAAATAGAAAAATTAGCTAGGCGTGGTGGTATGCGCCTGTAATCCCAGCTACTTGGGAGGCTGAGGCATGAGAATTGCTTGAACCCGGGAAGTGGAGGTTGCAGTGAGCCAAGATTGCTCCACCGAACTCCAGCATGGGTGACAGAGTGAAACTCTGTCTAAAAAAAAAAAAGAGGGACCTGATGGACCTAGTTTGCCCTTCAACTATGTCAGCACACAGCCATAAGCTTCATTTTTGAAGCACACAGCACACAGCTTCATTTTTGAAGCAAAGAGTGAGCCCTCAGCAGATATTGATGCAGTCAGTGCCTTGATCTTGGAATTCCTAGCTTCCAGATGTGTGAACAATAAGTTTTTGTTATACATTACCCAATCTAAGGTACGTTGTTAAAACAGCTTGAGTGGTAAAAATAAAAATAAAAATAAATCTTGAATAGACTGAGGCAACCATGAAAGTATCTAAAAAGATGGACTCCAATGCAATGTATTTCTCCCTTCTAGGAAGAAGAAAAAAATATCCTTAATATTATCACTTGATCTCTGTAATGACAATGTCATCTTCACGTGTTTGACACTTGATACTTGGAAAGTCTTTTCGTGTGCATTTTCTCTTTAGATCTCTGCAACACCTTAGAGGGAGTGGGGGGAAAGGTATGATTACGCGTGTTTCAACAACACTCTCTCTAACTGATGGATATCAGTAAGTACCTAATAAACTTCAGAAGCCAAACCATTAGGAGTGTCTCAGTTATGTATGATCAATATTCAGGGTGCTCCAAGTGACCAGCCTGGGGATATGGGAAGCATGCAATCGGGTGTCTGTGTGCCTGGGATCAAGTTCTGTCTCTGTGTGACTCTTAAAGAGGATTCAGTGACTTTGTAACTTGTCCATATTGATAGTTAGTGACCCCAAGCCTTGTATCCAAAGACTCTGCTCTTCTTCATTCACTTGCTTAAGTGAGTTCCCATGTTCTAAGGACTCCTTAGTTTACATCTCTTGACCTACACGTCTGTTTTCAGAAATCCCTACCTAGATATGCTACTCAAAATCAATGTCTGAAATTGAGCTGGCCTCAATGCCTCCCCACCCCACCTTATTTTTCTCCACGTTTCCCCCTCCCTCTTTCTTTTCTATTCTTTCCATCTTCCATTATCCAATGTGAAATAAGCACCTACAATAGGCCAGCCACTATGCTAGTGGATGGGGATACAACTGCAGGCAGTATCAGACAGTGTCTCATCTTGTGAAGATGTAGGTGGGAGAGAGAGACATAAATCAGGCAAAGCGATTTAATAGCACTGAGGGTGCTGTTTAAAAAGGACTTGCTATCAGGGAGGTCAGGGAAGACTTCCCAGGGGAATCTGAAGGTTGGAGTCTGAAGGAGGTAAGAGAAGGCAGGTAGAAAGAAGAGTCTGTGAAAAGGGGACATCACGGGCAAAGGCCTTGTCACAAGTACTAGAGAAAGAGTCAGAAGGTGTGGCTGTAGCATAAAGGTTGAGAGGAAGAGGATGGAGTCCACAGAGTGCCCCTACATAAAATCCTCAATGGTTTCCAGCAGTGTTTGGAATAAAAGCAGAACAAACAATGGGGCTTCATCTTTTTTTCTCATCGAGTTCCCACAGAGCCTTGGCATATGCTGCTTCTGCTATGCAGTTGATTTGATTCTTCATTCTTTTATTTCTTTAGTATTATCTAACATTTACTAAGCAGTTACTATGAATTAGGCACTATGCTAAGCTTTTTTCATAGTGTCTTTTAAGAACTTAATCCTCATAATCATATTGAATAAGGAAAACTATTATTTCCATTTTACAGGTGAGGTCATTGGGACAGAGAAGTTGAGCCACAGTCCCAGAGTTGTAACAGCTTGTGGGTAGTTGTTATTGACTGAATGTGTCCCCCCCAAAATTGAGGTGTTGAAATCCTAACCCCCAAAGTGATGGCAGTAGGATGTAGGGCCTTTGGAAGGTGATTAGGTCATGATGGGGGAGCACTTATGAATGGGATTAGTGCCCTTACGAGAAGAGACACAGAGCTTGCTTCCTCTCTCTGCTTATATGCCAGGCACAGTGGCTCATGCCTGTAACCCTCATACTTTCGGAGGCCGAGGCAGGCAGATTGCTTGAGCCCAGGAGCTGGAAACCAGCTTGGGCAACATGGTGAAATGCCCTCTCTACAAAAAACTAGTCAGGCATGGTGGTGCGTGCCTATAGTTACAGCTATTAGGGAGGCTGGGGTGGGAGGATGTCTTGAACCTGGAAGGTTGAGGCTGCAGTGAGCTGTGAGCGTGCCATTGCATTCCAGCCTGGTCAACAGAGCGAGACCCTGTCTCAAGGGAAAAAAAAAAAAAAATGGATACAATGAGAAGATGGCCATCTATCAACCAGAGGACAGACCCTCACAGACACCAAATTTGCCAGTGCATTAATTTTGGACTTTCCAGCTCCCACAACTGTGAGAAATAAATATTTGTTGTTTAAGCCACTCAATCTATGGTATTCTATCTATGGTATAATCCTGGACTTCCCAGCCCCCACACCTGTGAGAAATAAATGTTTGTTGTTTAAGTCACTCAACCTGTGGTATTCTGTAACAGCAGCCTGAACTAACCAAGACAGTGGTGGAGCGAGCTTTGGAAGCACACCTAGCTGACTCTAGATTCAATGTACCTAGCTGTTACGTGCACTGCTCTTCAATTCTATCCATCTCATCTATTCAAAGGCTATTCATCCCTCTGCCTCTGCTCAGCTGCCATTTCTTTAGGAAACTTCCCTGCCCTTCCCAGTTGGATCCAATCCCCACTCTTGCAAGCTCTCATTATCCCCTTCCTCTCAAATGTTATAGCTGGGGTTTTACACTTAATTGATCACAATCAATCATGAGCAGGACTCTTTGAAGGCAAAGTCTGTGTCATTTTTGGCTTATTGTTATTATATAGTCTCTTTGCCTAACAAAGTGCTTGTCTGTTAATAAATGCTCAGTAAATATTTGGCTACTGGATGAATATATAAATCCATATATCATTTGACAAGGGTATGATTATATAGCATACATAAGTTTTTAAAACTTAACAATATCCTTTTTAAGCCAATGGTACCTTTTAAGCTTCAGTATCTCAATATGCCAATCTCATTGCCAAGTGTTCTATTTTTATTATCAACTTTGATTCTTCACATGAAAGAAATGAAGGTCAGAGTGAGATAAATTTCCAGATCATTCAGTTGGCCAACAGCGGAACAAGGACATGATTCCAGGTCTATCTGTATCTGAAGGCTTTACTCTACAGCTCTGCCATGTTACCTACATTCTTACAATCATCTTTCCAAGTTAACCAATCTACAGCAACATCAGTCCTGATGGCACCATTGCCTTGACAGCAGGGATGTATATATATAATAACTTGTTGAACAAACCCATATTTTACTTACTTTCAGGTCATTTTGATTTTTTTTTTAACATTTTAAATCTGTGAGGCACATTCTTATACATTTATACCCTTGTCTAATTATTTCTTCAGGGTACTTAGTAAAAAAGTCAGGCCGTTTTTAAAGTGTTTAATTCATGGGGCCAAATTGGCAACAGTAATTCTTGATTTTTTAGTAGCTGATTCTATTACTTTGCCTATTTGCCGAGAGAATATTTCTCCCACTGTGCCAACAAGGAAAAACACAACTTCAAAATAATCCTTTGCATTTTTGTGAATTTGTCCTGGAGTACAGAAAGAAAAGAAAGATGAAATCCATTGTAGCCCCCCTTTTTTTTTGATCTAGGCCTTAGGACATTCTTTCAAAGTACAGAATTTATTAGGTACTCCAACTTAAGACAGACAAATAAGATTGCATGTAGCAACAACAGGCTGCTTATGATTTATTTGGTGTTTACTATGTATCCTGAACACATTTTTTTCCCTAATGAATAGCTGTCAACATTTATATATATTTTTGCTAATCAAATTCTTAATGATGATGGAATTATATACCTAAAATAACAGCATCAGTTGCAGTCTTTCCTCTTTAGAAATCTTTGAGAAGATGTCAGAGATCATGGATAAACTTAATCTCCCTTGCTGCAATGAAAATTGGATGTACAAGAAACAGAATGATGCATTTTCACTTCCAAAGATTTAGAAATTCCGCTGTGTTCTTGGATTTGCCCCCTTTAAGCCAGGTGGATGGTTTTAGTCTTTCTGGAACACTCTTTTAGGCCCTAATGAAAAGTAGCTTACTGGAATAGCTGCAGATTAATGTTTAGTTTCATAACTGATATTCTGTTAAGTGACAGTGACAACATTCTGTCTACCCTACTAGCCAAGATTTCTGTTTCTCTGGAGAAGTCAAGAAAGGAGTTATTTTCTCATACCACAGCCTTTAAAATGCTTCCTGGTTTCACAGAACGATAAGGCTGGCCTTGCACCTTACAGATGGGAGTGCTCCTGGGAATGGGACCAGTTTTGCCAGATATTTTCTTCCTTGAAGCTTAGCATTATAAAGAAGACCAGGTTGTTGATTCCCTGAAGCTAGGCGTCATCACGGAGACAGAAGTTCAAATGCTTGTCTGTTGGCTTGGAGCCAGGGCACACAATGGCGGGGACCAGCAGAGGCTTTGAAAGTGCCCCTTGGGGTGGATGACGTTTAACAAGCAGGATGTAGGGTGAGGGCCTGTGGCGGAAGTGACCATCCTTGTTATTCCTTCCTAGGATAGGGACTCAACATCCTGGAGCAGTAAAAACCAAAGGTAGAGAGATATACTGGCCATTCCAGAAGCAAAAAGCTTTTCCCTCAGACCCAGTCTCTGAGAAGCCACCTCTGGAACTTTGGTTCCTTGTATACATGAAATGGGACTGAGATATGTGATCTTAAGGGCATTTTCAAATAGAAAACTACACTGCTCTTATGTTTGAGTCTGCAAATTCAGAAACAAAGATTAAGCAATTTAATTTTTTTTTTTTTTTTGGGACAGAATGTCACTCTGTCTCCCAGGCTGGAGTGCAGTGTGCAGTGGCAGGATCTGAGCTCACTGCAACCTCCACCTCCCAGGTTCAAGCTATTCTCGTGCCTCAGCCTCTTGAGTAGCTGGGATTACAGGCATGCACCACCATGCCTGACAAATTTTTGCATTTTTAGTAGAGACAGGGTTTCATCATTTGGCCAGACTAGTCTCAAATTCCTGGTCTTAAGTGATCCGCCTGCCTTGGCCTCCCAAAATGCTGGGATTACAGGCGTGAGTCACTGCACTGTGCCCAGCCGAATTAAGCAATTTTTTTTTTTTTTTTTGAGACGGAGTCTCTCTGTCTCCCAGGCTGCAGTGGCGCGGTCTCGGCTCACTGCAAGCTCCACCTCCTGGATTCAAGTGATTCTTCCGCCTCAGCCTCCTGAGTAGCTGGGATTACAGGCATGTGCCACCACACCCGGCTGATTTTTGTATTTTTAGTAAAGACGGGGTTTCACTATGTTGGCCAGACTAGTCTCGAATTCCTCGCCTTGAGTGTTCCGCCCGCCTTGGCCTCCCAAAATGCTGGGATTACCGGTGTGAGTCACCGCGCCCAGCCAGATTAAGCAATTCTTCTAATAGCAAAACCATATATTAGTGCTGGAAAGACGTCAAAATGATAAGCAACCTGGACTCAACTACTACAGATATTTTTTCTCTACTGCCCCCAGCCACTGAACTGAAACACATTCTCTCTCTGTCTCTGTTTAAAGTATAATAATAATTATTATTATTTTGAGACAGAGTCTTGCTCTGTGGCCTAGGCTGGAGTGCAGTGGCATGATCTTGGCTCACTGCAGCCTCCACCTCCCAGGTTCAAGCGATTCTTGTGCCTCAGCCTCCTGAGTGACTGGGATTACAGGAGCGCACCACCATGTCTGGCTAATTTTTTTTTTGTATTTTTAGTAGAGATGGGGTTTCACCATGTTCCCCAGGCTGGTCTCAAACTCCTGACCTCAAGTGATCCACCCGCCTCGGCCTCCCAAAGTGTTGGGATTATAGGAGTGAGCCACCACATCGGGCCTAAAGTATACCTAATTTTATTTTAGTGGGTAAATAATGTTAGACTAGAAAGGGTTATAGAGAGATAGAAGAAAGAGATGTCTAGATTGGGGGATATAAATTGGGGTTCATAAGATCATCTACTTATTTTCTCTTCTCTCTTCTGATTCTCCTTTTATCACTTTTTCTATCCTCCCTTCCCTCTTTCTGCATTTAAAAGCACCAAAATATTAACTGAGATTCTTAGTTAAGAAAGAGCTACTGTTATTTAGTGAAATCTTTCCACAGCATTTTTTCAGTGAGGAAAGATTTGGCTTTTGGCCCAATTTGACCACAGTTTATCAATGGTTTAAGATGAAAGAGAATTTAGCTTTCTGCTGTCAAGGCTTTTCTGGAAACACCAAAGAATAAAGCCTCAGCTGGTATTTGGAACAATTCTAGCAGGTTCAAGCTCTTTTCTTGACCTTTGCTAGTAGGAGAAAAAGCAATAGGAAGAATAATGGAAGCTTTTTGCTACTGGAAATCCCTGCAGTTTAAAACTCAACAGTTTTAGTTAATTAAAATTCATCTTTTATGATAAAAAAGTTACTTTTTTAAAAAAAATACACACTGTAGAATTAGAGGTGAAATGTCATACTATCCATAATTTATATTAAAATATTTCAGAAAAATAAAGCAGCAGCAAAATGTGGCAAATTGCTAACCTACGTGCTGTAGTTTGTTCAGGTTGCTATAAGGAAATACCACAAACTGGGTGGCTTATAAACAATGGGAATGCATTTCTCACAGTTCTAGAGGTTGGGAAGTCAAGATGAAGGTGTTGCCAGCAGATGCTGTGTCTGGTGAGGGCCCATTTTCTGATTCATAGATAATGCCTCTCACTGAGTCCTTACACCATGGAAGGGGAGAGAGTTCCCTCTGGCTCTTTTACATGAGCTCTAATCCCATTCATGAGGGCCCTACCCTTATGACCTAATCACCTCCCTGAGGTCCATCTCCTGGTGCCAGCACATTGGAGATTAGGTTTCAACATCTGAATTTTGGGGGAACACAAACATTCAGACCATAGTACTAGATGTGGGTATCTAGAATTTGTTACACTATTTTTTTCTGGTTTTCTGTATGGTTGAAATGTTTCACACCTATTTTACACATATTTCAAAATTTCACATACATAAAAGAATTAATACGTTAACCTCATCTTCATAAATAAGGGGCCCAAGTATATTGAGTTAATTATATACCCTCTTTCCCTGCACTAACTTGCTGGCTCTTCAAAATAGTAAAATAGAGAAAATCTCTTGATTGTGTTCCTGGGTTCACTTATTCACTTAATCCAAGAGAAATGATCACTATTAAAATAAGTTTAACTTTAAAGAGGTCTTGGCTGAGAGTTGAAAGGTCAGTTTATTGGAGAGAAAAACAGAAATTTATATTCTTTCTTGTTTTTATCTTGCTCTGTCCAACTGAGTCTAAGGCCCCTGCTGTTTAGAATACAAGAGCACGAGGAAAGAAGCAGAGGAGCTAGCAGGGTGAAACTCCATGGGGACTTTCATTGGCTTGCTTAGGAGAAGTAAATAAAATTAACCTTTCTCACACACGTGAACAAAATACACTCAGGTCTAAGTTGGAAAAGTAATATTAATGACTTTTAAGAAAGAAACTTGGGGTATTAGTGAGGACTTGAGAGAAAGGGACGGGGGGACATAAACTTTGGTTTTAGGGCCTATGCCTATTTTTTTCTATTCACACTTAGTGACACTTAATGTTTTCTAATTGAGTAGGGGACTGAACTCTCAACCAGGGCTTCTCAGGCTCCAAGGTGCATTGGAATCAACAGAGAGTCTTTTCAAAATGCAGATCCGGATTCAGCAGGACGAGGTGAGGCTGGGATCCTGCATTTCTAGCAATCTCCCAGGTGATGGAGATTCATGGACCACATGGAACAGCAAGGCAATATTCAAATGTAATAAAATAGCTACCTCCTTTTCTGCTACTGAAAATAACAAGCTGCAAAGAAGAACCGCATTTGAGGAAGATTGTTCATCCTACATTTTCTTACTGCATAAAATCTGAATACCTATTTTGGGCTCTGCATTCTCAAGCGGGGGCAATATTTTCACAAGGGAAAGAAAATTATTCTGTTGAGGGTTGAAGAAAAAGCTTACTCTTTTAATCTATAAAACACAGATACACATACAGTACATAAACACATATATCATTGATCAGTTGCATTAAAATGTCATAGGGGGAGATTAGGAAAAGGTCTAAAAATGTTACTTGGGTGGGGGATATAATGAAAAAAGCTTGCGAATCACTGCTCTAAACTATTATAGAGTGTCATGAAACTAGAGCAAGTACAAATTAGCCAGCCAGCCTGTTTGTAAATTATATAATCAGTGATCAACATTTGGGGCATGTGTTATATATCACCACCTAGATTCTCAAATTCTCATTGACAGAATGATGGAAATTTTTTATTCATGTAAGAGCACACTATGTTGATTTTCATGCAACTTACTTGTACCTTCAGGGCCTTCTGGTGTCAAAATATTTTAGATTGCAGAGGAAAGGAATGAGAATAAAATCCACCATGGTTATCAGAGATGATTTCTACCAACAGGGAAATTCACCCAAATTGCATAAACAGCAATCAGATTGTAAGTAAGTGAAAAGTTGAAAACTGGAATTGCAAACACACTCCCCGCCGTTTTTTTTTTTTTTTTTTTTTTAAACGTTTATAATCTTCACTGCATTTCTTTATAAATGCATTTCTTTATATTCCCTTCTCAGGGCATTCAATCTACATTTCTAGAGGAAACTAGAATGCCCCCCTGTCCCCACCAAGGCTGTTGCCAGGTAAGACAATGCTGATACTCCTCAGGACCCATCCCCACCACCCCAAAAAGCTGCTGGTTTTGAGTAGGGCCTAGAATGAGAAAAGGCTCTGCAGCAGGTCCAGGCTCCGTGCAAGCTTCTCTGCCACATAGACCCTATGACCCCCAGATCCAATGGTACTTGAAGTGTCAGAGGTAGATAGAGATGCTCGCTGGAGCCTTTTCAGACCTTTAAAGGTGAATCAAAGTGAAGGCCCTTAGGATTTTAATGCAAAGCTCTGTCATCCTTTGCAGATAACTAATTTCCTTTTGAGGAACAGCTTTTGGCCTGCTACTGGACCTTAGTAGAGACTGAATACTTAACCATGGACCATTGTTACCCTGTGACCTGAGCGGCCCATTATAAGTGGAGTGTTATCAGACCCACAAAACAATAATATTGGGTGTGCAGAGCAGCACTCAGTTGTTAAATGAAAGTGGTATACACATGATCAGGCCTGTGCAGGACTTGAAGGTACAAGTAAGTTATGTGAAGAAGTGACCCAAATGTGCATGGTCCCCACTCCTGCTATATTGCCTTCTCTCTCCCAGCCTGCACCTGTGGTCTCATTGAAAGTTCCCCACAATCAGGTGACAAGGGAAGAGAAAACTCAGGCCTGGTTTACAAAGGATTCTGCATGATATGCAAGCACCACCTAAAAATGGGAGGGACCCAGCACTTTGGGAGGCCAAGATGAGAGGATCGCTTGAGCCCAGAAGTTGGAGACCAGACTGGGCAACATAGCAAGACCCCATCTCTACAAAAATAAAAAATTAGCCAGGCATGATGGCACACACCTGTAGTCCCAGCTACTTGGGAGGCTGAGGCGGGAGGATTGCTTGAACTCAGACAGTTGAGGATGCAGTGAGGTAGGATTGCTCCACTACACTCCAGCCTGTGTGACAAAGCAAGACACTGTCTCAAAAAAAAAATTAAAAAAAAAAAGCGCTACAGCACCACAGCCCTTCTCTGGGCCATTCCTGAAGGACAGTGGTGAAAAGAAATCATCCCAGTAATCCCAGTAGGCATAGCTTTGAGCAGTGCACTGGTTGTTCACTTTGCTTGAAAAGAGAAATGGCCAGACATGGGGTTATGTACTGGTTCATGGTCTGTGGCCAATGGTCTGGCTGGATGGTTAGGGACTTGGAAGTGATTAGAAAATTGGTGACTGGGTAATTTGAAAAAGAGGCATATGGAGAGGCCTCTCTGAATGGGTAAAAATTGTGATGATATGTGTGTCTCATGTGAACACTCACCAGAGGGTGACTTCAGAAGAGGATTTTAATAACCAAGGGGATAGAATGACCTATTCTGTGGATGCCAGGTTGGCCTCTTTTCCCTGTCACCCATGTTATCACCCAATAGGCTCATGAATAAAGTGGCCATGGTGGCAGGAATGGAGGTTATGCAGGGGCTCAGAAACATAGATTTCCAGTCACCAAGGCCAACCTGGCTATGACCACCACTGACTGCTTAATCTGCCTGCAGCAAAAATCACCACTGAGTCTACCATTCCCTGGGGTGATCAGCCAGCTACCTGGTGCAGATTGAATTACATTGCACTGCTTCTATCATGAAAAGAGGACCATTTTTTCATACCAGAATAGATACTTACTCTAGACACAGACTTGCCTTCAATGCTTGCAACACTTCTGCCAAAACTACTATCCACAGATTTACAGAATGCCTTATGCACCATCATGGTATTCCATACAGCATTGCTTCTGATTAAGGAACTCAATTCATAGCAAGAGACATGCGGCCATGGGCCCAGGTATACGGACCTTGCTGGTCTTACCACATTCCCTACTATCCTGAAGTAGCTGGCTAAATAGAACAGTGCCTTTTGAAGACTCAGTTACAGCATCAGTGACAACAGGTAATAATACCTTGCAGGGCTTGGGCAAGGCTTCCTAGAAGGCTGTATATCCTCTGAATTGGTGTCCAATATATTGTGCTGCTTTGCCCACAGTTAAGGTTCATGAGTTCAAGAATCAAGGGGTGGAAATAGAATTGGCACCTCTCACTATTATCCTTAGTGACCCACTAGCAAAATGTTTGCTTCCTGTTCCTGCAACCACGTGGCCTACTGGCCTGAAGGTCTTAGTTCTGGAGGGAGGAATGCTTCCACCGGGAGACACAACAATTCCACTGAATTGGAAGTTAAGATTGCCACTTGGCCACTTTGGGCTCCTCATACTCTGAATGAACAGGCAAAGAAGGGAACTACCATGCTGGGTGGGGTGACTGGTGCTGACTATGGAGAGGAAATTGGACTACTACTCCACAATGAAGGTAATAAAGAGTGTCTCTGGAATAAAGGAGATCCCTCAGAGTGTCTCTTAGTATTACCATACCTTGTGATTACAGCCAATGGAAAACTGCAACAACAGGCCAGGAGCAGTGACTCATGTCTGTAATCCCAGCATTTTAGGAGGCCAAGGTGGGAGGATCACTGGAGGCCAGGAGTTCAAGACCAGTCTGGGCAACATAGCTAGACCCCGTCCCTACAAAAAAAAAAAAAATTATTAAAAAAAGAAAACTATAATAACCCAACCTGTGCAGGACAAACTATGGCCTAGATCCTTTAGGAATGGAGATTTGAGTCACTCTACAAGGTAAAGAACCACCTGAGGTGATTGCCGAAGGCAAGAGACTATAGATAGGGTAGTGGAGGAACGTAGTTATAAATACCAACTACGGCTATGTGACTGTTACAGAAATGAGGACCATGATTATCATGAGTATTTCCTCCTTATTTTATTATAAATATTTTGTTGTATATATATACATACATATCCATATGTGCATATGTGTACATGTACATATCAAATATCATTGTTTGCTTTTCTCTCATTCCCTTATCATGTAATATAAGAATAATGACTTGACTTTCTAGTACTTAA
The DNA here is from genome assembly GCF_047675955.1 of Chlorocebus sabaeus. Taxonomy (NCBI): domain Eukaryota; kingdom Metazoa; phylum Chordata; class Mammalia; order Primates; family Cercopithecidae; genus Chlorocebus; species Chlorocebus sabaeus. Next base: position 76,915,776 of record NC_132905.1, read on the forward strand.
GTATTGTTACTTCTACATCTTAGTATTTAAGTTTTGGAATATCAAGAAGAATGAGCACCACTCAAGGATGTCATCTCTTCTGTGGAAGGAGTTAGTGCATTTTCAGTTGTACACAGAACAGTTGAATCATGTTAGGTGGAATTACAACCTTGTTAATGTTTTTATTTGAAGATTAAGTATGGGTTAAGGAGAAATGTATGGATGCCAAGTTGACAAGGGGTAGACCTGTGATAGTTAATTTTATGTGTCAATTTGACTGGGTCATGGGTGCCCAGATATCTGATTAAACAGTATTTCTGGGTGTGTCTGTGAGGCTGTTTCTGGAAGAGATGAATATTTGAATCAGTTGACTGAGTAAAACAGATTGCTTTCCCCAGTGTGGGTGAGCACCATCTCATCCATTGAGGTCATGACTAGAACAAAATTAGAGGAAAGGACAAGTCACTCTGTCTGCCTGACTGCTTGAGCACAGACATCGGTTTTCTGCCTTCAGACTGGAACTTACACCATCAGTCCCCTGGTTGTCAGTCTTCAGATGTAGACTGGAACTATACCATCTCCTTTGCTAGGTCTCCAGCTTGTCAACTGCAGATTATAGGACTTCTCAGACTCCATAATTGCCTGAGCCATTTCCTTATAATAAATCTATTATAGATTTATTACATCTATATCATCGAAATCCATATGATCTTTTGGTTTGTTTCTCTGGTAAACCATGATACAGTTGTTTTTCTAAGAATGAGGTAATAAGAGTCCCTTTAGTTGATACACACTTGATTCAGAGAATTGTAAAATTAAAAAACACACAAAATTCCATTTAACTATGGTTATGTGCTAATCTGCTTCCCATGCCCAAATGGCTGTGCTGCCAATTCATGGCATAGCAAAGTAGTCTAGTGCCTGTTGCTGCATTAAGGAGTCTAGTGAAGGTGACTTCCGTCATTCCCATGTGAAGTAGAGTAAAAAGTCATCCAAAAACCTGGGCTAGAATCAGCCTCCAGGGTATGAAGAGGCTAGTTTCAGTAGCAATAACCTGTTTTATTGAATGACCTGACAGTGTGCTAAATGCCTTCTATGCATTAAGTGCTTTAGTCATCCCCAAATACTATGAAGCAGGTATTACTATTAATGCAATTTTTCATATGATTATTTGGAAGCATGAAGTGGAAATAAACTTGCCCAAAGTTACAAGGCCAAGAAGTGGAGAGCGGGGATTTGCATGTAGGCAGCTTGGCTCTGGAGCCTATGTTATGTTAGACACTCAGAGGCAGTTCCTGATGGTTGCATTCAGCTAGTTTTAGGTGGTCAGAACTCAGCTGTGTCTTCTCCCCAGGTATGTCAAGATTGATGGGAAGAGGCAAGCGTCATGATTAATGGACTAGGAATTAGGCATCCTCTCAGAAGGCCAGCCAGACAGGTCAGAAATTTTCTTAACAGCTTTATTGAGATATAATTCACATACCATACAATTCACCCATTTAAAGTATAAATAAATTCAATATTGTTTAATATATTTACAGGAATCTACAACCATCACTGCATCTAGTTTCAGAACATTTTAGTCCCTCCTAGAAGAAACCTAATACCCATTAGCAGTCACTCCCCATTTCCCAGCCTACTTCTCCAGTCCTAATCAATTACATATCTACTTTCTGTCTCTATAGCTTTCCCTATTCTATATATTTAATGGAAATGAAATCATACAATACATGTTTTTTTGTGGTGGACTTCTTTCATTTAACGTAATATTTTCTAGATTCATCCATGTTGTAGCATATATCAGTACTTCATTCTTTTTTTTTTTTGTGCGTAATATTCCATTGTATGGACATACCACATTTTGTTTCTCATCCATCAGTTGATGGACAGTTGGTTGGTTTCCACTTTTTGACTACTGTGAATAATACTGCTATGAATATGCATGCACCATTTTTAGTATGGACATACATTTTCATTTCTCTTGGTTTCTTTTTTTCTTTTTTAAGAGACAGCATCTCACCATGTTGCCCAGGCTGGTCTCAAACTTCTGGGCTCAAGTGATCCTCCTGCCTCAGCCTCCCAAAGTGTTGGAACCAAAGGTATGAGCCACTCTACCTAGACTCTCTTGGTATTTATGTATAAATTGAATTGCTAGGTTACATGATAACTCCATGTTCAACATTTTGAGGAAATGCCAGCCTGTTTTCTAAATCAGCCATACTACTTTGCATTCCCACAGGCAGGGTGTGAGGGCTCCAATATATCTACCTCCTCACTAATACTTGTGAATATCGGTCTCTTTAATTATAGCCACTCTAGTGGGTATAAAGTAGTATCTCATTTTACTTTTATGTACATTTCCCTGAGGTTAATGATGTGGGTCATCTTACTGCTTTTCATGCCTCTTCCTAGTTTGTTGAATGTTTATTAGGTTGAGCAATTTTCCTTCTATTTGTAATTTATTGAGCATTTTTTTAATCATGAAAGAGTGTTGGATGTTGTACAATACCTTTTCTGTATTTATTTAGATGATTATGTAGTTTCTGTTCTTTATTCTATTATATAGTATGTTACACATTGATTATACTGATATGTGAAAACATTTTTATGTGTTGCTGGGTTAAGTTTGCTGGTATTTTGTTGAGGAATTTTTGCTTCTATATTCCTAAGGGCTATTGGTCTGTGGTTTTACTTTGTTCTGTTCTCTTGTGATTTCTCTGGTTTTGGCGTCAGGGTAATTCTAGTTCTGGCATCATAAAGTGAGTTAGAAAGTGTTCCCCCTTCTTCTGCCTTTTGAAAGAGTTTGTAAAGAACTAGTATTAATTCTCCTTTGAATGTTTTGCAGATCTCATCAGTAAAGCCGTCTGGACCTGGTCTTTTACTGATGGAACATTTTGAAATGACTAATTTGAGCTCTTTATTTCGTGTAGGCCTATTCAGATTTTCTATTTCTTTCACTACATTTTTGGTAATTGTATCTTTCTAGGAATTTGCCCATTTCATCTAAGCTATCTAATTTGTTGGCATATAGTTGTTCATAGTTTTCCTTATAATCCTTTTTATTTCTGTAAGATTGGTCATAATATGGTCTGTTTCATTCCTGATTTTTAATAATTTATATTTTCTCTTTTCTTTGTCAGTAGCTAAAGGGTTGTCAATTTTGTTTAACTTCTCAAAAAATCGACTTTTTGTTTGGATTTTCTGTATTGTCTATCTAGTCTCTATTTCATTGGTTTTTGCTTGAATCTATATAATTTCCTTTCCTCCACTAACTTTGGGTTTAGTTTTCTCTTCTTATTCTATCTCCTTAAAGTGTAATGTTAAAGTCTTTTAAAAGGTAGGCATTTACAGCTATAAATGTAAGAAGAAACAGGGACTATTTTTGTCTGAAGAAGATTTAATAGTCTGATAGAAATCTCCTGGTAAGACTAAATTACATATAATGTTACCTGGATGCTTTGCTTATCCTCATTGTATGGCAGAGAAGCGTTCAAAATGTACGAGTGAAATCCATAAACTCCAGTAGAACATTTGTTTTAGAAGCGACAATTATTCAAAGAGTTCATGTAATTTTTAATTTTGAAGGATGAATTATTTGATGACGATTGTGAAACAGTCTCAAACCTGTCACATATAGCAATTCTGCAGTCTGAGAAATTGCTACTGGCATTTGCAAGCATGGCAGAAATTTAATAAACTGTCGCCAAACCATTTGCTTGTTTGAATGCCAAGGTTTCCTTCCCCGCATCACATGCAGTGTCCTGTTGCCAACAGTTATCAAAATACTCCCACAGTTGTCACAGAGAGAATTGTTCAGGGAGTTATTTTTTCTTTATTCTTCTTGTCCTTATATTTCATTGCCTTACCACTTCTATTTGGAGATTTATTTGAGCAATCCAAATGCCATCATTATGGAGCAGTTAGATGTTAAATAATGGATTACAAAATAATGTTTGAGATATAGCTATAGACATATAGATAGTACAAAAAGATTAAGAAGTAAGACTTTTATGCTTTACTCCCTAAATATTCTTAATGTTTGAATTTTGATAGGGAGACTATATTGTTTGTGTAATGTAGAGCAACAATAAAAAATGTAAAAACAATTAGGAGACAGGGAATCAAGAGGAAAGTACTAAGAAAGGTCCAGCTAGATCAACTCATTCTAATTAAAGATATGCAATTGTGTGGTGGAAAAGGTAATAACAGGATTTAGAGATAAAATCCAGCCCTTTGGATGAGAGATTGACAAGAAGTTGAAATTATGGGCTCTGGGTTTGCATTTTCTGTGATGACCCCAGTAGATAAGTACCAGGGTAGGTTTGACAAGGTCTTGAATACAAAACAGAAAAGGTGGAAGATTAGAGGGTGTGACTCTGGACTTCAGTCACAAATGCAAAGATGCATGAAGGTGTCACCTTTTACCACCAGGATAATATTCACAACTGTTATCTAAAAGAAACATCTTTCTGCTGTGTCTTGTGTGGTAATGGCTATGACGGACATTTCGGCAGTCTCTATCAAAATGTCATATGCATGTAACCTTGACCAAACAGTTCCATTGCTAGGAACCTCTCCTGAAGAAATACTTACACCAGTGCACAGATATTACATAGACAGATGCTCACTGCAGCAAAATATTATAAATATCCTAAGTGTACATCAGAGAGAGAAGAGAGAGAGAGAGTGTATGGTTAAGTAAATTATAATTCAACTTGATTTAGGTCATAGGGCTACAAAGGGGAGAGCTGGGATCAAACCTAGGCTTTTCTCCCTCACTATACCACATTTCAGGAGTTAAGTCAGTGGGTGTAGGTAGCTTTTGGGTGATCAGGACCCATCTGTGTCTTCTTCCCAGGATAGGTCAAGATTGGATGGTGGGGAGGGGAGGGAAGGCAGGTAAGTGTCAACGCTAAGGGATGAGGAATAAGGCAGGCCAGGTTGGGAATTTCAAACAATGAAGGAATAGAAAAAAAATTACGTATAATTAAGGGGAAGGGGTTCTGAAGGAAAGTATCTTGTTTGACCAAAAGAGCGTTACCTTAATCAACTCTAACTCTACTCCCAAGGAACCATGAGCAGCCCCCACCCCTAAAAGACTCTAAATGAGCTTGCTGTTAGTCTAATAGGCTTCATGCTCTGAAATAGGATGAGGGACTAGGGAGAAGTTTACTTTTGAAGAATGTATTTGTTCCTTTTCATCAAAGAAAATCCATATTAACATGTGTTTGAGGGATTAGTACATCTTTGACTTTCTAAGAATGGGACCTGAATTCTTGCAGTGTTCACAAAGCTATGAAATGAAGGATTTGGTGCGACTGCTGCAGGGTAGGATGATTGAGAGCGTTTTTTTTGTTTTGTTTTGTTTTTTTTGAGACGGAGTCTCGCTCTGTCTCCCAGGCTGGAGTGCAATGGCGCCATCTTGGCTCACTGCAAGCTCTGCCTCCCGGGTTCCCGCCATTCTCCTGCCTCAGCCTCCCTAGTAGCTGGACTACAGGCGCCGCCACCACGCCCGGCTAATTTTATTTTTTATTTTATTTATTTATTTATTTATTTTTTAATTTTTTTGTATTTTTAGTAGAGACGGGGTTTCACCATGTTAGCCAGGATGGTCTCGATCTACTGACCTCATGATCCGCCTGTCTCGGCCTCCCAAAGTGCTGAGATTACCGGCGTGAGCCACCGTGCCAGGCCAATTCAGAGCGTTTTAAGGACCACTTGCCAGTTTCAGGAGTCCTGGCATTTTCTGCATTCTCTGGCGTTTCCAATGACCCCAGATGCTATACTAGTATTTTGTATGGCCTTGAGCCAAATGTTAGCCTTTCTGTGATTCATCTTCTCTGTCTATCAAAAGAGGGGAGTGGAATTATGATCTGTACTATCTCTTCAAGTTGTGATATTTATAATTTTCAACACTTACCATATCATCAACATTTTAAATAAACATTATTTAGTACTTATTAATGAGGGTTGGAAACATAAAAATTACTTTCTTAACACAATTCACGTATATACATATATGTATATACATTATAGTTTTCCGTGAAAGAAACAAAAATATTTTGTACAAGAAACTCTGAGATGTGTATCCTTGGTTCTCCCCTTACTATTAGGAAATATCTGATAAAAAGAGACAGTTTGAGGAGAAATGATAGCTGAAGGAGTGGACTATGTATATATCTTTGTATTCATCTGCCTTTCATTTTTCCAGAACCCTCTTACCATCACCCCCTACCCCCATGTGCACGTGTGTGCAAGCGCGCGCGCGCACACACACACACACACACACACACACACCATTGCCCCCTCAGCTCACAAAGGAGTTGATAAGGAATGATGTTGAAATAAAGGTACCATTTAGCCTCAAGTCATCACACATCAAGAGAAAAAAAAAAAAAAAAAGCCGTGGGTTGCACCTGCCTATTCATCTCTTGTTATTTCACAGCAATTTGTCCTCAGGTGGAAGTAGAGGGTGTTCAGCCCTGATATAAGGTAATTGATACAAATGTGTTTTTATTATGTAGACATGTAAAATGCATGTCAAGTACTTCTGCAATTATTTGAATCCCAAAATACAGCTTAGTTTATATGCTTCCTAGACCTTCAATTACAGGCAGTGTAACTGACCCAGGGCCCCAGCTGCTGAGCTCTGAAATATCAACATGTTTGCTTTGAGGCAAACATGCTTCCTGCTTCCCAGCGGCTGCTCCCAGCCAGACTGAGCGCAGTGGAGACACTGAGGCATGCCCACTTTGGCTTTGGGGATTCACCTGATGATCTTGCTGAAACTTCATTAGACCCCACTGGCGGTCAAGAATGTGTTCACTCAATTTTCCTTCCTTCTCTTCTTACATGGGGTCAGCCTTTCCTGGCCACCTTCCCCCTTTTCCTTACAAGCATTTCTGCTAACAAATTCCTTGCATACTTAACTCTGTCTTGGTATCTGTTTTTCAGAGTACCTGGACTAACACAAACTGATTAAAAGTACAGCTCTGCGAGGCACAGAAACACATGTTTGGTATCTTGCATGTTGGGTCAGTGGGAGGAACATAAGGATATGTATTGAATGGGGTAGCTGATAGAGGCATCGAGAACTCTCAACAGTGGTATCCTCTGTGGGGTTTTGGTAAGAACTTGTGAATCAAAAAAGAACTGAGAGTGAAACTTTTCATTAGGAAGCTTTAAATTAAAAGACAAAATTTCCCAAGAAATAAATGTATAATGATTTGAAAATGTGAAACCAAATATTTAGATTTAAAAAGCATATGAATTTGAGAACAAAGAAAGTATAGGGTTTGGAGACAGCCAGATCTGAGACTGAGCCCCAGATCATCTTTGTGGTCTTGGGAAAATTACTGTGTCACTGGATTTTTTTTTCTTTTGGAACAGGGTCTCACTCTGTCATCCAGGCTGGAGGGGAGTGGTGCAATCACAGCTCACTACAGCCTCAACTTCCTGGGTTCAGGTGATTCTCCCACCTCAGCCTCCCGAGTACCACCACACCCAGCTGATTTTTTGTACTTTTTTGTAGAGATGGGGTTTTGCCATGTTATCCAGACTGGTCTCCATCTCCTGAGCTCAAGGGATCTGCTCACTTCGGTTGCTCTACAGTGCTGGGACTGTAAGAGTGAGCCATGAAACCTGGCCTTGTTATTGAATCTTGATTCCAGTGATTTGCATTCCTCCTTGAATGTGAAGTATATAACCTCATCTACTGGCTCCCCGCAGGAGGCATCCTACCTGATTGACATTGGTCTTGACCATGGGACTTGCTGGGACCAGGGGACTGTGTGGCTGAGACATAGGTGAGTCTGAACAGAAGCTCTTAAGAGCCAGTGCACAAGGTAGTTACTGCATTCTTTTCCCTCTGCCTCAAGAAGCACAAGACCAAGTAGGGGCTGCTTCTACAGCCTGAATTCTGGAATAAAGCTGCAGAGCCACGATTGACTGGTGGCTGCCATCACTGACAGACAACATAAGCAAAATAAACTTTCATGGTTGAAAACCACTGAAGTTATTCTCTAAAGTTTTAATGTTGAAACTTTTCAGAATAAAGTTGAAGGAGTAGTTCAACTAACACCCTCACTTAGATTCTCTAATTGTTAACATTTTGCCACATTTGCTAAATTTGTCTTGTTCCCTCCCTCAGTATGGAGCTCCCTATTTTTGCTGAAACATTTGAGAGTTAGTTATAGGCATAGTGATATTTGGTTCCTAGATATGTTAATATGTATATCGTAAGAATGAGGATTATTTCCTATATGACCATGACACTATGATCATATCCAAGAAATATAACATTGATGTATTATTTAGTATATAGTTTATGTTCAAGTTTCTCTGTCACAGTAACATTCTTCGTAAACTTTTTTCCTGATCCAAAATCCAAGCGAGGACCATGCACTGATAATAAATGTAGATCTATTTAGTCTCCTTTAATTTACAACAGTTTCTTGACTTTTTTGGGTTCATCTTTCATACATCACATTTTTGAAGAGTTTAGGTCAGTTGTTTTGTAGACTATATCACTTTTTGGATATACCTGATTTCCTCATAATTCTTTAGATTCAGGTTAAATATTTATGTGAGGAATACTACATAGATTATTTTGTTTATATCACAACCAAGAAGTACAAATAAAGTCAGATTGTCTCATTTTGGGTGACAATACGTTTGACCACTTGATGATGATATCCACCAGATTTCTCCTTTGAAAAGTTTCATTTATCCATTTGTATTTTGTCAGTAATTTGTGAGGTGATACTTAGAGACTATGTGAATATATTGATCCTCAACAAACTTTCTCTATTGGTTTTAGCATCTATTGATGATCCCTTCCTGTACCAATGGTTACATTGGTAGATGCAGAATGGTGATTTTCCCTATTCTATCATTCCTACAACTTTTATTATCTGGCATTTTTTTGGTACAGAAAACTCCCTTCACTCTTTCCACACTTATTTATTCTTGAGTATCATTATGGATTCATGAATTTTTAGTGTACATGTCATGAAATTTCAGCATTATTCTTTGTGTTATGCAAACTCTCCCAAATTTGGACAACGGGAGCCCCTTTGAGTTTGGTACCCCATCCTTTTTAACATGTTTCTGTTTGTCTGTATTTTATAGTTAGTTATAGGCTTTCTGGCACAGTAACAATCCAGGCTTATCTTAGATATTTACTGTCACAGACTTGATTCTTTTTATTTGGCAGAGACATTGACAGAGTGAGATTAAGATTTGGGGAGCTGGTTGATAAAGAAGGCAAGAGAGGGGATTCAGAGTAAGAAAATATTTGGGGGGAATTCTTGGCCTGAGATTTACCCTGGGCATGTCTCTCGAACTCTTAAAACCTGAACTTCTTTTCCCGGAAAATGAAGATTTTTATGCCAATTGCTCAGGTAGGTTGTGAAAATTAATAAACCCAGCCCTATGATTGGTACATAGTATTTTTTGGCCATTATCACTAGTGACAACCTTTCAACTAGGTTAATTTCTCATACAGGTGAACTCCAATTACCTGCCTCCAATGGGTTTATGATCAAACTTGCTTAAGTTTATGTTCAGAGGCTTTGCTTCAACGTGGCTCTAAGATGTTGTAAGGGCACTAGAGTGTTTCTAGGTAAGGTTAAATGGGTACAGGCTCTAAAAGGCTGACGAAACAGAGAGCTTTCATGGGAATCGTATGCAAATTTGAGGAAGTAAAAGATACACCCACTCCCCAACCCTATGTGTATATATGTACATTTCGTGGTTTGAATTAGGCTCTTAAATGAAATGTAGCCTGGTAAAATGTAGCCTGGATGTAAATCCAAGCTCCGTCACTTAATTTCCCGTTTGAAAAAGTGAAGATACTTAAACACTTTCCTGGCGCAGTGGTTGTGAGTGTAACATTTGGGCCAAGGACAGAGTCAGTCTATCCTGGCGCAGGGTCATATTTGTACCTTAGACGGCACTTCCACCTGGTGGTGGCGCATTCCAATTGCAAGGCAAAGGACAGAGTGGGGGAAAGGCTGAATTTGACACTCTTTAAGCCACAGTATTAACCTACTGTAAGTGAAAATATTTCCATCCTGTACCTACGGAGTGCTTACTTCAAATAACACTCACGTCCTGGTAGGACAGAGGAATTAGACAATGCGCTGAGGTTTGCCTGCAAGGGCATTCATTCATTCATTCATTCATTCATTTAAGAAACATCTGTTGAGCGCTGACTGTGAACTGTGCTCCGTTCCGGGCGCTTGGGATACATCAGTGGACTAGAGACAAAAATTCTGCCCCGGGATGCCTTCTCCTATACATCCTGTACTACATAAACTAAACTGCAAAATTTGTAAAGAGCTCTTACGAATTACAACGTCTTCTCCAAAGTCAAGGCGACGTGTCTCGAGGCCTCTATTACCATGGCTAAGAGGAGAACCGGAATGCAGACCCACTCCAGCCGAACTAAGAACCTACCCGGCACAATTGAAAGTTGAGACACGCGCTAGATGCAATAGAAGACGCCTTTCCCATTCCCCTCCCCCCCCGCCCCAGAAATGCATATATTCTTTTAGGGAAGCAAGCGCTTCACTGGGTGGCCGGAATAGAACCTGCAGAGGCCGGAAGGCGGAAGGCAACGACGCCTGTGGGAATGTGTTCCCTGCAGAGCCTACGTGGTGGGTGGCAGGCAGGCCGACCGCTCTGGGGGCCCTGCACCTCTGGGTCGGTGACAGCACCCAGGTATCGAGCACAGGTAACGCGCCCCGGCTCCGAATCTCGGGGTCTCAGCCACCGAATCCCTAGCGAGGCCTGACGCCCCCTGGTGGCGGCGCGCAGTCTGAGTGCTGGGTCCGGAACAGAACTGTCCTGCGGAACTCGGAGGGCGCGCTCCGTTTCCGGGGGAGGAGGGCGAAGAAGGACTTGCGCGCGACAGTTCTCACCGCTGCTATGGAGGCGCTGGCTATGGGTGTCCGGGTGCTGCGGCTCTGGCGGGTCGCATCCGGTGGGGGGATCAGCTGGAGTGAGTTTCAGAGGCCGTGGGGACAGGGAGGAGGCCTAGAAAGTGTTGTCTGTCCGGATTGGACCTGAGGCGGGGCCGGGGACGTCCAGCGGGGCAGAGGAAGGAGGAGGGTTTCTCAGTCCCGCCGCGGCGGTTGGCCTTGCACAGCCAGGGAGGACAAATGTATGGGAACCAGGGGCTGAAGGAGGGCAGGGGCAAGTGCAGGGGTCGGGGTCAGGCCGTGGAAGGAGCTTGGGCCGCCTCTGGGAAGCAACGCACGTTCGGTGCACATCTGTCCATGTCTTCCCTGGGAGTACTCGGACTTGCCTTGGCAGGTCCCCTGATTTGGCTTTTGGGAAATAAACTCAGCGTTTCTCATTCTGGATATTGATAGTTTTGGTATGGGACCTTTAGTTTCCTGAAATTTTATTCTTTTCCTTCAGACCCTTTCAAATTGACCACTTTCTTCACCTTCCCAATGACTCTAGTCCAGTTTTGACTCCGTTTCCTGGTTACTTTTTGTCCCTTATTGTAAAGCACTGATTGGAAACACGACAGAGGAAATTGGTGGGAAATAGCCATCTGATGTGAAAAAGCCAGATTTAAAAGTAGAGACACATATCTGGGCCAGCTCTGTTTCTTCCGCTGGTGTTTGTTAATATTACAAATCGGTTTAATTTTACCTCTGAGCGCAGTTTTGGCAGTATGTTAATCATTTTTTCAGTCTTCATATTTATTGTAACTTCTTCACAGGATTTATAGCAACATCTCCAGCTTCTCAGCTGTCGCCGACAGAATTGACAGAAATGCGGAATGACCTCTTTAATAAAGAGAAAGCCAGGCAGTTATCATTAACTCCCCGAACTGAGAAGATAGAAGTTAAGCATGTTGGGAAAACTGACCCCGGTACTGTCTTCGTGATGAATAAAAACATTTCAACTCCCTACAGTTGTGCCATGCGTAAGTAACAGAATCAGTTTACAGTTTTCACCCTTTTACTTGAGCTGTGTGGAAGAACTGGTGCAGGAGACAGGATGTTGTAATTACTTCTGATCATCTGCGGCCGTGGCAATCCCTTTATACCAAAATCCTTTCTTGAGATCTGCATGGTGACTGCTCCCACCACATCACAGCCGTAGCTAAAAGAAGGCGAGCAAATCCCAGCTACTTGGGAGGCTGAAGCAGGAGGAGAGCTTAAGGGCAGAAGTTCAAGACCAGCCTAGGCACCATAGCCACCCCATCTCTCAAAAAATAAAAATGAATTAGCCAGATGTGGTGGGCGCAGAAGTCCCTGGATTTCCCAGAGGTTCTTTATCTGGCACCTTATTGTCTATTCACTGTCCCTTTAGCTCTGGAGGGTACTATGAGTATTGCAAGATTGGCAGTGTAGTGCACAGATTGTCCTACCTGGGGCTTGTTTGAATCTGGCTTTGTTTAGGGTACTAGATTATTTTCTGGCAGAAGGTGGCCAGACCTGAGTGCATTGTTACTAGTGTGCTTTCTCCTTTAATTTAATTTTAGAGATGGGGGTCTGGCTCTGTTGCCCAGGCTGGAGTGTAGTAGTACTCTCATAGCTTACTGAAACTCCTAGCCTCAGCCTACCAAGTAGCTGGGACTACAGGCACCCACCACCACACCTGGCTAATTTATTTTTATTTTTTGAGAGATAGGGTGGCTATGGTGCCCAGGCTGGTCTTGAACTTCTGGCCTCACGTTATCCTCCTGCCTCAGCCTCCCAAGTAGCTGGGATTTGCTTGCTCCTTTTAGCTGGGCTGTGATGTGGTGGGAGCAGTCACCATGCAGGTCTCAAGAAAGGATTTTGGTGTAAAGGGGTTGCCATGGCCACAGATGATCAGCTTTTTTTGCTGCCTTTTTCTTTCTCCCCTCTTCATTGTATAGCCTAACTTACATCTATCATCTGTCTTCCATTGAGTTCTCTCTGTGTTGTATTTTTGTTTGCATTTATATGTACATGTAAATGTGTGAGTGGGAATGTGCATGGGGTGAATGTGATTGGCATAAAAGTATTTATATCTTAAAGGAGACAGCTGTGCCCCATGTGTGATTTGGTGTGGAAATGAAGGGAATAAGAACCTCTATATTTTATTTTTGATCAAAATGTTTTGATAGTACCTTTGATAGAACTGGTACTATTTAAATTAAAGAAGCGCCAAAATAGATACAGGCATGACTAGCTGCATTGCTTAAACTTTTGGAAAACTCAGTAATGATTCCATTTAGGTAATTAACAACTTTAGTTATCAGCTTAAACTGGCCTAAAGAGTGTACACTCCCTCTTAATCTTCCTTCACTCTGGCACTTGAATTAGTACTTATAAATATTTACTCATTTGGTTTTCAAGTATTTCTGGAACCTCTGCCATATGATAGGCATTAGGATTACAGAGGAGGATAAGACAAAACTCAGGCCCTTAAGGAGCTTTATACACATCACATGTAGTGATACAGCTTCTGCAGCATCCTCAGCATGACCCCTGCTCTGAGACTTTCTTGTCATTCATGCTTACAGTCATTCAGTAAACTGTTATTGAATACCTGCTAGTGCTAGTGAATACCAGGCCTGGTGCTAGGCTCTGGATATACTGATGAGTGAGCAAAAGCAGAGCTTATGTAGGGGTCGATAATTTAGACCCTGTAGTTTGAGTACTTTTGTGAGTAGCTATGTAATTACAGAACATCTAATCACAGTTGGCATTGCATTCTGGGATGATGAAACAGACCAGAGCTGATTGGTTTATCTGGGAATTCATATTAATTACGAAGAAATGGTAGCTGCGGTATTTAACTTGAAGCATCTATGTCATGGAAGTAAGAGATGGTTTGGGAGCAAGACCCAAAACCAATCTAGAACTGATTTTTATAGGTGTGTGTTAATGTATTTCCCTTTTCTTTTGAGTTGTGTGTGTATCTATCCAAATATATCCGTGATGCTGCTCTCTAAATATTCAAGTGTAACTCTTAGAAAATTGTTTAATTAATAATTGACAAATTAATTTCAAACTAGATGTAGCCTTAATGAATTTTGTAAATAGTTTGGGTAATTTTGTTAATAACCAATAAGACCTTGAGTATATTGGGTATTATTTTATTTATTTATTTTTGAGACGGAGTCTCGCTCTGTCACCCAGGCTGGAGTGCAGTGGCATGATCTTGGCTCACTGCAACCTCTGCCTCCTTGGTTCAAGCAATACTCCTGTCTCAGCCTCCCAAATAACTGGGATTACAAGCATGTGCCCCCATGCCTGGCTAATTTTTGTAGGGTATTTTTTTTTTTTTTTTTTTTATTGATTATAGATGTAATATACTTTTTTTCTCTAAAAAGGACAGTCTGCAGAATCTTGCCTTCCCATTGTTTTATTTCTAAATGTAGCACTTAAACATGTACCTTTTCACTCTGGATTTTGTTAGATAATCAGTCTGTTTTAAATTTCTAGATTTAAGTGAGTGGTACTGCAGGAAGTCCATTCTGGCTCTGGTGGATGGACAGCCTTGGGACATGTATAAGCCTTTAACAAAGTCCTGTGAAATTAAATTTCTTACTTTCAAAGATCGTGATCCAGGAGAAGTGAATAAGGTATTTCTATCTCTACATTCTTTTTCTATTTCCCCAGTATCTTCACCTTTTTATTAAGACCTGTTTTCTATGGGGTGTAACATAAAAATATGGCCAAGTTCAAATGTTGTATTGTACTCTTTAGTGAATGTTTTACCTGTTAGATTAGGCACTTTTATAGTTCAAAAAACATCAGTGGCATCCATTTCTGGGTGTTTTTGGTATGCTATGTCTTTTATATTAATATCTTTTTTCAACTTACATTAATTAATCACTATATTGTGGGTGATTCCGTTTCCACTGCTACTGCTTGAATTCAGCCTTTGACTGTTTTATCTAGATGATTTCAATAACTTTTTAACTCTTTCTGCTTACCCGTCTCCCCACTTTTTTTTTCGGTACTTAAAAGTTGTTCTTTTACAGGCCTATAACAGCTTTATTAAGTGACATGACTAAGGAGCGTGTCACTTACATCTAAAGAACTTGCCTACCTGATAACATTCACATGGCTTTCCAGGCCCTGTATAATCTGTTCCCAGCCTGCCTTTCCAGCTTGGCCTCCCCCTTGCTTCTTTCCTTTTCCTCCTTGTTCTGGCCACATTAGAGTACTTGGCCACTGTATTAGTCCGTTTTCACATGGCTACAAAGAACTCCCTGAGACTGGGTAATTTATAAAGAAAAATTTAATTGACTCAATTTTTCATGGCTGGAGAGGTTTCAGGAAACTTAACAATGATAGTAGAAGGGGAAGCAGGAACATCTTACATGGAGGCAAGAGAGAGAGAGTTGGGGGAGAGCTGCTAAACACCTTTAAACCATCAGATCTCATGAGAACTCACTCACTGTCATGAGAACAGCCTGGGGGAACCGCCCCATGATCCAGTCACCTTCCACCAGGTCTCTCCTTCGACCCATGGGGATCACAATTCGAGATGAGATTTGGGTGGGGACACAGAGCTAAACCGTATCAGTCACTAATGGTTTATGCTGTGTTATCCACCTTGCTTTTTTTGATGCTTTCTTCAAATGTGAGCATTTTCTTTTCTCTCTATTAAAATCCTATTTATTTTTTACAATTCAATTAAAAGGCCATCTGCTTTGTGGTACCTTCTAAGTTTCTCCTTGTCAAAATTAATCCTCTTTTCTCTAAGGTCTCACACAACTTGGCTAGTCTCTAGATATGATATTTGAATTTTGTCTTGTAGCATAAACTGTTGAATGTGAAGATAGGGACCACTTTTCTTATTGGACCTAGTTCTTGATATACATACAGTAGGTGTTTAATAAATACTTGTTGAAATAGTTGAACAAGAAAATGATAGAAATGACAGTAATAGCCAACAATGGGTATGTATGTATTATGTATCAGGCACTGTTCTAGGTGATTTACAGATATTAACTCGTTTAACCTTCATACAAACTCTACAGTGTTCATACTATTCTCCCCATTTTCCCGATTAATAAACTGAGACAAAGAGAAGTTCAGCAGCTTGACCAAGGTCACTGATTTATGAACTAGTGGAGCCCAGATTTGAACCTAGGCATTCTGGCTGGAGTTCAACAGACACTTAAAGACATTTAAGTAGGATAGATGAAGAAGTACATGTTGCCACTTGTCTTCAAGGCCTGGGTCTGTACTTATTTTTAGTGTAATATGGTTGCATAGAATTTATAATGGAGAAGTGATCCCACTTTTGTAGTCCTCAAATGTTAAACAGAGCTTCTGAAAAGTGCTCAGAGTAGTGTCAGCAAGAGGAGAACACAATGGACAGGTACACTGCAGGTTTCTCCTTGTGACTCTGATCAGGTCATTGCTCTGATACCATCTCAATCAAGCATGTCCATAAATCAAAATGTGCTGGTAAGATGAAAGCCCAGTTGCTGCTGCTCTGCTGTAAATATGAGTAATCTGAACGGCATGTTAGGGTGTTAGGTGTAGGATAAGAGTCATTAATCATTCATAAAAGTTGAGTTTTTTTCTCCGTATTTATAAATGATATAAACAGTTACATAATTAATATATTTATTTTACTTTAGCACAAGTTTGTTAACAAGTTAACTTTATCCTGGGTTAAAAATAAATACTTTCAGATAATAAAACCATCTGTCGGGGTTGACAACCATTATGGTGCTTGGTATCTTGCACAGAAACATTACTAAGAACCTGAAGTTGATGCTTCATTCTTTCTTGATTTTTGCTTGGTTGAGGTAATGTCATCGTCTGATGGTAACTGTTGCTACATTCTGTGAACAGAGATATATGAGAAATATTTTCGAAGTCAAAAGTTCCTTAAAATTTAATATTGTCGAAACTTTAGTGAATCTCAGTGTGTTTATATATATTTTGTATATGTATGTATTTTTTTCTAGGCTTATTGGCGTTCCTGTGCTATGATGATGGGCTGTGTGATAGAGAGGGCATTCAAAGATGAATATATGGTCAATTTGGTCAGAGCTCCAGAAGTTCCTGGTAATGTACACATATAAATATATGTCTTTTTGTGATCCTTAAATATTTTGGTACCTATTTTTGATGATGTATAGAGTTTAGTTCTAATTTTATCTAGTATAAATTACCATTATACATAGGTTTCATTTATCATGAGTAACAAAATCTATCTTATGATGAAACGTGAAGTAGTCTTTGCAGGTTAATAATTAACATCATAGAATTACTGGAAAGTGTTTGTCTTGAATATGAATTTCATGGAATTCCACTATCTCAGCATTTATTTATTTATTTATTTATTTGAGACAGAGTCTCACTCTCGCCCAGGCTGGAGTGCAGTGGCGCGATCTTGGCTTGCTGCAAGCTCTGCCTCCCGGGTTCACGCCATTCTCCTGCCTCAGCCTCCTGAGTAGCTGGGACTACAGGCGCCCGTCACCACGCCCAGCTAATTTTTTTGTATTTTTAGTAGAGACGGGGTTTCACTGTATTAGGTAGGATGGTCTCGATCTGACCTCGTGATCCTCCTGCCTCGGCCTCCCAAAGTGCTGGGATTATAGGCATGAGCCACTGCTCCTAGCCCTCAGCGTTTATTTTTTTACAACTTTAAGCATATATTTCCAAATTGCATGTGTAGAGGAGGAGGAAATATGAGTATAAGTAGACTGCTGGAAAGAGCTGTCCTTAGGTGGTAATATCTCACCAGACATGACTGTTACTCTGGAGAGAGACAGCACTTTGGTGGGATGAAAGGGTGTAAATTGTAATTTTGCTAAAACTAAGATTTTGGAATAGTAAGTATGGTAGGATCACATGTATAATTTTTTTTTTTTTTAAAGAAGTAGGTATACCTAAAATATTTGAAAGAAACTCAAGAAATGATTCTAAGAACAAAATACCAAAAAGAAGCTATTTAGGCGATATAAAAGAAATTTAGCATTTCATGTCCATTAAGTTATTTATCTACTTACTAAATACGTTGTTCTTTTGAAAAAAAATTTTTTTTTTTGAGACAGAGTCTAGCTGTGTCGCCAAGGCTGGAGTGCAGTGGCGTGATCTTGGCTCACTGCAACCTGCAACTCACAGATTTAAGTGATTCTCCTGCCTCAGACTCCCGAGTAGCTGGGATTACAGGCACCTGCCACCACGCCTGGCTAATTTTTGTATTTTTAGTAGAGACTGGTTTTTACTATGTTGGCCAGGCTGGTCTTGAATTCTTGACCTCAGGTGATCTACCCGCCTTGGCTACCTGGAATTTTTACATCTGATAACTGTATGAAATCTGTATGGTAATTAGCATTTTTGAGGAAAACTTCAATGTTTAAAAAATATTAGTGATTAGTGATTTGGGGTTAACAATCTTTTGGCTAAGGGAAATTTGATAGAGCTCTGGCAAGCAGCTGGAAGAATGGCAACCATTTTATAATTTGTAGAGTTGGGAGAGATTGCTAATCCTTCATTTTGTAGTCTAAATATTCAGTTGTTGCAAATTAGTAACTTTCTGTTAGGGCAGATTTGACTTTGCTTTTTATTTTGGTTGGATTTACAGTAATTTCTGGTGCCTTCTGTTATGACGTAGTTTTGGATAGCAAACTTGATGAGTGGATGCCAACAAAAGTAAGTGTATTCTTCTGGAGTATTAATTTTAGAGTGTCTGCCTTTCTTTGTTAGAATGATTCCTGTGTTAGTTTTGTTGAATAGTAGTGCACGTTGAGGACATTTTTTTTTTTTTTTTTTTTTTTTTTTTGAGACGGAGTCTCGCTGTGTCACCCAGGCTGGAGTGCAGTGGCGCGATCTCGGCTCACTGCAAGCTCCGCCTCCCGGGTTTACGCCATTCTCCTGCCTCAGCCTCCGAGTAGCTGGGACTACAGGTGCCCGCCACCACGCCCGGCTAGTTTTTTGTATTTTTAGTAGAGACGGGGTTTCACCATGTTAGCCAGGATGGTCTCGATCTCCTGACCTCGTGATCCACCCGCCTCGGCCTCCCAAAGTGCTGGGATTACAGGCTTGAGCCACCGCGCCCGGCCGAGGACATTTAAAAGAATCTATCTATGTATCTATCTGTGTATCTATGTATCTGTCTGTTTGTCTGTCTATAGGTGTTGTTGCTTTTTCAGCGTATTTAAGACAGAGATATATGAATGAGAGTATTTACATCAACATGGTCAGTTGTCTTGAAACTTTACGTCCTGCTTGACCTTTTCTTGATGTTCCTTCTAAGCGGTTTTAAGGTAGTGGTTTTCAAGAGGCCCAGAATATAAAATATAAAAACTTAACTATCTTGACCGATGTGGTAGTAGGGGGCCTGGCGCCATACCTGTTTGGATCACCGGAGCACAATTTGAAAACCACTCCCTTAAACCATTTTAACTTGTTGCGTACAGTGAGGTCCCTGTATATTCAAGGGGCACATTGAGAGCTGGGTGAATTAAAGAATCCAACTTTGACAAAGCTAACTCAAGCATCAACAAATGAAATATTAACAAACTAAACTCTTTGTGAATGGTCTGCCTTTGTAATGAGGATGGTCCTTGTTGGTCTGGGACTTGGGTAGCAACAGAGCCTAACAAGGACAGTCTAGATCAGGTGTTCTGTAGGTAAGGGGTGCTGATGGTTATCAAAGATCAAGCCTGGAGACGTAATTCTGATTGGGAAGAATAGGCAAATACCTAATTCTTAATTAAACAAAACTATATGTCCTATGTATTGGGAGTCTGGAGATCTGAAAAGGGGAAGCCGTGTACCACATCATTTTATCATTTCCACTGTGTACATTCTTTTTATATTTAGTATCTCTGAAAATATATGAGCCTTATAGTACATGGTATCTTGCAATTAGAATTTGTAGTGTGTGTGTGTGTGTGTGTGTGTGTGTGTGTGTGTTTTCCTGTAGTAATATATCTTAGATTTAGTGAAATACTGTAGTGGTTCTTAAAAGCAAGGATTTTGAAGTAAGGGCAGATCTAGCTTTAAATTTGGCCTTGGAAATTACTTTTTGTATAATCCTGCCCATATTACATAATATTGAGAGGGAGAGAAGAGGGAATCAAGAAAGAATGAGAAAAAGGGAGAGGGAAGAGAGAAAGAAGAGGATGAAAGGAGGGGAGGGAAGGGATTGGAACTGTTTCTTCATGACTTCTGGGCTCCTGTCAGTGTAGCTTCCTTTTCAAGTATGTCTCCAAATTTAAGGTTTTCTTTACTGGGGCGAGTTACGTAAAAACTGAGGTCAAGATTTAATTTTCATTATCTATGAAACATAACTGCTTTTTTCTTTCTTTCTCTCTTTTTTTTTAAGAGATGGGGGTCTCACGATGTTACCCAGGCTGGCCTTGAACTCCTGGGCCCAAGCAATCTTCTTGTCTCAGCCTTCCTGGTAGCTGGGACTGCAGGTGTATGCCACTGTGCCTGGCTTTTGCATTTTTCTTTTTTAAAAGATAAAACCTTACAAAAGAAATATGCAAGCTGATTGCAAACTGCATGGAGTTGGGTTGAGTAGACAGCTTAAAGAAAGTAGAGTAGAGTTACATTGAAGGAATAGTTGTATTAAACCATGAATGTCGATTTTTTTATATGGTAAATTACTCTTTATAGAGAAGAGTCATTTCATGCAAAAAAGTCTAATAGGATTTTTATGGAAATAATTTTATTATAAAAATTACTTGTGTAATAGTGCTTGGTCTTTTCTGTATTAGTAATGATTTGTAGTATGAAAGTTTAATTAGAATTTTTATTAAAAATCTTATAAACATTGTTAATGTGTATTATTCATCATTTTGATTGTGTAAAATTGACATTTTTATTAAGCAAAAACTTAATATTGGACATGTTATACTTTGTACAGGGTTGGTGATGATGTTACATTTCTAGTGAAACTTTTTAAATTATGAAAACAATAATTTTTTCCCCATACATTTAATAAACTTAGTTTTATTCATACTGTAAACACATTTTTATGTCTTGCTATTGATTTATTGGCATTTTTACTTGGTGCATCATAGTTTTAATAACATTTTAAGATTGTGTAATTTGAATGAAATTATAATATAATTTGGATAAAATTTCTTTATAGGTTTATCTTCAGTAATTAGTATTAATGAAGGCTGACACCTTAATTACTGGTAAATAAGAAGTTTTGTAGTTTATGGTCGAAAACTTCATTTGTTGCAAATTAATAACTTCCTGTTCTAACAAACTTGATTTTGTCTTTTATTTTAGTTGGATTTGCAGTACTAAGCATAGGGTTTTGTCTCAACTGGCTTATGGAGAAATGCTTTTCAGTAAATTGTTACTAAAGGTTATTACTTTCATTTTTAAGGAGAACTTACGTTCTTTCACAAAGGATGCTCATGCTTTAATTTATAAAGATCTTCCATTTGAAACTCTGGAAGTTGAAGCAAAAGTGGCATTGGAAATATTTCAACACAACAAGTAAGTGTTGGCTTTCTTTAAATCAAGGCTAACTCTTCCAGTATTATATGTAATAAAGAAAATTCAGATCTTAAGAATTTTTATATTTGATATACATATGACAGTGTATTATTTTCCACTCTGAGACCTCTGTTTCTGATCTCATTTATTTTGCTGAGGAAAATGTTCCCCACCTCCCTTGATAATTTTCTCACTTTGTTTTACTTCTCTGTTCTTGGACCAGCCTTTCTCATTATATTAACATAGTAGTATGTTTCCTTTTTTTCTTTCTAGTGTGAAGTGATAACGCACGTTAAGCAACTGTATAATTTTGTGTATTTGGCAGCGTTTCTCTCCTACCCCTCCACACTTAAAATGACACTGATAAGATTGAAAATGCAAGCAGTTTGGAAGAGGGCTAATAGCTGAAGTAAAATGTTTACACAGCCAGGTTTTAGTCTTCTGCATGTGAATTATTCATTTGATGGATTTTCTTTAACATTTTAATTCCTGCCTGGCTTCTCAATTCTTACTCAGAAAACTTTCACTTCACCTTCTACTACCAGTTATAAGAACATAAGCTAAATTTTAACGTTAACCTAATAGAATATTAGAACTTTAGAAAGAGAAATCTGTGCTGTAAAAAAAACCAAAAAAAAAAAACCAAAAAACAAAAAACCAGAGTCTGAAGTCAAAATATGCACCTACAAATTGTTAAAGGTTATAGATTAGAATTTCTTTAGGTATATAGAAGTTGAATTACAAATTCTTATAGGGATAGGTTATCATAAATATATTGGTTTAGTTATGAGTGTGTTTTTGACACATACTTTATAGCTTAGCATTTTTCAAAGCTATCTGTCTCATAATATTCTTCCATAAGATGTTAATTGACATATGAAACCATGTACTGTGTTAAGCTGAGTTTGAAGAACAGTGGCTTAAAAAATTTTACTTATTGCACTCAAGAGTCTCCGAAAGTGGACACTGAAAATTTCCCAAATATATTTGCCCATGAAACACTTTATCTTGAAACATTTTTAGCGTGTCCTGGAACCAGTGGACTTAGAAACCAGTTGTAATGTACTGTTTTAACTAGAGTACAGATAGTATTGTAGAACCAAACCACCATTTATAGCATTGATTCTACAAGAAAATTCTTTGGACTGTCTGAACACGTCAAGTCACTCTCTGTGCCAGAAGTCTAGGCACATGCTCCCAAAAGAAATATAATATGAGACATCTGTATAATTTGAAATTTTCTAGTAGTTACATTGAAAAAAAGTCAAAAGGTGAAGTTAATTTTAATGATTTTATTTAAATGATACATCTAAAATGTTACTTCAGTGTAATCAATATTAAAATATTGATGTTATTTTATATTCTTTTTCACTCTAAATCTTCAGAACTTGGTATGTGTTTTACACTTAAGGCTCATTTTAACTAGTACTAATCACATTTAAGTGCACCATGGTACTTTACTGGACAGTGTACTTTTGACTTCCATTCAGTATACATTGAGATTTCCCATTCCGCTACCTAACTGTCAGGGACTGGTAGGGGCTTCTGGGACTTTTGTAACTTAGTTGAGTGTGTGGTAGGAGGAAGGGGATAGTTCTGGAGGAAGCTGGATAGGACAGAAGAGTTGAATCATTGAAGGTGGGTCAGTGATTGAGCCTTTCTGCTGCAGGGGAAAGGGTGGGGCCTTTTTGTGGCTTTGACTCTCAGGGGACAGGAGCATCTCTTGGAGGTGGGTCAGGAGGGACAAGTATTCAAGGTAATTGGCACCCTTATTAGTGCCTGGGGGACTGTAGCAGTCAGGGGGTGTTTTTGCATAAACCAGTGTTCCCCAACTTTGCCGCATAATTGTGCATACACCTGTGGTGCACATACACGTATTACTTGTTTAGCACCCTGGGGTAAATGGACAACGCTCTCAATAGTAAATGGTAAAGTCATGGTTTGAACCTGGGCTGTGCAGTTTCATCTGTGCCTTTAGCTATACTGACAGGATTGGGTAGATTTGAGAGACACTGGGCAGTCAAATTGACAACTTGATAATGAATTGAATGAAGGGGATATGGTTGGAGAAATCAAGGAAATCTCCCAGGTTTTTCACATGGACACCTGGGTGGTTGGTGGTATTGTACTAAGACAGGAAATTCAGGAGGAAGAACAAGTTTGGGCGGGAAAGAGGTGATAATTTGTGCAGTTTGGAAATTTCAGGGTAAGGTGCTTGTGGAACATCCTAGAGGGATGTCCAGATGGGTCTTGGAAACTGGTCAGAAGAGGCAGGTAGATTAGAAGCAGAGCTATAGGAGATATAACTACCTAAATTGTAGCTCAGAGGCTGGCCTAAGGAGGATGCTTGAAGTGAAAAGAGGGTGTAGCATAGAATTCTCAAAGGGTAGAGAAAGATAAGAATGGCCAGAGATGTAAAATAACAAGCAGTAAGGAATGCCACTGATACCCATGGAAAGAGCACTTTGAGGTTGGGTGTGGTGGTTCATCGCTATAATCCCAGCACTTTGGGAAGCTGAGCCAGGAGGATTGCTTGATGTCAGGAGTTTGAGACCAGCCTGAGCAACTTAGTAAGACCCTATCTTTACCAAAAAAAAAAAAAAAGAAAAGTTAGCCCGGCATGGTGGCTCACACCTGTAGTCCCAGCTACTTGGGTGACTGAGGCAGGAGGGTCGCTTGAGCCCAGAAGTTTGAGGCTGCAGTGAGCTATAATTGTGCCACTGCATTCCAGGGTGGGTGATAGAGCAAGACCCTGTCTCAAAAAAAATCAAAATAAATAAAAATGGAAAGAAAGAACACTTTGAGAAGTGGAGGTGAGCATTAGTATTAAGAAAATGAGGAACAAAAAGTGTTCATTGGGTTGACACCAAGCAGGTACCTGTGACTTTGTTGAGAACAGTTTGGCAGAGTCATGGGGCTGTGGCTAGATTAAAGGGAGGTTCCAAGTGTAACCCACTCTCAAAAAGTATGGCTGAAGAGGAAGAGAAAGGGAGGTGTCTTTAAACACTTTTTTACTTATTTAGAGTTAAAAAAATGTTTTTTTCTTTGCTGCTTTTCAGGTACAAAATAGATTTCATAGAAGAGAAGGCATCTCAGAACCCTGAGAGAATAGTCAAGCTACACAGGTAAGTAAAAGTCTAAAAACTGGCTGCTATGTTAGAGTAAGGCTTAGCTTTATTGTTATCTAAATGAAGCATATGACCAAAAAAGATGAATTTGTACCTTATTTTGTTCTTTTCACCTTATTTTTTTTGCTTTGTTCATTGTTTTGATATGGTGGTAAATGGAAGCTTTAAATTACCTTCAGGAACACTTGTAGTTTCTATAATCCTCATTTTATTGTTTGCTATTTTTATTTAATTTTGAGTTGAAAACCACTGTTTAAGAATGTAATTTTTAGGAGTTAGTTTTGAAACTGGGCAAGATAGTCATTGTTATGAATTGAACATGGTAATTCATATGAATATTGACTAACTAGTAATTATTTATGATACATGTAAGTTAAGCCAGAATGTGCTTTCTGACACATGGATGAGAAAGGTCCACTGCTTATGATGACATTCTCCCATGGGGAGCAAGTCCCAAGACGATGCATTCTGCAGAGATGACTTCATGACCTGGATCTGTTTTCTCAACCTCCTGTTTTTATGAATTGGACTTAACTTTTTTCCTCTAGAAACTGCCCTTTGTTTCTGAACACAATCTGTCCCACACACTGAATTCTAAACTTTGTTATATGGGTTGTTTTAAGGTTGTAGATGATCGGTTTTAGGCAGTTGGATCAGCTTGATAGCATGATGTGTTGTGTGACTCTTAAAGACCTTAAAATTTATATCAATGCTAATTAAGAAAATGGTTCATTTGATTTAATTTTCAAAGTTTTAGCCTCTTTACTTGAGGTCATTATGTCAGGGGTCATCAGAAACTAAATTGAACCATATATAATGTTCTTGATTAGGGATGCTAGCAGCAAAGAGAATGAAAAGATTTCTTTTTCAAGCTATTACAAATTATTTGATGTTGCAGTTTTGTTTGTTTATTTTTAAATCAATCAGAATAGGTGACTTCATTGATGTGAGTGAGGGCCCTCTTATTCCAAGAACAAGTATTTGTTTCCAGTATGAAGTGTCAGCAGTTCACAATCTTCAACCCACCCAGCCAAGTCTCATACGAAGATTCCAGGGTGTGTCTTTACCCATTCACTTAAGAGTAAGTAAAGCTTAAAGTTCCAGGCCTTCCAATTTGGGTATAGATATAATTCCGGACTTGATTTTATACCAGTTTGAAGAATATAAACTTCTAATTTTTCATAAGTTGTGTGACACTAATATTTTGTAAACTCAGGTTTATGATTAAAACCAAAGTTGCCCAGGGTGTAAATATACAATTACAAAAAAAACATTAGTTGAAAAAATTAAATCAAATTGCTATAGCATTTAAAATTTTCAAATTAGCATAGGTGAGGGTACATTGACAGAGAGGGTATTAGAGTGCATATTGGTAAGACCTTTCTGGAATGCCTTTTAAGCTTAAATTTGGCATGCTCTTCCCTCTAATTTTAATGATCCATTCATGACCCGAAGCCTGACCTTTTCCACATTGCTCCCACCCCTTGCTAATTTTTTATTTAAATTTTTGATTTTGAGATAATTGCAGTTATAAGACATAGAGAGATCCCATGTATCTTTACTTGGTTTCCTCAATGGTAGCATCTTGCAGTACTAAAATACAGTATCACCACCAGGGTATGGACAGCGATACAATGAAGATACAGACCAATTCCTTCACCAAGGGGATCCCTCATGTTGGCCTTTGATAGACACACACATTTACAGCCACTTCCCTCTGTTGCCCCCGTTACCCTGCCTGCTTACCCCTGCCAACTACTTATCTGTTTTCCTTTTCTATAATTTTGTTACTTCAAGAATATTATATGAATGGGATCGAACAGTATGTAATTTTTTGGGATTGGCACTTTTCACTCAGTATAATTCTCTGGAGATTCATCCGAGTCATTGAGTATATCAGTAGTTCATTCATTCTTATTGCTAAGTAGTATTACTTGGTCTGCATATATCACGGTTTGTTTAACCATTCATCCATCAAAGGACATCTGAGTTCTTTTCAGTTTTTGGCTATTGCAAATAAAGCTGCTGTGACATTGTGTGCAGGTTTTTGTGAATATTTCTCTGGGCTAAATACAGGAGTGCAGTTGCTGGGTCATGTGATAAGTGTATGTTTAGTTTTTAAAGAAACAACCAAAGTGTTCCAGAGTGACTGTACCATTTTACATTCCCACTGGCAATGTATGAGTGATCCGTTTTTCCACATCCTCACTAGCATTTGATGCTGTCAGTACTTTTTTTTGTTTTAGTCATTCTGGTACATTTGTGGTGATATATCATTGTAGTTTTAATTTGAATTTCTCTATTGACCAATGGTATTGATCATTCTTTTCATGTACTTATTTGCCATCTATATATCTTCATTGGTGCAATGTCTGTTTATGTCTTTTGCTAGTGTTCTAATTAGATTGTTTTACTTTTTGACAGTTGAGTTTTGAGAGTTCTTTATATGTTGTAGATATTAGTTTTTTGTTAGATATGTAGTTTTCAGATTTCTCTCTTTGTACCTTGTGTTTGTATATGTGGCTTGTTTTCTCATTCTCTGAGCAGCCTTTTGCAGAGAAGACTTTTTAATTTTGATGAAACTAGTTTATCAAAATTTGATAAAATTTTTGTTTTTATGGATTATGTTTTTGGGGTTAATTCTAAGAACTCTTTGATTAGCCCTAGATCCCAAAGATTTTCTCCTTTTTTTTTTTCCTTCCTAAAAGTTTTAGAGTTTTACATTTATTTAAATCTGTGGTCCATTTTGAGTTACTTTTTCTGAGTGTGAGATTTAGGTTTAGGTTTAGGCTTTTTTTTTTTTTTTTTTTTTTTTTGGTGGGCTATAGATGTCAAATTGCTCCAGTATCATTCGTTGAAAAGGCCACTCTTCCTCCACTGAGTTACTTTTGCATCTTTGTGAAAAATTAGCTGAGCATATTTATGTAGGTCTATTTTGGGTCCTCTATTCTGTTCCATTGATCACGTATGTTTAGTTCTCTACCAGTACCACACAGTCTTGATTACTGTAGCTCTAAATAGGCTGTGAAATCAGGTAGAGTAATTCCTCCCTTGTTACTATTTTTTAATCAAAATGGTTTTAAGTCTTCTAGTTTATTTGAGTTTCCGTTTAATGTTAGGATAATATTTTCAATGTCAACAGAGTCTTCCTGAGATTCTGATAAGAAGTCCATTAGAGCTGTATAGCAGTTTGGGGAGAATTGACATCTTTAATATGTTGAGGTTTCCAGTCTATGAACTTACTATATCTTCTTACTTATTTATATCTTCTTTCATCACTCTCATTTTGTAAAATTTAGCACACCTGTCATGTATGTTTGACTTTGACTTTTCTCCACATACCTGCTTCTTTTCCTAGCCTTCCCAATTTCAGAAAATGGGATCATCCTTTAACTCAAGCTTGTCCAACTCACAGCCTGTGGGCTGCAGGTGGCCCGGGACGGTTTTGAATGAGACACAAATTTGTAAACTTTCTTAAAACATTATGAGATTTTTTTGTGATTTTTTTTTTTTTTTTTTTTTTTTTTTTAGCTCATTAGCTGTCATTAGTGTTAGTATATTTTATGTGTGGTCCAAGGCAATTCTTCTTCCACTGTGGCCCAGGGAAGCCAAAAGATTGGATACCCCTGGTTTCCTTAGTCGTTTAAGGTAATCCTTGATTCTCTTTTCCCCTCGTAGCCATGCCCCAGCCCGTCCATCCGCAAGTCCTTTCAACTTTTAACTCTGAGACATATTCTGAATCTATGTACCTTGTGGCATCTCATCTACTACTACTTCCCTTATCCAAGTTCCTCTTTGTTTTCACTCACCTTCCTTGCTTTCACTCTTGCCCTCTACAGTGCATTTTCCACTTAGTAGCCAAAGTGATCTTTTTAATACACAATCTGTTATGTACTTCCTCTGCCCCAAACTTTCCAATGGCTTTCCTTGAACAAATCCCAACTCTTTACCCTGTCTCACAAAGCCCTGCATTATCTGATTCCTGCTTGCTTCTCTGACTTTATCTAACACCACTCCTTTCCTCATTCACTGTATTCCAGCCACAGCTCAAGGTCTCTACACCAGCAGTTCATTCCGCCAGAGTCAGGCATGGTGTTCCCTTCAAACATACCAATCAGCTCTTTCCTTAGAAGGGTTTGTGTGTTGATATTTATTAATTTTACCTTTTATTACAGATTTTATGCAGTGTGAAATAGTCACTGGCCTGCCCATATGCCTTGGTATCACTTTCAGTTGACCTAATAAAATTGATGTGGTCATGATACACTTAGTACAGTTTTCCTTAATGCATTCTGATAATTCTCTGCTACAGGAGATTGTTAAGGACTAAGGAAATTGAGTTTAAATTTTACTATTGTCTCGGGAGGCCGAGGCAGGAGAATCGCTTGAACCCGGGAGGCGGAGGTTGCAGCGAGCGGAGATCACACCACTGCACTCCAGCCTGGGTGACAGAGTGAGACTCCATTTCAAAAAAAACACAAAAATTTACTATTGTCTTTGTTAGGTTTTACTTATTCTTTAGGGTATTTGTTAGGTTTTACTTATTCTGTAGGGTAACTTGATGAATTCTTTGGGTCTGCCATTTCAGTGTGAGGATGTCACAGTTGGTTTTTAATGACTGTCTTCTTATGATTTGAAGAATGACTTTTAGAATGTTGAAACTGGCTATTTAAGGATTGAACCACAATCTATGGGAAAGTAGGGCAGATTTTTGCTTCCTATTAGAAGAAATGCTTTCTGTGATGGAAATGATTAAGAGGGGCAAAAGTGAAAGAAGGGCACGTTCAATCCTTAAGGGTTTTTTTCTTAAATGCTCACTGCAACCTCTGCCTCCTGGGTTTAAGCAATTGAAGAAAGCAAAAAACAAAGCAGCTATCCTATGTAGTATCTTTCTTCGCTACTTTTCTAACCACTTATCTATATTAGTGCTGCCTAGCTTTTTATTTTGCTCTAAAAGCTATATAAAGAGTCTGTCCCTTTTACTTTGACTTTACTACTTTATTTAGTTCATCGCAAATCTTTTCTTTTCAAGGCACATTTTACGATATGGGATAAGCTATTGGAAAGATCTCGGAAAATGGTAAGTGTTTTTGACAGCTAATGAGTACTGTTCTATAAAGAAATTCATCAAAATTAACCAATAACAACCAAAGGGGTGGGGGGAAATGAAAGAAACAAAGAGAAAGGAAAAAAGTAAGTTGTCTCAATAGTCAAAGCAGTGTTGTGGTAAGGGTAAAGTTGTAACTTGGCAGTTCTCTTTTGATTTTGTTTGTTAATGTCATGAAAATGATATTGTAGAACTTGAAGAGAAATAACATTACTATATAATAGTAATAGTTCTTAATAGTTGTAATGGTATCAATTAGATCTTAGGATTTTTTTTGTAAACTTAAATGAATATTTAAAGGATTAAGATTTGTCAGGTATATTTTAAAGCTGTCTTTAGCCATTAACAGTAAATGTGCAAATGTCCTAATGTCCTGAAAAACCAGATTTGAATGTTTGTGTTTTTGTAGTTTATTCTTTGTCATTAGCATTTAGACTTCATGAGTAGGAATGATAGTATTTTTTTTTTGAGACAGAGTCTTGTTCTGTCTCCCAGACTAGAGTGCAGTGGCACGATCTCGGCTCACTGCAACCTCCAACCCCTGGGTTCAAGCGATTCTCATGCCTCAGCCTCCCAAGTAGCTGGGACTACAGGTGCCCACCACTACGTCCAGCTAATTTTTTTGTATTTTTAGTAGAGACAGGGTTTTACTGTGTTAGCCAGGATGGTCTCGGTCTCCTGACCTCCTGATCCACCCGCCTTGGCCTCCCAAAGTACTGGGATTACAGGCATGAGCCACCGTGCCCGGCCTGAGTGATTGTATTTCTTGACCACAACTATCCCTGTTTCCTATTTCATAGGTTAAGTGTGCCTCTTTTACTTAGGTTATCTGATAGCTGTCCTGTGTAATCTGGCCTCATTAGGCCTTCCTCCTTATCCTGATTTCCCACAATGCCACAAACACTCTGGTTAAGCTTGCAAGCACATTAAGCATCACACATTAAACTTATTTTCAAGTTTGCTTATTTCTTCATGATAGTTTTTCTTTCTGGACTCCATTTCCCATTCTCTCTCTGTCTATTTACCACACAGTCATTCTTCACTACCTCACCGAGTCATACCTCCTCCATAGAACAGTCTCAGAGTAATCTCTAACAAATAATTACTCATTCATATAATTTTGTGCTTGATTGTATACGTCCACATGCTGTTTTTTGATTGTTTTCTTTGCCTGTACAGTTATCTTCTACCAAGCCTTTCAGGATTTGTTTTATTTGTGTAAGCCCAAAGTTTGAACACAACATTAGCACATGAAAGGGTTACCCAAGAAATATTTATTGACAGTTTTCCATAATGATATATAAACCTAGTTTTATTAATGACTATACAGATAGGAATTATTGTTTAGGGACTTCACCATAATGTTCTTGGGTAAGGGGTATATAATTTTTTTTTCTCAGGAGAAGAAATCTTTGAATGGATAGAGTAATTTTCTCTTTTTAGTTGGTCACAGTGATCGTTTTAGATTAAGAAACTAAAGAAGAAATGTTCAGCATGTTTACTTGGAGTTAAGTAAAATTAAAAACAATTTAAAAAAGAAACTAAAGAAATGAATATTAAATAAATAGTTTCGGAAACTAAAGAAGCAATAGTAACTGAACACTTTAAAAGGAATGAAAAATGTAGAAAAACAGCAGAGACAGTGTCTTACCTAGAATATCTAATGATGTTAGTACATACTTTTTCAAACATTTATTCTGGTTTAGTTGCTTTTTTCTACTGTCCATTTTGCTTTTCTGAAGGGATTAGATTAAACGTGGTTCATTGATTCAACACAGACTTAAGATAGTTTATTGTGTGCCAGGTACTGTTATGGTCTGTTGGTACAAAAAACTGAATAAAATGTACTTGCTGCCTCAGGGAAGTAATGTTGATTGGATAATTAGACTTATAAAGAGACAGTTCAGGTGTACATGTGGGGCTCTGGCATAAAGAAGAGGACTCAGACCAAGCTGGGGAGTTGCTTAAGGAAGGCTTCCAGGAATTGGAGTCTCTTAAGCTGATTTTAAAGGGTGAATAAAAGTGGACCATGCAGATACTCTGTTGGAGAATGGGTTGGAGGTTATCTCAGAGGAAGTCACTTGCCTACATAGAGAACATGATGAATGTAAGATGAATTTGAATGTACAGGTCACATGTAGGGTAGGTAATCAGTCAGTCCGAAAACAGAATATGAGGGGCTTGTATGGATGTTTCACAACATGGATGTTGTGAAACTTGCATTCCTGACTTTCCTCCTCCACCTCACTGAGATAATAGAGAGTAACTGGAGAATTTTGAGTAGGGAAGTGACCTGTTGATCAGCTATTCTTGTTTAAAAGCTCATTGTAGGGGTATCATGGGATATAGCTATGACTTAAGCCAAGAGTTCTGTTAGGGGGATAGAAGAGAATGAGGCCCTAAAGTTCAGTCACGATAGGGAGAAGGACTGTGAGAGTAAACCTAGGCTGAATGAATAGGACTGTTGATGGAATATGCAGGTAGGAAGAAGAGAGAGAATTCTCGAATGCTGTCCTTAGGTAGCTGGGTGGAGCCCTTTACCAAGATAGATGATGCAGGCAGGACAGGTTTTGGGGGTGTTGAATTCAGATTTAGCCGTGTCTGTTTGATGAGTCTGAGTGACATAGAATAGAAATAGGGACATAGAGATATCTATTTAGACTAAATCTGTAATATGCTTTATTCTAAATGGAATTATACTCCAAAAGAAAATAAACTGATTTAAAATATCTTGTTACAGCACTTCAGATGTTTTTTCTTACACTAGTGATTTTGTTTTACGGCTGAAAAGTAAAATGGCAAACTTGAGAAGCCTAGGTATAATATGCCTTAGATTATATTTTTGAATGGAATTATTGTTCTTTACCTGATAATTTGTATTGGTTACTTGGCCTTTAAATCTTTCTTCTTACCTAACTTTCTGTAATAATTACTATTGAAGGAGAAAGATAACGGGTCATTATAAGAGGGCTATGAAATGATTTAAAATGGTGGGTGAAGGGGTAAAACTGAAAGTGTTTATTAGGAAAGTAAAGCTATTCATGTTTTCACAGGTAACTGAAGATCAGACTAAACCAACAGAGGAATGTACATCTACCTAATAACTTTCTAAAATTTAAATAAGTTTAATAAATTAAAATAAATGTTTTTAATATGTTTGTGTGTGCTTATACAGATTAACCCTTTCTCCCCAAGATTAATAGTGATCTTTACTTTTTCTTTTCTCTAAAGTATGAAACACTTCATGTTGCTCAAATGGAAACTGTACAAAAACAGGTTACTCCCTTCCTGCTCCGTGGATGCAACACTTTGGCATGTTTTCTCTTTTTTTTTTTCCTGCAGATCTAGGCAGATACATACAAATATAAATGTAATTTCTAAAAAACATAAATAGGATCATACTATACTTGCTTGCATTTTTTGCCAAACAGTGGCACAGTAAACATCCTTGTGCAAAAATGGCAAATGTTTGTAGTAAATAATGTTAACTGAGTATTTATCATGTGCTGGGCGTTGTGCTGAGCTCATCACCTGGAACCTTTTGTGTAATCCCCACAGTGACCTGTTGAGAAGATGTTTCTATTTTTTAAATGAGGAAACAGCATAGAGCTTGAAAGTGGTAAAGTGGGAATTTGAACGGAGACAGTTTCACTCACATGCTCTTATGTTCTACGTTGCCTCACGTATAAATAATTTTGTAGGAATAGCTTTCTGGCAGTGGAATTATTGACAGGCGCCACCAGATGCCGGCTTCCCAAAGGTTTTGCCAAATATTACTCCCAGTAACAGTGTCTAAGAGTGCCTGTTTACTCACACCTTGAGTAAGCCTTGGTAGTCAGTCTTACAAAAATATTTTGCCAAAAAGTTTCTGCTTCAGTGTCAGCAAGTTTTCTGTGTCTTGTGCACAGGCTTCCTCTGAAGGCTGTATTTTTTTTTTTTCTGGGTGAGGTCAGTCCATATCTTCCTGTTTCTTGATGAACTTTCTCATTTTGCTAGCATTTGTCTCTATGCTCCTTTCTAGGAAAAAATGTCTAAGAGGCGAGCCATTGCATGTCTAAAGTGGGTTCTGCACTTGTATTTGACGAACTATTCAGCTAGATACAGAATTCTAGATTGAAAAGTAGTTTTCTCTTCGAACTTTGAAAGCAGCTCAGTTATTTTCTGGCATCTGATTTTGCTAATAAAAGGTCTGATGCCGTCTGATTCTTGTTCCTTTTTATATAACCTGTTCTCTGCATCCCCTTCCCTCAACACACTCTGGACACTTAGGATCTTTTTATTCTTGGTGGTGTAAAGTTCGACAATCCTGTACCCGTATCTAGGTCTTTAGTCAGTTATTCTGCTTGGTATGTAGGCGGTCCTTTCAATTTTCGACATCTCTCTTTTATGTTTTTTTACTTTTTTTGTTCTTTCTTTTCTCTGGAGGTTCTTTGTTTCTCTAATACCGTTCAGCTGTATTTGCATCTTCTGTATCGGTCCTCTGTATTTTTTTCCCTTTCTCTATTATTTTACCTGCATTTATATTTTACTTGTAATACATTATGTCAAGCATATTTTAATTTCTGAAAGCTGTCTTGCTTCTCTTTCATAGAATCCTTTTCAGATTTTTGGATGTGATGTTTTTTCATGAAGCTTTCTGAAGATATCAATATAATTGGTATTCATTTGTTCATTCACTTTCTAGTCCCTGAATTATCTCTTTTCTCTGGTGACAGATTTTTTATCTTAGTCTTTCACTTACATGTTTCAGGCTTTTTTCAAATGTCTTATGTTTATTGGCTGTCAGTTTGTAGTTGAAAATGTGGATGTAGGGAGGTTGAGTGGCAGCTCTGTGGTTTGAGCAAGGTATGACTTCTTGTAGGCATCACTAAGGATGAGTAGGTAAATCTGGCTGGTAGGACGAGGGTTTGTAAAATGCTGGAATGAAGAGGTCTTGTCTTGGCTACTGATTTCTAAATTGACTCCCAGTTTTACAGAGACTGTTCTTTCACTGACTTTATAAAAGATCCCTTTGATATTTTACATGGGGCACTCCCTGGATTTAGGCCATTCTGTATTTGAAGATGGGGTAGTGTTCAATCCATTTGTATACAGGCCTTTAATTAATTCCTTTCTTTTTAGTTAGTTT
This sequence comes from Chlorocebus sabaeus, assembly GCF_047675955.1. Lineage (NCBI taxonomy): Eukaryota > Metazoa > Chordata > Mammalia > Primates > Cercopithecidae > Chlorocebus > Chlorocebus sabaeus. Next base: position 76,950,546 of record NC_132905.1, read on the forward strand.
AGATTTCATTAATCCCTCTACTGTCTTCTATCATCTACGAACTTCTGCCGTCTCTGATCTAAGGCCCAGTTGGGCTGCTTGGCTGCCTCTGATGGAACTTCCTCCACATGTTTTCTAGGTGATGACGTTCTCTAGTGTTTTATTAGTTACTTAGCTTTTTGTCTTTTAGAATTTGGTTGACATCTCTTGTTTATTGATTTTTTTTTCCATTCCCTTTGTTGTTTGTGAATTTATATACTTCAACATTTTTTTCTCTTAAAAATTGTGAAATATTTGAGCATACAGAAAAGTACACAGAATAATTTCACAAACTCTTGTTTGAGTGGGCGTTTTTCATGCTTTTTGGGCAGCTAGCACTGTGTGAACACCTGCTTTTTGGCAACTTCCCACTCCATGGATCTTACCTTACCCAGTAGAAGAATGAAATTTCATTTCCTACCCTTCCTTGCAGCTATGGCTGAGACAGGTAGCATGGGCTCACCAATTAGACATACCTGTGTGAAATCTGGAAGCAAGTACTTTGCAGACAAGAGTAGTTGTTGAGAGGAGCAGTGATGTGGTTTTCAATGCAGCAGTGGCAGAGGTCCCATGTAATGGTGCAAGGTGTGGAGGCTGTGCTTAGCAGTTTTTTCCCCAGAGCTGCTCCAGGGTATAAAAATCGGCGTTTTTTTGAGCCTCATAGTCCTGACCTCCAGGCCTGAGACTTGTGAGCCATTTTTTTTCTGTTTGTTTAAACTAGCAAGTGTAGATACTGTTGTTTGTAACCAAGAGTGCTGATATACAGCCACTATTTAATTGTAACCACTGTCAACCTTTTTCCTTATTTACTTCAGATCCTTTTGTGTTTAAATAAAGGAAAAACTGCACATTCATTGAAGATCTTGTTACGTCATTTCCTTACTCTCACAAAGAACCACTATCCTGTTTGTACCTGTCCTTACTCTTCATGATTTTATATTTTTTACTACAATCCATATTATTCTGTGTATTTTAAAACTAAACATAATTAGTTTCATAATATATATCCTTTTGCAATTTGCTTTTATTGCTCATCATTGTTTTTTATATATAGCATATTGATACATGTAAAGAGTTAGTACATTCATTTCAACTGCTATATAGTATTTCACTATATGATTAATCCTATCATTAATTCATTTTCCTATTGATGACCACTGAGGATGTTATTGGCTTTTGAGTATTACAGTATTGCAGAAAATATCCTTGTGCATGTTTCTTTGTGTACACATTTGATAATATCTCCAGGGCGTGTACCACAGTGGACCATGCATCTTCAGCTTTACTAAATATTAAGCGGCTGCCACAATAGTTATACCAGTTTACTCTCTATCAGCAGTATGAGCATTCCCATTTCTCCACTCCCTCATTAACACTTATTATATTCAGACATTCAGATATTTTGTTGGTCAAATATGCATGATCCTGTCTCATTTAATTTGCTTAATACTGAGCATATAGTACCAATAAGCATGTCTTCATTTGTTTTTATGAATTACCAGTTTACAACCTTTGCCCCTTTTTTACAATTGGATTTTTTTTTTTTTTTTTTTTTCTTGAGAACAAGTCTCACTCTGTTGCCCAAGCTATAGTGCAGTGGCACGATCTTGGCTCTCTGCAGCCTCTGCCTACTGGATTCAAGCGATTCCCCTGCCTTAGCCTCCTGAGTAGCCGAGTAGCTGGGATTACAGGCAAGTGCCACCACACCCAGCTACTTTTATATTTTTAGTAGAGATGGGGTTTCATCATGTTGCCAGGCTGGTCTCCAACTTCTGGCCCCTAGTGATCTGTACTCCTTGGCCTCCCAAAGTGCTAGGATTATAAGTATAAGCCATTGCACCTGACTGGTTCTTTATATTTTTAGAAAGTTAAACCCTTGTGGGCCAGGTGCAAAAAAAGAAAGAAAGTTAAACCCTTGTCACTACAAATATTTCTCTTGTCTGGCTTACCTTTTAATTTTGTTTCTATTGTCTTTAGTTTTAAGGTAGACAATTCATCTTTTCCTCTATGATTTATATTTATGAAATTTAAAAAAGCCTTCCCTAAGTTGATGTTATAAAGCAGCCTACTGCATTGTTTATTTTAAAGTCTTGATTTTCACATTTAATTGTATAATTTATTTGAAGTTTACTTTTTGCATATAGAGTGAGGAAAGGGACCTAATTTTGAATCACCCTCTCCTTCACAAGGATAGGCAGTTCTTCTGGACCATTTATTTCCTCTCTACTCTTTTTCTTTTTCTTTTTTTTTTTTTGAGATGGAGTTTTACTCTTGTTGCCCAGGCTGGAGTGCAATGGCGTGATCTCGGCTCACTGCAGCCTCTGCTTCCTGGGTTCAAGTGATTGTCCTGCCTTAGCCTCCCGAGTGGCTGGGATTACAGGTGTCTGCCCCCACGACCAGCTGATTTTTGTATTTTTAGTAGAGATGGGGTTTCACCATGTTGGCCAGGCTAGTCTCGAACTCCTGACCTCAGGTGATCCGCCCACCTCATCCTCCCAAAGTGCTGGGATTACAGGTGAGCCACTGTGCCCAGCCTATTTCCTCTCTACTCTTAATGATTGTGCCATGCTGGCGTATAAAAGGTTCCTTTCAGTGCCTGGTTCTGCTTCATTGGTCCATTTATCTGTCCATGTACCACTGTAACACCGTTTTAACGACTATAGCTTTATAACAAGTTTTGATTTCTCTTATGGTGAGTTCTCCTTTCCTATTCTTTTTCAAAATTTTCATGTTTATTGTAGGGTCAGCTTGTTAACTTTTTAGTTGTCTTAAAATCTGTTTTGTCTGATAATGACATTCCTATGTCGGGTTTCCTTTTAATGGTACATATTTTTCCATTCCTTTCAACTTTTTCATGTCATTATTTTTTAGATTTTCTCTTAAGAACGTATAGGAATCTTTTTTTTTTTTTTTCCTTTCTTAAACCCATTCTCCTAAAATGATTGTGGATTTGGCGGTTTCTCCTTATGGCTAAATCAGCATTTGCTTATTTTATTTTAAGATGATTTTGTTAGTACTTTGTGTTCTGGTTTGGGATTTTTAAACGTGGTGATAAATTGCTTCTTTTTATCATTTAAATAATGATCCTCTCTATCTCAGTAATAATGATTTTTTCCTTTAATCTAGTTTTCTTAATCTGTTTTTTTAAAAAAATCAGGTTCTATTGTTAATACTAGTTTTTTTTTTAGTATTTACCTGGTATATTCTTACTTTCAACATTTTTATGTTGTTAGGTTTTAAGTCTGTCTTGTAAATAGCATAAAACTATTATTTCCTTTTAAATCTAGTCTTTGAATTACTGTCTTTTGGTAGATAAATTTTAATTTGTATTCACTTTACTGTGATTATCATTTCTTTGTATTATTTTTTCTCCTTTCCTGTCATAAGTTGGATTGATCCAGTTTTCCTTATTTTCCCTTTCTTTTTACTTTCTGTTTTAGAAGTTAGTGTTTCATTAATAAGTGTACCATTATTTAATCTATTCCCTATTTATGGTTGATTTTTAATTTTTGTTACTGTACTAATACTTCAGTTAGTAGCCTTGTACATATATGATTCCACATGTGTGCTAGTAGCTCTGTAAAATACATTGTTATACCTGATTCCAGGTCAAAGAGTATATGTATTTTAACTTTTAATAAATATAGATAATCTTTTAAAGATAAATTTATCCAGTAAGCGGATTTTATATGTCATATGTGATTACATATATTGAAGGAAAGGAGAAATACTTTGTTTTAGGAGTGGCTACTACTGCAGTGTTATTTTTGAAGCATCTCAAAATTGGTTGTTATTATGTCAGGATTCCCTGTTGAGAAAAAAATTCTGGAGACAAAATTTCATACATATGTTTATAATAATGAAATTTTTTAAAGCAAACTTGGATACCAGCTTCCTGATCTGCAGGATTTAGGGAAAACCAAATTGATGCTTGAGCATCTGTAAGGAATCCATTCACGTCAACTTGAAAAACAGTTCCTCAAATTGGGACACAGATATGCCAGGTACAGACAGTCCACAATATTAGAACAAGTTGAATTTTCAACATCAGTGGGTACTTGGATACATTTTCTCATTCAATTTAAGCAGCTGAGCAAGGTCCTGAGCTGGGTGTAATACCAAAAAATTAAAAAGGATTCTCCTTTCCTACAGAAGCTCCATCTAGAAGAGAGGATAATGTATACTACTTATACAAACCAAACATGGGGCACAAATGTGAAGCACGTTTATGGAGGAGCTATAATCTGCTTTGGGAGCATGGAGGAGAAAGATCATTTCCGGCTAGAACCCTTTTTGGAGTTCTTTCACTATGTGCTTGGCCTGGGTTAAGAGAGCATATTGCTGAGCTGCTAGCATTTGAGAAAGGACAATTTTCCTAAGTGGAGACTGGGTATGATTGTTGAAGCCTTGCAGCACAGGTGAGAGGGTGAGATGGGATGGCATTGACGTTTGTGGCTGTCTCATTAGTCAACCCATTACTTGCAAAGCAAGAACTCGCACCCAATTCCTTCTCATTGACTTTCCCTCTCTATTGCACTAGGCAGCAGCTGATAGATTAGGGTTAGTTAGTATCAGGTCATTGGTTGGTTGCAGCTGGTGGTAGAACATAGGGCAGCTGGTTTTGGGGCGGTGGGTGGGGGGGAGCAGGGGAAGTCAGGTGTATTTCATTGAGGTGGTTAGGATGGTTTTGGTGATGAGGGATGATGAGACTTCATTGGAATTTCATTGCTGCTTATCTCCAGAGAGGTCAACCACAAGACATCTCTTATCACTTAGCCTATATGGCAGACTCTCATTACACAGTGAATAGTGTGTAAACAGATCCATATGTTGCAGGATTTCTGCTGAGTACCATTCCTAGTAGCAACATCAACAGTAGCATCGTGTATAAAACCACTGTTTCCTCAGAGCTGGTTTATGATCCACCTGAATCTGAACTGCCTGGTCAGCCCGGTAAAAATGTAGTGTCCTCAGCTCCATTACAGTATTACAATCAGTGGGAGTGGGAGCCTGGGAGCTTGGGAATATGCATCTTGACAAGCTTCCCAGGTGAGAATCCTTTGATCTTCAGTTATATATAGAACTTTTCCCTTAATTGTCCGCTGTGATGAACTTTTATTTACCAAAAATCATTTCTTTCAGCTTAGTGGCATAGTGAAAATGAAATGTTCACTGTATTTAAACTCATTTCTGTAGTTAGACTTGGACTTTTAGGATATACTAGGTTAAGTGCTAGTGAGCTGGGAAATCCCTGAGCATTACAGAGAAGGGCAGAAGAGTGACTGAATATAGAGAAGACACCATTGTGATGACATTTGAGGAACCCACCTAAAAAATTCCAGTACTTGTATGTCTTAGATGAATGAAGACTAATACTAGTACACTTAGATTTGTTAAAACACTATAGTAACAGGCTGGGTGCGGTGGCTCACGCCTGTAATCCCAGCACTTTGGGAGGCCGAGACAGGCAGATCACCTGAGGTCAGGCGTTCGAGACCAGCCTGGCCAACATGGTGAAACCCCGTCTCTACTTAAAATACAAAAAATTAGCTGGGCGTGGTGGTACGTATCTGTAATCCCAGCCACTTGGGAGGCTGAGGCAGGAGAATCGAACCTTGGAGGCAGAGGTTGCAGTGAGCTGAGATTGCGCCATTGCACTCCAGACTGGGGGACAAGAGCAAGAGTTTGTCTCAAAAAACAAAAACAAAAACAAACCAAAAAAACTACAGTAATAGACAAGGAAAGAAAAAAAAAAACCTATGTAAACATTATTTCACTTACCCTTATTGCTATGGGAGAATTTGAAACCCAAAGTGGAAAGTTAAACTCTTATGTGCAAGTTTTTCCTGCTAGTTTCACTGTTTTCCAGTTGTTATTAGAGAACCCCATGCTCAGCCAGCTTTTTGTACTTGTGTCCCATCTATGAACTCTACTATTTTTCTTTAAGCTCCCTTTTTTCTTCACATTTCCTCACTTGAGGTATTCGCTATCACCTATTTTCAGAAAATTTCTAGTATTCTATGTTCTGTATATATTCTTCAGTCCTCTGACTTGACTTTTTTTCTCATATTCCTCCATTTTTTTTCTCCTTAATTTTTTAGCTATTGGGTCCATCTAACTGATGACAGTGAATATGAAAGGCTTGGTCTTGAATTCCGTAAATTTCTGGGGAAGTGGGTCAGATCCTAGATAAATCTCTTAACATTTTGCAATTTTTAAAAACCATCCTTGGTTTGTAACTTTCACACACACATACACACACACACACACACTCAGTCACTCACACATACATATATATACCTTGTTACTTACCCGTTCCTCCAATCCAAACACAGACTCAATCTTACTCATGCTTCAAGAATTTTTGTAATGACTGGTCAGGAGGAATCCCTCTACGATGAGGAGATAGGCAGTCAGAAGCCTAGGAGGGCTGGGCATTAGAATAAGCCCAGGAACCCTGGTTCTTTGGCTTGTCACCACGGGATTATAGTTAGTTTGGAGTTAGAGTGTCCTTGGGGAGATCTGCTGTGGTAGATCATTTGATTTAAATGACTGAAATGTAAAAGTTTGAAAGTTTGTGTTTAACACTTAATGCATAATAGACATTGTGCTTTTCACATGCATGATTTCATTTAAGCCTACATCCTATGAAATATGAAATATATTCATCATTTTACTGATGAAGAAATTGAGGCTTAGCGGAAGATTAAGTAACGATCTTAGGCTTCATGGAGTGTACTCAAATGCTCTTCAAATAAGGCATTTCCCAGCACAGATTTTCTTCAAGTGCCTTTGTAATGTTCATAGCTTTTTATTGTAACAGCAGGAAGGCTATACTACAATAGTTTATTCCAGCCCTAATGTTCTATGACTTTGTGTCTTTAGGCAGCAAGTAGGATTTTGAAGAACTGGGACTCAAAGCAAGGAATCCTCTTGTAGATATACACTGGCAGATAAAATGAAGAAACACTTTTTCACTCTGTCACCCAGGCTGGAAGGCAGTGGCACGATCTTCGTTCACTGCGAACTTCACCTCCTGGGTTCAAGTGATTCTCCTGCCTCAGCCTCCTGAGTATCTAGGATTACAGGCACTCACCACCATGCCTAGCTAATTTTTGTGTTTTTAGCAGAGACGAGGTTTCACTATGTTGACCAGGGTAGACTAGAACTCCTGACCTCAAGTGATCCACCCGCCTTAGCTTCCCAAAGTGTTGGAATTATAGGCGTGAGCCACTATGCCTGGCCTGAAGAAACTCTCTTGAGTATGTTCTACCTACATGGAAGCTCCATGGAGCCATAAGCTCATTCCGCGGGTTAGGAGAAGGAATTTGTATTGGCAGCACATACAACTTGAACGGAAAGTGGGGCAAAGCCAAATGGGTACTCTTACGTGAGAATACTGTGTCCTAGGAGTCAGGAAATTTCCCTTTAGTATCCTCATAATTTTCTTCCATTGTCTTTTTTTGGCAGATATCTTCTTATAATTTGTACTTTGCAAAAGAAAATGGGCCATAAAAATTATTTTAAATCAACTAAAGACTCATGAGATTTATTTGGTTACAGTGAATAAACTTGACAAAATGTTGAGAAGAGTTGTTAAAACAAGTATACATTAAATATACTAACAATTACATTTGGTTACATGTTTGTAAGTTATAGTTATTTAGAAACACTGCATAGAAACCCAAACCTTAAAAAGTCTGCAAATTAAATCATTAGCTTTTCTCTTCTCTAACAAAGTAGGGTGACTAGTTCTTAGATTAACCCAACTATAACATGGATGGAGCACTTGATTATCTTACAGAATATTCTCTATCTCACCTAAACCTCACAACAACCTTGTAAAGCATTATCCCCATTTCATGGATGAAGAAACAGGCTTAGAAGTGGAAAGGTAGATTCTCTGCTTGCACAACCATATTATGTGGCTTAGCTATTGAACTTGAACCTAGATTTGGGACTTCATTTCAAATATGAGTTTTTTAATTAAATCTTTGTATCTTGTATGGAAACAATATCTCACTAGCTCTCAGATGTTATTTGCCCTGCTACTTGTTAAAAATATCTCATTTAAAAAATTCAGCTTCATAGCCTTTCAATTTCCCTTTAAGAGTCAAATGAAAGTATTAATTCTAAACTGAAGTTGCCTAAACAGAAAATCGTTACATGGGGGAAAGTACCAGTTTCTAAATATTTTAAAAAATGTTGCCAGACAATCCATGATTTAACTGGAGGTTAGTAGTCCTTCTAATTTTTAACTACAAAAATATTATAGAAATTTTTGTTTAGCCCACATTTCTAACAGTTGAATCAAAGGTATTTATGAACATTATATTGAACAAGTGAAAACCTACAATTAAGAATGACAGGAATACATTTTCTGTTAATGATAAAAACAAACGTGGGCTTGATATTTAAATGAAAATGTTTGCATTTAGGATACTACTGATACATCTTTTAAATAACCTTACTTTTAAAACTTAGTTTAAGGTTGAACATCCCAGTGACCAGATTATGATTAACAGATTGAAAAATGATAAAGCCTGAAGTCTAAGTTTATCCAGCAGGGTGACTCATGCTTCTTTGTCATCCTCCCACGGCAGCAATTTGTTCCATGTGAATGCTAGTAACAGGCATCATACCCTGTTAATGCTAACATGTAGGAGTCAGTTGGAGGTAAAAACCCCTATCACGATTAGCATTAACAGCATACAGCCTACAGCAAGCCTTCAGCACTCAGAGGATGAGGCATAAAGAATTTAAACCACAGATTTCCCCTTCCTGGTTTGTGCCACCTGCAAGAGAGAAAGAAATGTTTGTGTATGCACATGCGGTTATAAAGCTGGAGTGACAGAATATAGTAAATCTGAAAGGAAAATAGTCCATTTTCTCTTGAAGGAGCTAATTAAATCCTTGGAATTTGTTGAAAGTGGTAGAGAAATTGGCAACTAAAAGACGACATTGTTACCTTTAGGCATATTTGAAAACTTTTTGAAAATTATGTTTTCAATTCTATAGTTTTGAATCAGGTACACATATGTATCATCATCTTTAAATCAAAAACAAAAACCACTCTTCAGAGTTTCCAGATGCCAAAATGCAAAGAGGGAAGCTTGCATTCTGACACAGTATAGTTTTTTTTTGTTTTTTTTTCTGATTTGTACTTCATCTGGGAGCTAGACAATTAAAGGCCCAAATATTCAAAATGGTCCTTTATGATTTATGAAAATTAAAACCCAATTAACCTGTTTTATAAAGGTAGGGTTCAGGCTGAATTTTTCATTCTGTAATAAATAGTTGAAGTTTTACCTTTATTCTTTCAGGAAATACGATACAAGCAATGGAGGTTTGCCTACAAATGAATCTATCTGAAAATGTCCCCGTCTGCTATTTAGAGATTCCTTTGGGGAAAGCAATACCCAGTGGCTTTGGTTTTGACTACATAAAGGAAGTATGACTTAAAGAGTCCTCTGTGTTTCAAACTACTTGTGTTAGGCAGAGGGTTGATTAAAAAAAAGAACAAGATGAATTTGCTACTTCCTTTTAGAGTCTGATTTTACTCTCTCAGATAAAGTGACATTTCTCCCACAGGTTTCTGATTTCAGTGTTACTATAGCAGAACCTAGAAGTTAGAGTATCATTCAAGTATGTGGTCTCCTGCAGTACAAGAGGGGAATCACCTTTTCTTTTATTTAATAATGAAACCAGCTAGATATAAAAATGTGACTAAGTTCAAAAGAAACGTATGAAGTAAAAAATTCCCCAGTGAATATATTTTGACGGGGCAGAATATCGTGGTTTGGAAATTTCCAAACCAAGGAAATATATCATTCTTACTGATAGTATTTTTTTAAACTTTACTGTTTTCTGAGATGAATTAGTTGATGATGAAAAAATTTGGATTAAATGATGTCATTTCAGGAATTCAATTCATTTTATAGAATTTCTGTCAATAAAGATTGTAAAGATAAGGACTTTTTTCCCCCCTTACAGGGTCCTGGACACAGTAAATGCTTAATAAATACGTATTAATAATCTAGCGTTAGTGCCTCCCCAGTCAAGATAACTCACCCTTTTCTTAAAAAGATGTGTTTAATTTGTATTGATGGTAAATTGCTTGCATACTATTCTACCAATCAATTTTATTCCTGTTCTTTAAAGGTAACATATGAGCACAGGTATTAAAATAAATATATTTAGTATACTGATTGGCTTTTCCCTCTTTTTAAATAAACATCTGAATTGCCTGATTAGAGCACTCAGAAAAGTGACAGTGTTTTTGATAATGTGTTATATATATTAAAAATTCTAATAGCTTTTTTATTGGTTCAAACTCTAAATGTATATCGAAATAAAACATGTCACACAGGTCCCCATTTGTTCTCAAACACAACCTTGTCATACAGACGTGATGAATTCCTAACACTGCAGAGAAATGAGAAGTTTGTCTAAATATACTGTAGAACCTTAGGTCATATTTAAAACCCAGTGATAGATGAAAAACATTAATGAACAGAATAAAGGAGAACATACCCCAGAATATATATATATTTTTTTCAATTTAAAAATAGTAGACTTTTAAGGACATTAAAATGACCAGAAGGTCATTCATCCATCAGTGTGGAGTCTACATCCACTTCCAGTGTTTTTGACTGGGCGAAGCAACCAACAACAGAATTGCTATGTGCCTGAGTGGGAATTAGTGGTCATAGACAACAAAGGCCAGTCTGTTAGCCAAGGCATTAGGCAGAGGGTGCTTTCATGAGGTAATAAGAAATGAAGTACTTCTTTCTGGAATCAGTGTGGCCACCAGCTCGTAAAGTGGCAGGGGAAGAATTATACACAATTATAAGCCTGACAATCAACAGTGACAGTGCTAACCAAGAATGTGAAAAGCATAATGTTTAATGTGTAGCAATACAAGAAGGATTTATATGAATTATACATTAGAAATTAGATTGGGGTCTTTGACTAGGTAGTTCTGCAGATATACTTCCAGTCCTCCCCTCACGCCACAATACTTATGCCTACCACATGAAATATCCATTGTCAGTATAAGCTTTACTATGTAGCATAGGTTCCAAGTTAAATGTTCTTAACAGAATTACTACACACTGAGTATCAAAATCATTCCTGCTCACAGTGGGTAAAAAATCTACAAGAGGAAGCGCTATGTAGACCACATTAATGATAACATCAAGTATCTTTCATTATATGATGGGCAATTCTTCCTCTTGTATTAAGAATGAAGCTGAAGGTGGCACTTTGGGAAATTTTTCCTTAGATTATGCTTTCCCGAAGGACAATTTTTTGGGGGGCAGGGTGGAGTGTGAGCATAAGATTTAAGAATATCTGGCCAGGTGTGGTGGCTTACGCCTGTAATCCCAGCATTTTGGAAGGCTGAGGTGGGTGGATCACAAGATCAGGAGTTCGAGACCAGCCTGACCAACATGGGAAAACCCCGTACTAAAAATACAAAAAAATTAGCTAGGCATGGTGGTGCGCGCCTGTAATCCCAGCTACTCCGAAGGCTGAGGCAGCAGAATCGCTTGAACCTGGGAGGCAGAAGGTTGCAGTGAGCCGAGACTGTGCCACTGCACTCCAGCCTGGGCAATAGAGCGAGACTCCGTCTCCAAAGAAAAAAAAAGATTTCAGAATATCCTTTTATTCTTACCTTGTTGATTTGCCAGGAAAGACGTTATCAAAACTATATATTCAGAGCATAATATGTCCTAAGTTTGTCATTAAAGTTCTGGTTTTCCTTCAAAATTTTTTTATTGTGGTGAACTATGTAATGTAATGTAAACATAATGTAAGTTTAACATCCTAACCACCTTTTTTTTTTTTTTTTTTTTTTTTTTTTTTAAAGACAGAGTCTTGCTTTGTCACCCAGGCTGGAGTGCGGTGGCGCGATCTCCGCTCACTGCAGGCTCCCCCTCCCGGGTTCACGCCATTCTCCTGCCTCAGCCGAGTAGCTGGGACTACAGGCGCCCACCACCACGCCCAGCTAATTTTTTGTATTTTTAGTAGAGACGGGGTTTCACTGTGTTAGCCAGGATGGTCTCCATCTCCTGACCTCGTGATCCGCCCGCCTCGGCCTCCCAAAGTGCTGGGATTACAGGCGTGAGCCACCGCGCCCGGCCATCTTAACCACTTTTAAGTGTACAGGTCAGCTATATTAAACAGTCATAATGTTGTACAACCATCATTAGCGTACATCTCCATAACTCTTTATCTTGTAAGGGTCTCGTTTTATGTCTAAATCATAGGTTATATTCTTCTACATTTATGTATATTTCTATATTGCTGCTTATTCTCAGCACCAACCATTTAATATTTGCAACCAAAGGAACTGCACACCATAAAGTTTTCTTTAAAAAAAGTTACAGTGGTCGAATTTCAGAACCAAAGCGATTGTGGGATAGCTCTAATTTTATTTACCCTGAAATATACAAATAATTTAAAACTACTAATTTGTTGTTACAAATCAAATGTACATCTATATTTACTGAAAGTCATCTTATATTGATGTAGCATTACAAATTCTACATCCAAAGCCATTTTAGTAGGTGAAATGTAATTATGTTGTTGAAAATTGAAGTGATTTAGTTTAGGTAACTTCCTCTAACTATTTTCCCACTAACATTTATGTGTACCAATCAAAAACATAATCATTAAGATAGAATAATGTTGATTCCTATTTGGATCCATTTGCTAAAAGCAATTAGCATATATTTGCATATGTGGAAGCAGTATCTGGCTTTTCTATCAGAATTTATTCTGATTCTCTATATTCTGCAGCTGCGGTTTGGGTTTATGTCATGGAAATAAGCAGTGATTAATGCAAGTATATAAAAATCAGGATTCTGTGAAACTTTGGATTTGTCATAATTTTTGGAATAACAATGATTTCTTGGTTACCTTTTGAGGCAGGGTCAAAAGTTGAAAGTGGCTGCCCACATGATGCACCAACAACCTGCCTCTATGAAAACTCTGCATCTGTCAAGAGTGTTTCCCTTCCCTGTTACTTAAGACAGAATTCCTTACCATTAGAGCCATCTCCATTGGGTGGGAGAGCCAAGGTGACAGGTACGGTCTCTGGTAGGTTGTTCTTGAAATGCAGACAGTTATCTGGGGAAAGAGGGTTGGGTTGAAGTTGACAACATCGCCTTAGATGTGTTTATTAGGTTAGTTAGTCATCTTTGAAAGCAGAGATCAAGGGCTGAGGAGAGAGGACCTGGGATAGGTAGATTTTAATGGGAATAAAGAGTAATTTAGAGGAAAGATGAGGATGTACCCCAAATAGTTTGATAGTTCAGTAGTTTTTTATTTATAATTTAAGCTCACACTTTTCACGTCCAGCATAAAGCAGCAACAAATTAAGTATTTAGACTATCATCTGAGTTTTAGTTTTCTGAGTTTCAACCTCTCTACATGCTATAAAATGTCATATAAAGTGTTTAATTTCTCAGAGATTCTTCATGAAGACTTGCAGTGTTCTCTGACAAAAAGAAAATCCAAATGACTGCCTTTCTAAAGTGTATTTATTTGTGTAAAGTTTATCACATATTTTCTGTAGAATATGATTCTGTGTTACATCTCAGTAACTGACGTTAAAGATGAGTCAACTTCTCTGCTACCAGGGAATGAGATAAAGAGTATTATGTTTCCTCTTAACTTCACATGAGTTCCATCATTAACAAGGGATTGACGGTGGCCAACTGGGGTCACGTCTTCTGAAGCACACAAACTCATCTTTAAAGGTAAAAATGGATTGTGCTGTAGGAATAACATACATCCTGAAATCTTGGTGAATGATAAGATTACCACTTTTCAGATCATTAACTTTAGATATAAGAAAAATTCCCTGAATAAGCCATTGCTGGGGGAAAAATTATAAACTTTTCATGTCATGATATTTTATTTACTTCCATAAAAACAGCATCACTTCTTAATATTTCTAATTGAGAGTTCTTTATTGAAAAATAGCAACTATTTCTCAATTAAGAGCTCCTTATTGAAAATAGCAGTTTGCACACAAAATAGCATAACATTCTTTTCTGTATTTTGAGAATTAAGAAAATAAATGTTTTTAAAGATATATGCCAATAGTGATATTTAACACATAAAGGTGTGATGGATTTTTGAAGCGTCTTAGAAGAAAGTCAGTGTGGATATTGCAGGGTCGCTGTGGAAATGTGTATCAGTGACTGTTTAGTTGTAAATGCACAAAAGAGAAAGAATGTCAGCCTTAGAGGATTATCCTGCTTTGCCCAATTTTAGAACCAGGAAGCTTTTACTGAAATGACTTTGTGGAACTTATTTACAAGCTAAGTTACCTTCCCAATAGTTTTATTATGGACAGTAGTTAGTGCTTTCACTTTTCTGATGAAGATGTGTTAAAAAAAAAAAAAAAAAAAAAAAAGGTTAGGAATTTCCTCTTCCCCACCAGACTGATTATGTGGAATAAGCAGAAACAGGATGACAGCCAGCTGGAGTCTGACTGCGGGGACTCACTTCCTCAACACCCTGACCTCACACTGGCTCAGCGGCAGGTCTGAACTGTGCTGAAATGTTATAGAACAAATGTAAATAAAGCTGTGGGTAGGGAGGGGAGAGCTAGTGGGAGAGATGCGTTCTGTTGCTTTAAGTGATGGCCATTCTTTCTTATTTCTTGTTTCCACAAAACGTTTTCCATTTGTCTAACAAACTTCTTAATATCATATTTCCATAAGATAATTTTAATACTTTTTAAAATTTATAATTCGATTTTGATGTCTTTTCTCCCCACTCCCAGGGAACAGAAAATAGGGTGGCTGTTATCTGCTCTGGAGTGTTTTGTCACCCTTCCATGAGGCCTCCTTTGTGCATTTGAGTTCACTGTTTATGCTTAACACTGAATTTCAACAAAATGCCTCATTTGGAACTTATTATGTGTTACCTGTTTGTTGTTTATATCCATATGTCTGTATCATCAGACAAAATTGATTTTCTATTTCTGTAAGCTACAGTTTATCTTTTTCTGATTCCATACACCATAATGGCCCCAAACAAGGAAGAATTTGTGTGCTAAAACTATTTAAGGCAAATGGAGTAAATTCTGTAAACAAAAGGTTTGGTTTTGCCTTTTTAAAAATTCACTCTTACATGGATGGGATACCCTGTGTTATAAGGCAAAGACCATTTACATGTTACATTCCCATGGCATTTGACCCAATGCTATAACAAACCAAATGAGGGTCATGATCACTGCTCCACAAGATGTCACCATACACACTCTTAGGCACTAGATATACCTACGTCAAGTGTTCAAGTATGGACCTGTCCTCTTCGCCTTCCTTATCTTGTACTCTCAGATAGCACACTCCTGGAGGCTGGTTTCTCCTCATCTCCTGATGGGACCCTGCTTCTCTATCTTCCCCAAGGTGGCTAGTCCTCTCTCCATCCTCTGTCAGAGCACTTATCACACTGGATGGTAATTATTTCATGTGTCTCTTCTTAGTGCTGAGGTGTATGTGATGGCAGAGACTGAGTCTTCCCTCAGTGCTGGATATACAGCTGACAGATACTCACTAAATACTTTTGAATGAATGTTTGAGAGTTTCCAAAGGCATTTCTATCTGCATAGTGGGCTTTTATTTGGCACTGGAGCATTTCAGGACTTAACTGATATGCAGGTTCTTGGAGAATTTAGTAGAAGCTTACAAATGTGGGGATATATTAATAAGGTTTGTTGGCATTCCAGATTGGCAGTGGACCCTTTTTAGAAGATTCCAGGCTTGGATCTCAGTCTGTCAAGTATAAAGTAAAGCTGGAGAATACTGGTAGAAATCATCGTCTGGACTTGTGGTTAAAAATTAAGTTTCATCCCGGATTTTAAAAACCACTCTTGGATGCTATAATCATGTGTTTTAATTGCATAGAACCATGTCCTTGTTCTTAGGAGATCCATGCTGAAACATCTAGAAGTTAGATGCCAGGTTTGCATATAGATATATATAGAGAGATGGGTAGGGACACAGAAAGATAAGTCAATGTGGCAAATATTAACAATTAGAAAATCTAATTGAAAAGTAGGAGTGTTCATTGTTCTGTTGTTTTCAGCCTGCCTGGGTTCCATTCCATACCCCACCAGTGTTACTAGCTGTGTGGTATTTGGCAAGTTAATAAACCTCTTTCAGTCTTAGTTGTTTCCCTGAAAATGGAGATAAAGGTATAACCTACTCAGAAAGTCTTGTGAAGATGAAGTGACAATGCAAAACATTTAGTTGGGTGCCAGCCTCATAATCAGGGTTCAATGAATGATAGCCGTGATACTAATGACATCAGTCATCAGTGCTTAGTGAGTACTTTATAAGTACCCTACATCTATCACATGTTACACTTGCTATTTTAAAAGTTCAAGCCCAGATACATTTACCACGGTATAATTGAACCGTTATATAAATTAGAGGTTATCTACAAGCAGGTAAAAGCCAAGTTAAAATAATTCTTTGGTTTATCCTAACCTTTAAGTTGTAAAGTAACTGCTAAAAGATATACCAAAATGTTTTCTTGGAAATAATTTTCAGAAGTATTTTAGTAGTTTTCGTTTGGTTAAGGAGAAGGATATGCATTCTGAAACAAAAATTCTAAAAACCAGACAACTTTTTACCGTGTCAGTGTGGTCTCTGAAAATTTGTGACACAGTAAAATGTCTTTAAAATGTCTTTACTTTCTCAGACTGCATTTGTATCTCACCTTCCAAATTGATTTCTTATAATACACAAGATCATCCACTGAAACAAAATAATAGCAAACACACAGGGCTCCCTCTGCCAAGCACCTAGGTGTTTGATGTCTACTGACTCAGCTATTCCTCCTCACAACCTTAGGAATGAGTGTTCACACCCTCCCCATTGAAACATGGGGGCCTTGAGGCACAGGCAGGTGAAGTAACTTGCACAAGGTTAATCAGTGGCAAGGAGCATGCAGCTGGGTTGCCCACCTGGGCAATCTGACACCTGTTTCCCATGCTTGGAACCGTTATTTGTGTGAGCATACAAAGGACCAGAGCATTTTGTTAAGACAGCCAGGAACTTATAATTTGTGTAGAACACTCTCGATTATGGAGAACTGGCATAAATGTCATTGTAGGGCATTGTTTCACCTTATCCAAACATCAGCCTCACAATTTCATTAAATCACCTATTTGATATTCTTCACTAATCTTTCCTTCTGCCAGTGCCTTAACTCTGTCTACTCACACAAGGTAGCAATATCTGTGCTAATCTGGCCTAACAATTAGCACAGATATTAGTGATCTGTGCTAATTGATTAATATCTCTGCTAATTGTTTCTCAGAATTAGCACAGATATTCACAATCTGTTTTAAACTTCAGCAACTTAAGCTATGTTAAGCCACACTTTCTGGTGAGTGTGTCACTGTGTGTAAGGGTGGTGATTTTAGGAATCACATGTTCTTCCACATTGCTGAGAGCCGTGGACTTTGAGTGAGGATGCTGAACTGCTCAGACATATGATGTGCTTATTTGAGGACAGATGTGCTTTTGCGCTGGTTTTGCTTAAGGCTCTGAATATTATAAGCCCAAAGACATTGATTGATGGACAGAACTTAAGTGTTTCAGGGCAGCTGAGAATTACACAGCAGTGATCATATTAAAAGCATTGCATTTCCTTAAGAGTCTGAGATAAGAAAAAGTTTTTCATATATATATATATGAAACTCATATATGAAAGTTGTAGCTACTGAGAGGTGGGATAAAAAGAGGCTTTTAAAATTGTAATATTTTTCCTTGAAAAGTAGTGTTTCACAATTGTGTTATTCTATCTAATTTAAGGAAACATGTAACAGTTTTGAGTCCAGTAAGGTCAGTGAAAGACAAAAATACATTCTATAGTGAATTATGGTGGTACTTACTTTGACTTTCTTTGGACATAGAGGACCTAAATTTACTAGGACCAGCTGTGTCCCAGGAGGTATGTGAAAGTGAACTTGGTAGTTACACTGGAATCACAGAATTTCATCAGTGTACAGAATTTTAGAAATGATTCAGTCCCGGCCACCCATCAGCCACCCATCTTAGAGATGAGAAAAATGAGGCACAGAAATCTGAAGAGTTGATACTAGAAACAAACCACGGTTCTTAGACTGGTGTTCCTTCCCCAATATTAGGCTTCTGCAGAGTGGCAGCCTCATATCAAAACAATAAGGCTATTAAAATCAATAGCTTCAGCTAAGCAGTAGCCAATGACTAACAAAAATGGAGACACCAACTAGTTAAGGATAGAGATGCTCAGTCCAAGTGAAGGCCAAGAGTCAACATCCCACTTTCCTCTATTCAAGCTATTTATGCCTACTACGTTTAGAATACTGATTATGAAAGTGGACCCCCAAAGAGGGTCATGACTGAGGTTCAAGGAAGCCTCTAGCCTGCTGACGCCGAATGCAAAATGGTGTGTGAGGATGCACATTAAAAAAAAATTTCCGGGAAGAGGTTATAAAATTTCCGTTAGATTCTCAAGGAGGTAGGAATAAAGGATTTTAATAACTGTTACTCCAAAATGAAAGAATTCCTTTAAATTGAATGGCAGATCTTAGTCATGACATGAAAAGCTGATAAATAAAAAAACTTTTCAAAAGTTAAAACCTAGGGCTTTTTGGGGTAGATTTTTTGATTTATAGAAGACTGTTAAGATGAGGTATTGAAAGATGAAGGTTACAAATTTTCCATGTTGGCACATGGAAAGTAAAGAATGGCAAAATTTGTAGCACATTCTAATTAGTTCAAGTATTTATGTTACCAAAATTGAAATGCTATCAAATTGCATAGTAACATCCTGATAGCCTTTCCTCTAACTTTTTGGGTTTGTAAGGGTAGGGTGGTGCCTATCCTGCTCACTTTTGTCTCTCTAGCATAGCGTCCAGCACAGGCAGACTGTGATGACTTTTTTTTTGGTAAAGACCAGTGAATTACACTTTTTACACATGATTAGGTTAAAACAAGAGTAGATATTTGTGCAAACACCACTCTTACCCCGTGAAGTGGTTGTAGGTCTCAGACGGTGCTAATTTTTCTCTTTCTTAATGTGTGTGGTTAGGAAGCTGGGTCCTGTGGCCAGAGTGAGCTGACCCGCTATGTGAGGAAACTTGCTTGTCACAGCCTAATAAGGAGTAGTCCTTGCGGCAGAAGTAATTAGTAAATGTGCTTTGGTCATTTGACAGAAATCAGGGAGGCAGCAAGGAGTCATGGAAATGAGCCCAAACTGAGAGTCAAAAACCTGTGGTCTGCCGACACCCCCATCCCACATCCGTACCTGAAAGCAGGCTGTGCACTAGGGACCTAGTGACCTTACTAGAAAAAACTCAAATTATCTGAGCCACAAGTCCTCATGGGCAAAATGTGGATACCACCACCTAACCCTGCCAATTTCCTATCATTGTGACTATCAAATTAAACCACAGGCAGGAAGTTGCCTTGAAAACTTTTTATAGCGTATATTACTGTTCACATAGATAAGCAATTAACTTTACATATACCCGTTTTTAAAAGATCAGTCCTGTGATTAAAAGTTTGGCTGCCCTAAATCACTTCGATTATACATTATGTTAAAGCCATATAAAAGAGGCACTACTTCAGAGAGATGAATGGAGATTACAAGCAGTAATTTTGGCTTTGGAATATACACATAATGTCCACTTGACCTCATCTGTTTGACACAAAATGTAAACTAAATTATGAGCATCATTAGATACCTTGGCCTTTTCAAATCACACAGGGTCCTGGATCTGCTGTGTGATGCTGGAGAAGTAACTTCACTTCTCTGGGCCCCAGCTCCTTAATTTTTAACATACTTTGGATTCTTATATCTTTGTCAGCTGTCAACTTCAGTATTTTCAGGTAAACTTCTATCCATAGTCATCTCAATATACCTGCTTTAGATGATACAAACTTCAAAAGATCCAGCTCTCCCTCGTAAAACGTGGAGGACAGACACCAAGGGGGTTTTGTGAGAGTAAAGGCAACTGCTCAGCAAAAACGCACCCTGGCACAACAGGAGCGAATAATACAGACGCTGATTGAGCGTTTGCTCCATCTTCACTTCTGTTAAATGAAGACATTGATATCTAAAATGCTATGAGTCTAACTTTGTAAAATTAAAATAGATTTGCAGTTATTTTTCAAAATAGAAAAGATACAAGTTTTGAAGGCAGTCTCTTTTTCCACACTGCCCCTGTAGTGTGTTTTACACACTTCTCTGGCTGCTTCAACAGGGGAAGTTGGTCCAGGGCCATTATACAGGTACCTCCCCAACCATCCAAGGAAACTTTGCAAAGAAGCTCAAGTGTTAGGTTTCCAACACCCCTCCTTCCCCTTGCCTCTGCCCGCGGGAATCCATTCAGCGCAATCTCCGGTCCCGGGCGAGGCGACACCTCTGAGTCCCCAGGGGGCACCCGCAGACGCGCGCGGGACCGAGCCGGGCTCTACGGCCACGTGCGCGCTGCCCCCGCCTTGCCCCGCCAGTCCACCCGGCGGTGACCCTCGCACCGAGGTCCCCCGGCGTCCCTGCCACGTTGAAGAGAGGAAAGGCGGGCGGGAGCGCGAGACTGAAGTCGGCGTACCTGCAGTGCCAGGAGCGTCTCCTTGGTTCCCCGCGCTTGCTCTGCGGGCGGCTTGGGGCTCCGCGATCCGCTCCCTTCCCAAGGCTGCAGGCGGCGCTGGGCCCGGGCTCGGCTGCGCACAGGAAGCCCGCGCCTGCGAACGTGCGACCCTTTTATAACTCACTTGTGACTCATAACCGACCAGGCGCCTTTTCTGCAAACCCCCCCGCTTCTCCCCCCTCCTGCCTGTTCTTGGAACCTACGGCTTGAAAAACTTTTTTCTTTTTAAAGGAAAAGTCGAAAAAGCCCAGCGCCCGGGGAGTTGGTGTTTTCCCCTTTCCCTTTCTCGTGGGTCATTGCGTGTGTGTATTTTTTTCTCTCGACACACGCCGTGTACTTTCCTGCACCCGCGCCGCAAGGCTCAGCCTCCAACCTTTGTTCTTAAAGAAAAGGAAACGCCTTCAAGTGACGGCCCAGACGTCGCCCGAAATTTCAGTCGGCTGGAGGGGGAAGTGGCGACTTCTTGCAACTGGATGGCAGGAGTGTCTCTACTCTCTCCATGCAGGGAGCCCGAGAGGAGCAAGTGGGAGGTTTTTCCTCCTCGACCATATCAGCTGGAGCCAAGCAGGTCCCTAAGAGAGGAAGAAATGGTCTTCAGGCGATCCTGTATTTCATCCCTACATCATCACCCTTCAAGAGCCCGCGTTTGGTTTGGAATATGTAACTGGGCTTTGAGAACGTTTGTACTGTGTCTGGTACCCGCATTTATACTCGGGATGTCAAGATACACGACCTGAAACTTTAAAAATTTTAACCTTCCCAACATTCTCCCCTTGCCCTCCACTGCCATCTCCAGGACATATTCCTGGAGCACATGGGCCTTCAGTCGGTTTAATTTTTCCTCTTTCTTTTCTCCCGGACCCTGCCACAAGGGGAACATTTTCCTGGAGCAGCCATTTGATTTTGGGGGATGGAAAGGAACAAATGGATCTAAAGCCTGGCAATTTTATCCTGCAAGCCTAGTCGAGTAACTCATTCATGAGTATCAGTTCAATAAACGTTTAGACTTTGAAGAAGAAGGAAATATGAGGAAGAAAAGGAGGACAGGAATAGATCTAGCCTCATCATCATGTGACTGCGGCCTTTTTGTAAGAAAGAGGGGCCACTGCTGGACTGCATTGCAAGTATCTAGTACTTGGACCTCCCTGTCAAGGGCACACGACATTTTAGAATAGTTTGTATTAAACTGATGTCAGTTTCTAGGACCCCTGAATACATGTCAGAGCTGGAAATCCTGTAGTGCTTAATTTACAGATGGCTCAGGTTGGTTAAGGAACTTGGGAGCATTTTAAAACCCTCTATTCTTAAGATACATACTTTTTCTCTTCCTTATGATTCAGACAAGAATAATCATGATGATAACAACTAACACTTATAAAGCATTTGCCGTGTGCCAAATCCTGCCCAAACACTCCTTATATGCATTAACTCTTTCATTCCTCACTATGATCATATGAGGGAGGAGCATTATAATTTCTGTTTCCAGATGAGGAAACTGAGCACACAGAGATTAAACATGTTACCTTAGGTCCTAGTAAGTAGTCAAGCTGAGATTCAAACTCATTTCCAACCCTGGAGGGCTGGCTCCATAGTCCAGTCTCCCTGCTTTCCAGATCCATGTGACATCGAGGAGCTGGGGAAGTTGTGCAGTGGGGCATGTGACAAGGATGCATGGTCAGAAAGCCCTGCAAGGCCTTTCTGAATTTCCCATTTCTCATTCTAGGTTGAACTGTATGAAATCACCCATAGGCAATTCTAGGATGACCTTTCATCCCTAGAATGACAAGTTTGTATAATTCACTTTAATAGAAGCAGGAAGTTGCTCAATCCTCCCTTCTCCCAGTGATGAAAGTAATTTCAGGTCATGTGCAAACCTCCCCATTTTAGGTCCCAGTTTGAGACATCCAGAATAGTGGATGGAGAAATGGGTTTTAGGAGTCAAATACACCTGCATTTTACACTAATTCTAGCTGTGGAATCTGAAGGTTAACCTTTCTGTGTCTCAGCTTCCTATAAATGACAATGATGATGTCTCCCATTAGGGATTACTGTAGACTGAATCATGTTCTCCTCAACTTCATATGTTGAAGCCCTAACCCCCAATGTTATCCCCATTGGAGATAGGGCCTGTGAGGAGGTGATAAAGGTTAAATGATGTCAAAAGGATGGCTCTCTAATCCCATAGAGCTAGTGCCCTTATGAGAAGAGGAAGAGACACCAGAATTCCCTTTCTGTCAGAGATCAGTCAAAGCAGAGGTCATGTGAGCACACAATGGGATGGTGGTTTCCTGTAAGCCAGGAAGAGAGTCCTCACCAGAAACTAAACCCCGCAGGACCTTGATCTGGAACTTTCTAGCCTCCAGAATGTGAGAAAATAAATTGTTGTTGTATCAGCCACCCAGTCTATGGTATTTTCTTATGGCAGCCCTAGAAGACTAAGAGGGATATGATGATTAAATAAGGTGATGGATAAAAAATACCTGCTCCAGGCTGGGCGCAGTAGCTCACGCCTGTAATCCCAGCACTTTGGGAGGCCAAGGCATGTGGATCACGAGGTCAGGAGATCGAGACCATCCTGACTAACACAGTGAAACCCTGTCTCTACTAAAAATACATAAAAAAAAAAAATTAGCCAGATGTGGTGGCAGGTGCCTGTAGTCCCAGCTACTCAGGAGGCTGAGGCAGGAGAATGGTGTGAACCTGGGAGGTGGAGCTTGCAGTGAGCCAAGATCGTACCACTGCATTCCAGCCTGGGCAACAGAGAGAGACTCTGTTTCAAAAAAAATAAATAAATAAAAAAGGACCTGCTCCAAATGGATAGCTTGAGGAAGTAAGGGCTGGCCACCTGCCCACCTGCCGGGACAAGTATTATCCTGTGGATGTTGTGGGCTGAATTGTGTCCCCCTTGCCCCACCTCCCAAATTCATATATTGATGTCCTAACACCCAGTACTTCAGATGAGATCGGGCGTGTGTGGGGTGGTATGGCCGTAGACCACCCAGTACTTCAGAATATAACCTTATTTGGAAACAGGGCCTTTGTGGATGTAATTAGTCAAGGTGAGGTCATATTAAAATAGGGTTGGCTCCTAATCCAATATGACTGGTGTTCTTAGAAAAAGAACATGATGTGTAGAGAAAGAAACACATATAGAAGGAAGAGAGGGTGAAGAAACAGTGGGAAAAGATGGCCATCTACAAGCCAAGGACAGGGGCTTGGAACAGATCCTTCCCTCACAGCTCTGAGAACGAATCAGTCCTGTTGACATCTTAATCTTGGACTTCAGCTCACAGAACTGAAAGGCAATAACTTTCTGTTGTTTAAACTACCCAGTTTGCAGTACTCTGTCACAGCAGCCCTCACAAAGTAATATGGATGTGTCTCCAGGGCTGATGGGGCTGTGTTCTCATCCCTCATCTTACCCTCCAGAGACTGAGCAGCTCACATCAATGACCTTCCAGATAAGAGTGGCACTTGTTGATATTAATATCAATAATGATGAATAGATTGTGACAACTGGCACAGCTACAGATCAATGATGAAGCCTTGCTAAAAACATCATAGTTTCCTGAAATTCTACAGAAACCAACAATAACCACACGGAATGATTAGGAACCAGCCTCTAATCTCTCTCCTTAAAAAAAAATAAGTGGTAGAAAAAAATAAAAATAGTTTCTGGAGGTTTAGTACTCAACGATCTTGAAGCTCAGCCCTTCGGAAGAATGTAAGACAGAGATGGTGAGTGAAGAAATAGACCCACATTTCAGGCTTGACCAGCTTATTTATTGTGGCGCAAGGTTTCAGTTCACTGTTTACCCTGTTGTACAATAACATGGAGATAATTAATTATTTTGTAAACTTGTGGTTGCTCTCCATCCCTCAGGATGAAACGAGCTGAATTGGCTTCCTTTGGACCCCATCAGTGGCGCAACCATAATTAGTGCCTGAGGCTAAAAAAAAGTAGCCTTCATAAGATGTTCAGACTTCATAAAGAGTGTTTGTTTTTATTTTTCACAGACAAAACATCAGAGAGTTTTTTCTGACATAATTTAATTTTTATTCCTTTCACTGTTTATAACATTTGGAAGCCCAATTCTGGTCTATGTTGTTTTCACCCACGTTTCCTCTGTAAATGGGTTGCTGCTTTGGAGTGTTATGTGATACTCTTTTTTTTTTTTTTGAGACGGGGTCTTGCTCTCACCCAGGCTGGAGTGCAGTGGCCCCATCTCCGCTCACTGCAAGCTCCGCCGCCTCGTGGGTTCACGCCATTCTCCTGCCTCAGCCTCCCGAGAAGCTGGACTACAGGCGCCCGCCACCACACCCGGCTAATTTTTTTGTATTTTTAGTAGAGATGGGGTTTCACTGTGTTCGCCAGGATGGTCTCGATCTCCTGACCTCGTGATCTGCCTGCCTTGGCCTCCCAAAGTGCTGGGATTACAGTTGTAAGCCACCGCGCCTGGCCTATGTGATACTCTTAAATGCTGGGATGCCTTTCCCTTCAGAGGGTAAAGGAGTGGCTTTTCTTTTTCTCTCTCTCCATCAAATAGATGAAATTTACAAATTACAGAGAATTAACCTCTCAACTTTATCTTTCCCATTCACCCCTCCATAAGGAACAGTGGAATAAAGTCAAACCTCTGCAAAGGAGACCAGTGTTTTCTATAGTGAGTTACAGGCTCTTTTTAGCTGTGGTCTAATTGTTTAATCATTTGTGCCCATCAAATACCTCTTAAGAATTCTTTTGTCTGTACATACACTGCCTTCCATAGATAACTTTTTTCATAAAATTTAAAGTTTTTGATAATGCAGAGGTTTTACTCTTGGCTCATTTCTTCATGTGAACATTTTGGGAAGCCAGGTTTTCACAGTCTTTTGGAAATTTTCGTATAATGGAGGAAAAGTTAGATTCTGGGGAAAGGACCAAGATTCTCAAAATATTTTGGTTCATGAACAACCTTGGAAGGTAACTATTCTGCTTCCATATAGATGTCATCATCATCACATCACATATAGAGAAAATTCCTCCACCTGCCCCCCCATAGCGCTCACTTCCCTCAGTATCTGACCTCAACCATATTCTTATCTCAACTGGCCTGGCTCAGTGTTTCAAGCTTCAGTTTGTGAATTGATGAGTCACCTGTAGTAAATTACTCTACACTGTCTTATTTTCCCCGTCCTTCCTCTCTGAAATAACTGGGGAGACTTCTCTGAGCACCAACAGTGTCTGTTTTTATTTTTTTCAACTTTTATATTCAGGGAGTATGTGTGCAGGTTTGTTATGAGGGTATATTGTGTGATGCTGAGGTTTGGGGTACAATTAAACCCATCACCCGGGTAGTGAGCATAGTACCTAGTAAGCAATTTTTCATCCCTTGCTGCGCTCCCTCCCTCCCCTATCTTATAGTCTCCAGTGTCCATTATTCCCATTTTTATGTCCATGTGTACCCCCAGCTTTTTTTTTTGAGACAAAGTCTTGCTCTGTCGCCTGGACTGGAGTGCTCACTGTAACCTCTGCTTCCCAGGCTCAAGCAATTCTCATGCCTCAGCCTCCTGAGTAGCTGGGACTACAGGTGTACACCACCATGCCAGGCTAATTTTTGTATTTTTAAGTAGAGATGGGGTTTATCCATGTTGGCCAGGCTGGTCTTGAACTCCTGCCCTCAAGTGACCCACCCACCTCGGCCTCTCTAAGTGCTACGATTACAGGCATAAGCCACCATGCCCGGCGCTGTGTACTTAATGTTTATCTCCCACTTATAAGTGAGAACATGTAGTCTTTGATTTTCTGTTTCTGCATTAATTTGCGTAAGATAATGGCCTCCTGCTGCATCCATGTTGTGCAAAGGATATGATTTTGTTTTTTTTTAATAGCTGCATAGTATTCCATGCTGTGTATATATCGTATTTTCTTTATCCAATCCACCGTTGATGGACATCTAGATTGATTTCATGTCTTTGTTATTGTGAATAGTGCTGGAGTGAACATACAAGTGCATGTACCTTTTCGGTAGGACAATTTATTTCCCTTTGGGTATATACTCAGAATGGGATTGCTGGGTTGAATGGTAGTTCTATTTTTAGTTCTTTAAGAGATATCCAAACTGCTTTCTATAGTGGCTGAAGTAATTTAAATCCCCATAAACAGCGTATAGTTAATCCTTTGTTTTCTGCAACATCACCAACATCTTTTATTTTTGGGCTTTATAATAATAGCCATTCTGACTGGTGTGACATGGTATCTCATTGTGGTTTTGAGTTGCATTCTCTGATGATTAGTTGTGATGAACATTTTTTCATATGTTTGTTGTCTGCTTGTATGACTTCTTTTGAGAAGTGTCTGTTCATGTCGTTTACCCACTTTTTAATGGGGTTGTTTTTGCTCATTGATTTAAGTTCCGTATAGATTATGGATATTATACCTTTGTCAGAAGCATAGTGTGCAGATATTTTCTCCCTTTCTGTCTGTCATCTGTTTACTCTGTGGATAGTTTCTTTTGCTGTGCAGAAGCTCTTTAATTTAGTTATGTCCTATTTGTCAATTTTTACTTTTGTTGCAACTGCTTTTGAGGACTTAGCCTTAAATTCTTTGCCAATTTGATATCTAGGTTTACTTCTAAAATTTTTATGGTTTGAGGCAGCAATATCTATTCTTGTGTTCTTTTTCTGCCTGAAGACCAACATGTATAAATCAGGCACCTGAAACCAAGCTGAGAACTCAGTGATACTCTCATATTGCTCATTGAATGAGTCCTAGGACTGTCACAAAATACTATGACTTAAATAACAGAAATTTATTGCTCACAATTCTGGAGGCAGGAAGTCTAAGATCAAGGTGCTAACTGATTCAGTTCTAGGTGAGCACTTTCTTCCTGCAGACAACCACCTTCTTGCTATGTTCTCATATGACCTTTCCTTGGTGGGTGCATGTGGAGAGATATACCCACCTCTCTCCCTATCTTTATAATACCACTACTCCTGTTTAGATTAGGGCCTTAGCCTTATAACCTCATGAATTACCTCCTAAAAAAAGCCCCATCTCCAAATTTTTATTGGTGATTAGGGCTTTATTGGTGATTGCTTAAGATAATGACCTCCAGCTGCATCCATGTTGTGCAAAGGATATGATTTTGTTTTTTTTTAATAACTGCATAGTATTCCATGGTGTGTATATATCATATTTTCTTTATCCAATCCACCGTTGATGGTGGGAACACTAACGTTGTAGGGGAACACGATGTAGATCATAGCATATTGCCCATGGCCCCCCAAATTTACTTCCTTCTCACGTGCAAAATATATATATTTTAACTTGATAGCCCACAAAAGTCCAACATAAACTGAAGTCCAAAGTCTCATCTAAATGTCATCCAAATCAGATATGGATAAGACTCCAGCTGTGATTCATCCTGAGGCAAAATTCCTCTCCAGCTGTGAACCTGGGCAAGTCAGATAAGTTATGTGCTTCCAAAATACAATGGTAATACAGGAATAGGGTAAACATTTCCATTTCAAAAAAGAGAAATAGAAAAGAAGGAAGAGGTCATACGTCCCAAGCAAGTCTAAAAACTTAGTGAGGCAAATTCCATTAGTTCTAAAGGCTCAAGAACAATTCTCTTTGGTTTGATGCTCTGTCCTTCAGACCCAATGGGATGATGGCATCACCCCCATGGCTCTAGTTGGAGGTCTCACCTCCAAGACTTCAAGTGGAGATGATCTGACCTTTAGAAACCAAGGTGGTGGCCCTGATGACCTCTGGATTGCCTGCAGGGTCATTTTCCCCTCTTCTTTAAGAATAGGATATGTGTGCAGCCAAATAGCTCTGTTGTCTGGTCAAATCCGAGAAGTTCAATAGCTTTCCTTCATTTTGTTCAGTCTCTGTTCCCTTCCGTTGAGAATGAAAATATTTTTACTCATATGATCTCATTAGCTCTTTATGAGGTGATAATCCGGCTACACTTTGATGTTCTCTTCAGAGCATGCTTTCTCATTTTTTGCAATATGGGTAGACTGAGAATTTTCCTAATATTCAAGTCCTGTTTTTTTTTTTTTTTCCTCAACAATCCCTTCTTCAATTAACCTCTCTCCTTTCACATATTCCTAAAAACAGCCAGGAGGAACAAACCGACTTCTTCAACACTCTGCTTAGAAATACTCTCAGTTAACTATCCAGTTTCATTGCTTTCAAGTTCTATCTTCCACAAAACACTAGAATATGATCACAATTCAGCCAAGTTCCTTGCCACTATGTAACAAGCATAACTTTTTCTTTAGTTTCCAATAGAATGTTCCTCATTTTCATTTGAGACCTCACCAGAATAGCTATTAACATCTATATTTCTGCCAACATTCTCTTTATGTGTATTTACCTTTTCACTGAGAAGATTGAAGCTTTCTTTCCAACTCTCTATTTCCATATGAAACCTCACCAGAAATTGCTTTTAATGTCTGTATTTCTAGCATGGACCTCAACACTCTTCTAGCCCCTATGCATTACTCAATTCCAAAGCTGCTTCAACATTTTTGGGTACTTGTTATAGCAGCATTCCATTTCTTGGCATCAAAACCTGTATTAGCCTGTTAGGGTTTCCATAACAAAATATGATAGACTAGTGGTTAAAAGACAGAAATTTACTTCTCACAGTTCTGGAGGCTGGGAATTCTAAGACCAAAGTGCCAGCTGGTTAGATGCCTAGGACATGCTTTCTTCCTGGCTTGCAGATGGCCACCTTCTCACGATGGGCTCACGTGGAATTTCCTCGGTGTGTGCATGTAGAGAGAGAGATCTCTCTCTTCCTCCTCCTACGAGGGCACCAGTCCTATTGGATTAGAACACCGTCCTTCTGACCTCATTTTAACCTTAATTCTAAAAGCCCTATCTCCAAATACAATCGTATCGGGGGTTAAGGCTTCAACATGTGAATTATGTGAGGGGAGGCACAATTTAGTCCATAGCACTTAACTGATTACAAAAATGGTATTTGGCTTTCTTTTTGTATTCTTCTTTTTCATTGTCTTCAGTTCTTTAAAAGTATTTATAGGGGAAACATACAGAGGTGGGGACCATCTTTGGAGCCCTCAGAATGGTATCCTCTGTACCTCTGGGCAATCACAGCCCTCATGGGTCCTTGGTCAGAAGCATCTCACCAGTCTCTGTTGGGGCCCCATCTGTGATTTCTACAGGGGTGTATGCTTTTTTTAAATAAATAAAATAATTTCAATTTTCTTTTTGCCAAGCTTTATTTTTAAATTAGTCAACTATCCCAATGGCCTTTTAAATCCTTTTTGCATCTCCAGGTCTGTTTTAAGAACAGCATTCTAATGTTCATTCTGTTGAATATAGTTTTAAACTTATCCCAGTGCTAGGTTTAGGGTGTGGGACAAAGCGAATCCAAGGGAATAGCATGAATAGGGGCAGTAAACTGTGGAAATGAGCTAACCTTGAGCTTCAAGATTATCATTCGTGTAAACAGATACATTATAAAACTAATACAAACATACTCAAGAGGTCAC
Source organism: Chlorocebus sabaeus (assembly GCF_047675955.1). NCBI lineage: Eukaryota > Metazoa > Chordata > Mammalia > Primates > Cercopithecidae > Chlorocebus > Chlorocebus sabaeus. The sequence continues at coordinate 76,980,736 of NC_132905.1, forward strand.
TTGACATTATTCTATTTTACGGAAAACATATGCATCTAAATAAGTTCCAGGCTCAGTTATCTCTGAAATAACAAAATACTTTCAGGTGGATAAACACAAAAGAAATATTTCAGTTTCCCACTTCTTCTTCAAGCCTCAAAGGAATGTGTAGTTAAAATTCTTTTTTTTGTAGAAGTGACCGGTATCTTTGATATCATCAGACAACAAAACTTTAGTCATGCTGATTTCTATCCTGTATTTTGAACACAGCTCTTTGTTGGAGTTCTGTATGTTTATTCTTCTAAAAAAACCTTCCCTGATTTATCCAGCCTTCATAGTCTAAACTTTTTGTCCAAAATCTTATGGCACTGATGATCAGATTTCTCTATTATTATTTTAGAGACAGGGTCTCTCTCTGTCACCCAGGATGAGTTCAGTGGCACAATCATAGCTCACTGAAACATCACATTCCTAGCCTTAAGTGATCCTCCCACCTCAGCCTCCCACATAGCTAGGACTACAAGCATGTGCCACCATGCCCAACCAATTTTTAAAAAATTTTTATTCTTTGTAGAGACAGGGTTTTGTTATGCTGCCCAGGCTGGTCTTGAACTCCTGGCCTCAAGTGAGCTTTCCACCTCAGCCAGCTAAAGTACTGGAATTACAGGCATAAGCCACTGCATCTGGCCCAGATTTCTCTATTATTCACTGTTGCATTTCATACTGTATCATTTGATTTTCTTATTCAGCTGCATTATCAGTGTTTGTTTTTATCTTGCTAACATAAATGTAACATGTTCAAGAACTGAATTCATGTTTTATTTACTAAATTACTATTCCTCATAATACTTAGCATAGTATTTAGTGTTAGGTGCAAGATAGTTAATCAGTAAGTTCTGAATTAGATTAACTTTGCTAGGAAACAGAAGACCAACAGAAGAATAGCAAGTGTATATATTCAAAGATGACCTAAACAGGGGTGCAATTTTGACTCAACAAATTAAGGGTCTATGAATGCTAATAAATACAGTGTTTGTTATATTTGGTATATGTTTATATAGTTTGGATATATGTCCCTGCCCAAATCTCATATTGAAATATAATCCCCTTGGAGGTAGGGCCTGGTGGGAGGTGATTGGATCATGGAGTTGAGTTCTCATGAATGGTTTAGGACCATCCCCCTTGGTTCTGTCCTCATGATAGTGAGTAAATTCTTATGAAATCTGGTCATTTAAAAGTATATGGCACCTCCTGCCTCACTCTCTTGCTCCTGCTTTCACCATGTGACGTGCCTGCTCTGCCTTTCCCTTCCATTATGATTGGAGGTTCCTGAGGCCTCCCCAGAAGCAGATGCACCATGCTTTCTGGACAGCCTGCAGAACCATGAGCCAATTAAACCTCTTTTCTTTGTAAATTACCCAGTCTCAGGTATTTCCTTAATAGCAGTGTGAGAATGGACTAATACAATGTTGATAAATAAAATTATATTGACTCATGAATGCCCCTACTTGAAGAATAATAGAAATTGATTTTCAGGGTGGCAGTTGGTAGAACTCTTGATTTATATGGTCAAATTTATTTCTCCATGATCTTGATCATCTCAGTAATTGGTGCCACCTTCTGCTTTATTGTTCGAGCACCTGTTATTTCTTACGTTCTGTCACTCCATCATATCCAGTTCATTAAGAATTCGATAGACTCTACCTCTAAACCATAGCCTGACTCCACCTACATGTGTCCGTCTCTACTGCTACTACCCTAGTCCAAACCACCATCCTCTTTTGCTTAGACAATTGTCATGCTTTGTTCCCTTTTCCTCCCATAATGCGTACATAGCCAGGGTGGTCTCTTAAAAACATAACTCTGCTGCCACATTCTTACCTGAAATTCTGCCATACTTGCCATAGCACTCAGGATAAATGTAAACTCCAACCTGGTCTGCAGGTTTACAGCATCTGGATCCGACTTACCCTTCAGACTTCATTTGTGCATTTTTCATTTTTACTGTATTTCAACCACAGTAGCTTTAGTTGTATTCCTGAAAATTAATGAGCCTGGCTCTGTCTTAAGAATTTACATGGTAATAACCACTGTGTTCATTCTGATTTTATATTCTCTAGGCAGTAAGAGGGCAGTTTCTGAGAAAATCAGCAAACAGAACTGTGGGGGGAATACTTTTGCTAACTCTAATTTTCTAGGGCAGTACAATTCTCTCTTGCCGGTGAAATTGAACTGCCCATAGTGGTGAAACCAGATGAGAAGCGTACCTTACGTGACTTCTCTCAAAAAGTAACGTGAGCTCTTTAGTGTCTCTTTACAAATAATTTCACCTCTTGTTGAGGACCTGGTGATCCAAAGGAGACCAAAGAATAAGTAATGAGAGAGATCTTAGGAATATAGCTTGATATAAATCAGAATCTTGTTCTACCACAGAAACCTTCTTCCTCAAAGCACAGCAAGCAAATATCCATGATGCCGGATCATCAGGCCCTAGGGCTCGGGTCGCTGCTGTTGCCAGTATGGGTCCTCCACTCTAGGAATTAGCATGTATTACACAGTGGGAATGTAACTGGAACCCCACAGAGTCCTTTGATGTTCAGAGATGTAAATTATCTTTCTGTTGGGACAACCTCATTTACATGAAGTGATCATTTCCTCGAAGTTTGGTGCCTGAGTGTTCAGTTTCCTGAGTACCATCTCTTGGGTAGTGGCAAGATAATAGATGTATTACTAGCCTTCTCTCAATGCCAATTTAAGGGATTTGGGTACAAACCCCCGATGTTTCTTCTCACTTCCTAATTTAAATGCAGGTTCCCAAGGTGATAATGGGAGAGCCTCCTAAGTGTGTGATATAGTTTGGATATTTGTCCCCGCCCAAATCTCATATTGAATTGTAATCCCTATTGTTGGAGGTGGGGCCTAGTTGGAGATGTTTGGATCGTGGGGGTGGGTCCCTCATGAATGGCGTGGGCCATCCCCTTGGTGATAAGTGAGCTCTTGCTCTGAGTTCACGTGAGATCTGGTCATGTAAAAGTGTGTGACACCTCCCCCGACAGCTGTCTCTCTCTTGCGCTCTACCATGGGATGTGCCTGCTCCCCATTTGCCTTCTGCCATGATGGAAGCTTCCTGAGGCCTCCCCAGAAGCACATGCTGGTGCTATGCTTTCTGTACAGCCTGCAGAACCGTAAGTCAATTAAACCTCTTTTCTTTTTTTCTAAATTACTCAGTCCCAGGTATTTCTTTATAGCAATACAAAAATGGTGAATACAGTGTGTGCTCACATGGAGGGTTACAAATTATTCTGGTAGGGAAGGTCTTTGGTATTTCCCATACCATACACCAACACCACACTGCTAGAATGTCTTTAGAAGGCAATGTCACGCACACAGAAGTTCTAATTGAGGTACATCCTCAGCAGGGTGGCTAACTGGATAGACACTGCCTCACACAAGTTTCTTATCCCTGGAATGCCATACTAGGCTGTGGTGATGCCACATTGTGATGGCAGTTTTATAGCAGGAGGCTTATTTATATCTATCTATCTATCCATCTATCTGTCTGTTGGTCTGTCTGCCTGTCTGTGTATCTATCTGGATATATAAAAGGCCATATCTGGATAGGCCATCTATAGTAGGATGCTTATTTTATATCTATCTATCTATCTATCTGGATATATAAAAGGCCATATCTGGATAGGTCATCTATCTGGATATATATTAAAGGCCATTTGTACACAAATGTTCAGGTAAATAACATTAAGCTTGGAAAAATATATTTCAGATCCCAATTAAAAGATAAAGATGGTCTAGACAGGCTCCCACTTAATTTTCTCTGAAAAAGAGGCCTAGGTGTGAAGACCTGGCCTTGGCACTTTGTCACTTGGATGCTTTGTCCTATCCCTGAGGTGTCTTTAGCAAGCTTCAAGGACCAAAACATGAGGTTTACAGTTGAAAACAAATCCGGAGGTCCTGTAGCCGTGCTCAGGAGCCAGGAGTTTTTTTTATTGGAGAAAAGGAATGGTCAGAGCCTTGGTCTGGTGAGAGTGGGAAGCAGGGTCATTAGGACAAGCCCAGGCTGTCAAGTCCTACCCTGCTCCTAGTCCCTTGCTCTAATGTATAGTTGCTTTTAATTTTGTAATTTATTTTATTTTATTTGGAGACAGGATCTTGCTCTGTCACCCAGGCTTGAGTGCAGTGGTACAAACACAGCTCACTGTAGCCTCAACCTCCTGGGCTCAAGCAATTGTCCTGCCTCAGCCTTCCTAGTAGCTGAGACTCCAAGCGTGTGCCACTATGTCTGGCTAATGTTTTGATTTTTTGTAGAGATGGGGCCTTCACTTTGTTTCCCAGGCTGATTTCAAACTATAGGCTTAAGTGATTCTCCCATCTTGGCCTCCCAAAGTGCTGGGATTATAGGTGTGAGCCATAGCACCTGGCCAACATATTTTAAAACTAAAGTTTATTGCCTGAAAAGTTCTAATATAACATTGTTCTGTATAGACACATAGACACACACAGAAAAACTGCTTTATTGATAATAAACAAAATAGCTTAACTATAATAGAACTATATAGAATTATAATAGAAAACAACTAAAAATGATCTTAGCCTGAGCTCCACAAAAGATGAAGAATAAAGAATTATTCTTTATCTTTTATATATCCTACTCAGATAGCAGTTTCATTTTGCCTCACCTTATGAATCTTTGATTCTTCAGCACCTGTTAACTTAGTGCATTTATGCGCCTCTTATGATCCTGACTTGTTTTAAGTTAAATAACAAGACCTATATCAGGAAGTACTGAAATTTCTAATGATTATAATTTATTGTCTTCATTGTTCATTTAAAAATATTGCATTGCCACTGTGATGGTTAATTTGATGTGTCACTTTGACTGTGCCACAGGGGCCCAGATATTTTATGAAACATTATTTCTAGGTGTGCTTGTGAGGATGTTCCTGGGTAAAATTCGCATTTGAATTGGTCGATTGAGTAAAGCAATTTGCCCTTCTCCATGTAGGTGGGCATCAGCCAGTCCTTTCAAAGCCCAAATAGAACAAAAAGTGGAGGAAGGAAGAATTTGTTCTCTGCCTGACAGTTTGAGCTGGGACATACATCTACTGCCCCCAGATTAAGACTTACACCCTTAACTCTCTTGGTTCTCTGTAGTCTGAATTCTGACAGTCTTAAATCCTGAAGGCCATTGTTCTTTCTTCTTGTATCTCTAACCATTAAATGAACCACTCTTACTACATGTACATGCCGCTTTACCATCATACTTGAACATCGAATCCACAAATTATTCTAATTGAGAAATGACATGAAAGAATTAAAGGCGTTCTATCCCCATTGGGTCAATTTGTGGAAAATAGAAGATTCAACCTCATATGGAGAAAAGATGCATAAGAGTTAGTCTGTAAGCCACTTCGGCCTCCTGTGAAGAATAAAATGTGTGCAAATACAAACATATTCTTGTAGGGAGTTAAATATCTTGAGACCATGTAAGTGCCCAAGGATGAACAAGGAAATCCAGGATAGACTGCATATTATTAAATTTAAAGAATCTGTTATACAACATGCAAACATGGTTCTAGAAACAGCTACCTGTGTAACTAATTCTGGGTTATAGGAAGCCCGGGTACCATGAGGGTAGTAAGATAATTTTTTGTTTCATCCCAATGGGAGCAGCTAGATGTAACCCATTTTTGCTGCAGCCGATTGCAAAATCAGCCTTATTGCTTCTGTCTCTCTGGGTTCTGTGAATATGGGTTCTGGATGCAGTGTGGGTTTTTTTTTTGTTGTTGTTTATTTGTTTGTTTGTTTTCTGTTGTTGCTGCTGTTGTTCTCTTTGCCATCACAGCATTACTGTCTTTTGTAACAAAACTTTTAATTTATTTTTTCAGAGTGTTAAGCACCTTCTTACCCTCACCAAAGTTATCTAATAGAGCAGGGTCTAAGCATTGTGTTTGACCGTGATTGATTGCTTGAAGCACTAACCTGTAGTTGGTTTCCATGGAGCAAATAATAGCACCACACTTGCTGGATTAACGTGTATCAGAGAAAATTGATGTGCTCAAGGACAGCAGCAGGAATTAAGTCTTGCTGTTACCATTCACCTTCTGAGGCAGGTCACAGCAACCTGATAGGGTGAGGTGTTAGATTTTGGGATAGTGACTTCACCTCTGGACTCTGAGGCTTTTAAGGATCATGATTAGGGAAGTATTTGCTATTCTCCTGAAGTGATCAGGGCCAGGCTCCCAGCTTTATGGTTGCAGCCATATGACATGACAAACTAGTGACAGAATCCCCCACATTAGCCTTCATAGTTGGGGAAGAACACACCTCTTTCCTGGCATGTTCTGGGTGGGTAGTTTGGTAGACAGAGCAGTGGACTCTTCAAAGATGTCTAACTCCTACTTCCTGGAACCTGCGAATAGGTTATGTTACATGGCAAGTGGGAATGAAGGTGCTAGATAGAATTATGTTTGCTAATCAGCTGACCTTAACATTAAGAGATTATCTTGGATTATTTGGGTGAGCCCAGTGTGATCACAAGGGTCATTAAATGTGGTAGAGGAAAGCAAGAGTTTATGTCAGAGTAATGTGATGTGAGAAAGACTTGCCTGGTTATTGCTTTAAGGATGGAAGGGGGCCACAAGCCAAGGAAGTGGGCAGCCTCTAGAAGGTGGAAAAGGCAAGAGACAGATTCTCCACTAGAGCCTCCAGAAGGAGCACAGCTCTGTTGACCCATTTTAGAATTCTTACTTTCAGACTGTAAGAAATAAATTTGTCTTGTTCTAAGCCATAAAGTTTGTGGTAATTTGTTTTACAGTAGCAATAGGATACTGAGGTCCGAGTCTTGAACAGTATTGATTGTTTCAAGTGACTGGGTTATAATCTGTTTTCATAGATCTTTGCAGAGGCCAACTTCTTCCTCCTGCAGGTAGCCATTCTTGGACAAGTTGATATAGTTTAGATGCTGTGCCCTCCAAATCTCATGTGGAATGTAACCCCCAATGTTACAAGTGTATGCCTCATGGGGGTAGATCCCTCATGAATTGCTTAGTACCATCCCCGTGGTGATGAGTGAGTTCTTACTCTGGTAGTTTATGTGAGATCTGGTTGTTTGAAACAGCATTGCACCTCCCCACCTCCACCTCTCGCTCACTGTCTTGCCATGTGACATTGTCTGCCCTCCCTATACTTTCTGCCATGATTATAAGCTTCCTGAGGCCCTCACCAGGAGCAGATGCTGGAGCCATGCTTGTACAGCCTGCAGAACCTTGAGTCAATTAAACATTTTTAATAAAAATAAACTACTCAGCTTCAAGTATTTCTTTATAGCAATGCAAAAATTTTCTGATACAGAAAATTGGTACCAAAGAGTGGGGCATTGCTATAAAGATACCTCAAGATATGGAAGCAGCTTTGGAACTGGATAACAGGCAGAAGATTGAAGAAGACAGATTCAGGCAGATTCACAAGATAGAAAGATAAGGGAATGTTTGGAACTTCTTGGAGACTGGTTAAATTGTTGTGACCAAAATGCTGATGGATATATGGACAGTGAAGTCTAGGCAGACAAGGTCTCAGATGGAACTGAGGATGTTATTGGGAACTGGAGGAAAAGTTACCCATGTTATGCCCTGGCAAAGAGCTCGGTCACATTTTGTCCATGTCCTAGGGATCTGTGGAAGGTTGAACTTAAAAGTGATGACTTAGGGTATCTGGTTGAAGAAATTTCTAAGCAGCAAAGCATTCAGGAATAAAGTAGTGCCAGGCATGGTGGCTCATGCCTGTAATCCCAGCATTTGGGAGGCTAAGGTAGGCAGATCCCTGGAGGTCAGGAGTTTGAGATCAGTCTGGCCAACATGGAAAAATCCCCATCTCTAATAAAAATACAAAAATTAGCTGGGTGTGGTGGTGCACACCTTTAGTCCCAGCTACTTGGGGGGCTGAGGCAGGTGAATCACTTGAACCTAGGAGGCAGAGGTTGTAGTGAGCTGAGATCGCGCCACTGCACTCCAGCCTGGGTGACAAAGAAAGACTCCATCTTAAAAAACAAAACAAAACCAAAACAAACAAACAAACAAACAAATAATGGAGTGACTGCTTCTAACAGCAATCAGATAAGGAAACAAATAAATGACTTAAAGTTAGAATTTATATTTAAAAGGGAAGCAGAGCATAAACATTTGGAAAGTTTGCGGCCTAGCCACGTGACAGAGGAGGAAAAAAGTATTTTCAGGAGAGGGATCCTGTAGAGCAACCACTTGCTAGAGAGGCTTGCATGACTAAACCCAAGTGCTAATATCCCAAACAATTGGAAAAAGGCTTTGAAGGCATTTCAGAAGTCTTCAGGACAGCCCCTCCCATTGCAGACCCAGAGTTTTAGGAGGAAAGAATGGTTTCAGGGGCCAGGCCCAGGGTATAGGTGCCCTGCTCAGCCTCAGGATGCTGTTCTCTGCTTTCAGGCAACTCTGGCTCCAGCCTCAGCTCAAAGGTCCACAGGTGCAACTCAGAATGCTGCTTGGGAGAGTGCAAGCCATAAGCCTTGATGGCTTCAATGTGGTGTTAAATCTACAGGTTCATAGAATGCAGGAGTGAAAGAGGCTTGGCAACTTTCACCTAGATTTCAGAGGATGTATGGGAAAGGCTACGTGCCCAGGTAGAAGCCTGCTACAGGGGTGAAGCCCCCACAGGGAACTTCTACTAGGTCAGTGTCAAGGGAAATGTGAGGTTGGAGCCTGAACATGGAGTCCCCACTGGGGCACTGCCTGGTGGATCTGTGGGAACAGGGCTGCCACCCTCCAGACCTGAGATTGGTAGAGCCACCAGCAGCTTGTATCTTGAGCCTGGAAAAGCTGCAGAGACTCAGCTCCAACCCATGAGAGCAGCCATGCATGTTAGACCTTGCAAAGCCACAGGGTTGGAGCTGCCCAAGACCTTGGGAGTTCACCCATTGCACCAAATGTGCCCTGGCTGTGGAATATGAAGTCAAAGGAGATTATTTTGGAGCTTTAAGATTTGATGACTACCTTGCTGGGTTTAGGACTTGTGTGGGGTCTATTGTCCTTTTCTTTTGGCCTATTTCTTCAATTTGGAATGAGAATATTTACTCAATGCCTATACCATCATTGTATCTTGGAAATAAATAACTTGCATTTGACTTCACAGGCTCACAGGTGGAAGGAACTCTCTAGAACATCTCTAGATGAGAATTTGGACTTGGGATTTTTGATTGAGTTGATGCTGGAATAAGTTAAGACTTTGGAGGAACTATTGAGAAAGGATGATTATGTTTTGCAATGTGAGAAGGACGTGAGATTTGGGGGCTCAGGGGTACAACGATCGTTTGGATGTTTGTCCTCTCCAAATCTCATGCTGAAATGTAATCCCCAGTGTTGGAGGTGGGGCCTAATGAGAGGTGTTTGGATCGTGGGGGCGGATCCCTCATGAATGGTTTAGTACCATCCCCTTGGTGATGAGTGAGTTCTTGCTCTGGCAGTTCATAAGAGATCTGGTTGTTTAAAAAAGGGTGGCACCTCCCCCACACCCACTCTCTCTCTTGCTAGGTGACATTGCCTGCTCTCCCTTCATTTTTTGCTATGATTGGGAGCTTCCTGAGGCCCTCACCAGAAGCAGATGCTGGAGCAATGCTTGTATATAGTCTGCAGAACCATGAGCCAATTAAACCTCTTTTTAAACATAAATTATGTCACCTCAGGTATTTCTTTATAGTGATGCAAAAATGGACTGATGCAATTAATCCTTATTAACTCACCTCTCATGAATATTTCTAACTCAGATTTAGAACCACATGATACTAGCTTTTTCTTTTTAAAATCATTTTCTTTTTTATTTAGAAATATTTAATTGACAAAGATTATATATATTCAAGGTGTACCACGTGATGATTTAATTTTATGTATACATTGTGCAATGATTATCACAATAACATTAACACATCCATCACCACCCATGCTATACATTAGATCCCCAGAACTTGTTCATTTTATAACTGAATGTTTGTACCCTTTGATCAACATCTCCTCATTTTCCCTACCCCCACCAGACCCTGGCAGTTATTGTTCTACTCTTAATCTCTATGAGTTTAACTCTTTTAGGTTCTACCTATAAATGAGATCATATAGTATTTGATACTAAACTAGCATTTCTTCTCTCTGATGCCAAATATCCTGGCCCTCAACAGGATCGATATAACTACTTGTTTGCTTCATCCAAACCACACACACATGCACACACACACACCAGAATGTATAGCACCAATATTATTGCTGTACTATTATTACTGAAAACAGCTTAATACTTTGTAATTGTTTTTAGTTATCTGTGCAGTCCAATTACTTTGTCTTCAAGTCACTTGAAGTTATTTCTTCCTGTTTGCTGCTAATTTGATGCAAAATTAAGTTTACTTGTTTAATTTACTTTCAATTTTTACGTATTGCTTTTTTTATTTGAGTTATTTCTGTTTTTTTTATTTTCATAATTCATTTATCTGGTTTCAAAGTTAAATTTATTAAATAAGGTATTTTTACCTTCTTTCCCTGTCTTCTCCTCTCTGTTTCTTCTTTCTTTTCCTTAAAATATTTTTACACTGTATCCCTCAATTAAAAAATATGTGCATATATGTGTATATGTGTGCATATAAATATGTATATATCTGTGTCTCTATATATTTACTTCTTTCTGTTACATAAATGGCAGTGTGCTGTCTACACTTTTCTCCATCTTTGTTTCTTACTTTACAATATATCTTGGATATCATCCCCTAGCAGAAGATATAGTCATAATTTCTCAATAAAGTTGCATACTCTCCCATCATAGACCCCAAATTGATGAACATCTGTGTGGTTTTAAAATTTTTTATAATTACAAGTAGTGCTATAATGAGTACTTTTGTTTATTAGGTTGGCGCAAAAGTAATTGTGATTTTTGCCATTACTTTCAATGTGCCAACCTTTTGTGCCAACCTAATACGTCTTTTGTATTTTTACCAATTGTATTGGTCAGGGTTCCTCCCTAGAAGAAGCAGCAGCAGCAGGCTATTTATTGTAAGAAATGGGCTTGTGTGATTGTTAGGGATGGCTAGACAGGTCTGAAACATGTAGGGCAGGCTATGGGAAAGGGTAGGCTAGAACTCCCGGGCACAAGCCGAAGCTGTAGTCTACAGGTAGAATTTTTTCTTCTTCAGGGAAACCTCAGTTCTGCTCTTAGGGCCTTTGAACTGAATAAATCATATTCACTCAGATTATCTAGGATTATCTTTCTTACTAAAAGTAAGCTGATGATAGACATCACACTACAAAATACCTTCAAAGCAACACCAAGATTGGCATTTGACTGAATAACTGGGAACTATAGCCTAGCCAATTTGATACCTAAAACTGACTATCACAGTGATGCATCTTTTGGATAGATATTTAGATATGGAATTGCTGGGTTAAAGGATAAATGCACATATAACTTTTCATGGGATTACTAAATTCCTTTCCAGAGGATTGTATCAGTTTGCATTCCAACTATCAGTGTATGAGAATGGCTGTTTCCCGACAGCCTCAAAAAGAAAATATATTTAGAAATTTTTTCAATTGGATGAGTAAGATGTTACCTCAATGTGGTCTTATTTTGCATATCTTTAATTATGTGTAAAGCTGGATTTTGTTGCAGGTTGGATTATTTTCAATCTATCACTACTTCTTTCTGCCATATGACTGTGCAGTGCCCTAGAGTGGGTATAGCATATTTTCCTGCCCCAGTGTCTTCCTTTGCACAATGGAATGTTAGTGGATGAAGGCATTTAAAGTACAAGTCATATGCTTGCATGATTGGACTTGGCCTCTTTTGCTTCTGTGGTCTGCCACGAGAAGAGTATGCAATGAGTAGTCTCTGATCCAAGGCGAGCATGGAGCTACATGAACTGGAGCTGAACCTAGCCTTTAGTGTGTAGCCTGGGGCTTAGAGCCCAAAACCCAGAGTCAGGGAACTCTGAAGTATTGAACTGAATTTGGTCATGGGGTGGCCAAACATAGTACAGTTTATTTGTAGCCAACCTGCAGACCTACAGGTATGAAACATATGGTTATTATTTTAAAGGACTGGGGCTATTTGTTACACAGAACTATTGCAGCCACGACTGATTAGTATAAGCCTGCTTTTATTTAAGTCTGCTTTTGAGTCTCTGAGGAGTTTATTACTTTATAAGATTTATAGTATTGTATACAATATTTAAAGGATTCTCTTACATATTTGTTTTCATAGCCTTAACATTTTTAAAAATGTTTGTTCATTCATTCTTTCATTTAAAAAATATTTATAGAGTACTCATGTGTGCCAGACAGTTTTCTTGGTGCTAGGAATACATTGGCGAACAAAGCAAAATCTCTGCACTGATAGAGCTTAAATTTTAGTGAGGTTTTCATTCATTGGACTTGTTTGATGTTTGGGTGTTTCATTGGTCTTTTCTAAATAAATAGTTCTTGGATTTATTTACTAAGATTCATTCTCTCTTCCATATTTCATTACTTCCCTTGTTTAGCTCTATGCTTTGCTTACTTCTATTTTATTTTAGTTTATTTTATTGTCTTTTTTCTAATTTCTTGAGTTTATAATTTCTTTCTCTATTTCTTATAAATAAACTTAAAGCTGAAATACTTCTTTGAGTACTATTTTGTCTCAATTTCATTAGTTTCTCTGTGTGTTGTCCTGGTTTTATTAGTTTCTAATTAGCTCATAATTAAAGCTTACATTTCTTCTTATTTACGCACTTAAAAATAACTTTTAATACTTCTAGGTGGCTGACTTTTGTGCATGGTTTGTTTTACAATAGTCTGTTCTTACATTTTTAGGTATAATTTTTTTCTCAAATCTCTCTGGGGTAAAGAACTTCCAGTTATGGAGCTGTGAAGAGTTTGGGCACTGGAAATCAACTAAAGGCAAATAACAAATTGAGAAACACTTATTCTTAAAAAACCGCTAGAACTTCAAAGAGAACATTAGGGGTGTGGTTTTTTACAAATTTTATTATTATTATTATTCTTTGAGTGGTACTGTGCCTACTCCCTCTTCCCCAAGTTAGTTGGCAAGAATAAGAGTTTTAACAGCATTAGAATGATGTTGAAAACCAACAGCTTGCTGCCAGAGGGAGTGAATTTAATTTGGTCATAAGGTGAAAGTAACACAGGATTTTCTGGCTGGTGACACCTCTGCCCAGGCCTTTCTTGGGCCTGGAGTTGCCTCAGGAGACACCCCATCTACTCAGCCCACTGGGCCACACCTGGATTGCACTCTGGTGCAGATCCCATGGCTGCCATGACTGTGCCCTCAGCCCCTAGTGGGAGGGTGTGTGTGAGTGAGTGAGTGAGTGTGGGATCCGGCTGGCCATTCCAAGCACCAGCACAGGAGCAGACTCCATGTGGGGCTTGCGGCTGGACCAGGCATGTCACAAGTGACTCCCACTGTGGACTCTGGTGTCCAGATGGGGGGAATGCAGTGGCACCCAGGCAGGGGTGCTCATGACCCCAAAGCCCCAGAGGGGGTGTTACAGCATGCTAACTAGCTGTTTTAGTCCTGCTGTCCGTAGCCTGATGGATGGCTGCAGCATGTTAACAGCTCTGTCAGTCTGTCACCCGGCTCTGGCCCAGGGTTCCAGGGCTGGCTTGGCCCCACCACTGCTTCCCATCGTGCCCCACCACTGCTTGTGGAGGGCAGAGGGCCACAGCATTACTGCCTTCTTTGTACCTGTGTTTGAGGGGTCTCAAGTTCTTTTCCTGCATCCAATAAGAATGAGGTTATGCTGACAATCAAAGGGTGAAGAGGGCAGAGAATAATTTTGTTGAGTGATGAAACAGCCCTCAGTGGAGAGGGGATGTGAGGGTGGTCCCCCAGCCAAAGTAGGGTGGTCTTTCTCTGTATGGCTGGGTCTAGGGCTTTTATGGACTCAGAATTGGGAGTGCATGCTGAGTGGTTTGTGAGTTTGCAAAAAAAGTTAAAGATATCACTCAAAGGTGGGCAAGACAGTGTAAAAAAACAATTAGGGAAGAGTAGTTATATGCAAACAGGTGAAGGGTAGGGATCAATCAGAGGAAAGCATGCCGAACAGGAAGACAAGTTCTCAGTCCAGTCCATGGATTTATCCAGGACTTGTAGCTAGAATTTAAACTGTCTTTGGTTTGAAGGCTGGGTTTCACTGGGGACCTGCCCCTGTCTGCATAGGGATTTGTCTGCCTCCTGCCTCCATCAAAAATGTTTTGCTTTGTTTAGAAGGGGTAGACATGGTTTGTACCAAATGGGGAAAAGCTGTATCTTTGTAAGCCTGACAGTGATGGTGGCGGGTGGTGAATGGTGGACCAGTTAGAAAATTTAATGGGGAGATCCTGGAAATGAGAAATCCATAGAAAAGCTGAGATAATCTCTTCATACCGTCTCAGCTGACTAGAAATCTATACGTACTTGGAAGAGGCCTGAGAGAGCCTGGTGAAATGTGAAAGCCAAGAGAGACTTGAGAATATTGAATACATTTTGCAACAACATAAAAATCAATGGACAGAGGTGAGAGCCTTATAGACATGAGGTATTTGAGTTCAACCTGTGCCCACAGCATTGGCTTACCACTAAGTTATGTACATAAGGGAAGAAACTTTTAGGAAAATAGCCTAAAAGCAAAAATAATTAAAAAACAGCAGAGATATTAGTGATTTCACAGTTTAAGTTTAGGTAATTTATTATTAAAAAGTTATTAAAAATACAACCCTAAGAAAAATAAAACGGAATCCAGAGTTGCTACAATATAATATTTAAAAATGTTTACCTTTTAAAACAAAATTTTCAAGATATGCAGAGAAACAGGAAAATATGTTCTATACTCAGTTAATTAAAAAGCAAGCAGTCAACAATAGAAACTGCTCTGAGTGAACCCAGATGATTTGGGTTACAGATGAAGACTTCCAAGCAAGTTATATACACAAATCTATATATACAAATCTTCCAAGTTTTATATATATGTCCAAAGACTTAAAAGGAAATTATGTTCAAATAATGAAAGGAAAATATGATGATGATGAATTAACATATAGGAAATATAGAAAGGGAACCAGAAAGTATAAAAAAAGTAAATTCCAGAGTTGAAAAATAGAATAACTGAAATAAAAATTTACTTGACAGCTTCAACAGCCAATTTAAGATGGCAGAGGAAAAATTAAGAGAACTTGAAGAAAGATCAGCAGAAATAATTCAATCTGAAAAATGTGGAGAAAAAAACATTAAGGAAAAAGGAAACCTTAGGGCAATGTAAAATATACTGATAATGGGAGTTCCAGAAGGAAAGGGGAGAGAAAGAACAGAAAAAAATTTGAAAAAATAATGACCCTAAAATGTCCCAAATTTGATGAAAAGCATTTTCTAAGAATCTAAGAATCTCAATAAATCCTAAGTAGTATAAACGTAAAGAGCATCACAGATAGCTGGGCATGGTGACTCACACCTGTAATCCCAGCACTTTGGGAGGCTGAGGCAGGCAGATCACGTGAGGCCAGGAGTTTGAGACCAGCCTGGCCAACATGTTGAAACCCCATTTCTACTAAAAATATAAAAAATTAGCTGGGCATGGTGGTGCCTGCCTGTAATCCCAACTACTCAGGAGACTGTGGTAGCACAATTGCTTGAACCGGGGAGGCGGAGGTTGCAGTGAGCGGAGATTGTGCAACTGTACTCCAGCTTGGGTGATAGAGTGAGACTCCATCTCAAAAAAACCAAAAAACAAAAAACAAAAAACCCACCACAGATAAACGTATCATAACCATAAAAAAGAAAGAAATCTTGAAAGCAGTGAAAGAAAAGCATCTCATCACATACAGAGGATTAGCCATATATATTAGACAGCTGATTTCTCATCAGAAGCAATGGAGGCTGAAATACAGGGAAATGTGGTGGGTGAGGCAGGGAGCTTACCTACCCACTAAATTCTACAGCCAACCAAACTACTCCTCAAAAGTGAAGGTGAAATAGAGACATTCCCAGATAAACAAAAGCTGAGCAAATTCATTGCTAACTGCCTTTCACTACAAGAAATGTTAAAGGAAGGCCTTCAGAAAGAAAGAAAATGACATCAGGTGGTAACTCAGATTCACAGGAAAGATGAAGACCATGGGAAATGTTAACTATATAGGTACATATAAAAGACTGTGTATGTATTTTTTCCTCTTTTCTCAATTTACTTAAAAACAGTCATTTAAAACACATTAAACTTTTTCCAGGTCATTTCAATCATATTTATAAGTAACATGTTTATGTCACTGTCATGTTTTCAGATTTAGGCCTTTTAGCTCACTTGCACCCCACACTTCCTCTTTTCCCTCTGCTCAGTATGGTTCTATCATCTCTTTTGATTTCTGTATTGGTTACCATTGTATCTCTTTATGACTTTTGACCTTGGAGTCATACCCACTTTGTAAGATGAATATATTACAAATACAAAAAGAACTTTCCTTTAGGTCTCCTCCCCTCTTCACCTCTTGATATCTTTTATCTGCATGGGTTTACTTTTACACTATAATTATTGATCACATTTACTTTCTGTTTTTCAACTATATTAAATCTTTCATGTTTGCTTATAGGATGAGTTGAAACTCAATAGTAAGTATTTACATTATTAATGTACATTATTAGGGATAATAGAGTTCTGTCTTTGAACAGTGTTGCCTTTACCATAGCCGTGTTTCTTCCCTGCCCCGAGCTCTTCATCACAATGTCTATTCTGTCAAGTTTTATGTTTAATGGAAACCTCTCCTCTATCTTTCCAATCTGCTATGGACCAGTTGCCCCTGTTTCGTTGCCACCCCGTCACTTTTCCCACTTTTTAAGGTTAGAGCCATTGTTTGGTGGATTACATGTCCTTTCCTTTCCAGTTTTATGCCTTCACTTTGTGCATTCTATTCTCTAATAACTTTCTAAGAGTACATGATAGATTAATTTTTCAGTTCTTAAAAACTTGTAAATATATCTTACCCTCATGGTTTCAGGATGATTTGAAAGGTTGGGAATAATTTTCCTTCAGGGCAAGGACCACGAGACTTCTATAGAGAGCCAGATAGTAAATGTTACAGGCTTTGCCTGTCATATGATCTCTGCCACAACTACTCAACTGTGTAGCCTTTGTAGCATAAAAGAAGCTACAAACAATAGGTAAATGAATGAATGTGGCTGTATTCTAGTAAATCTTCATTTTCCAAAGAGATCACAGGCTGGATTTGGTCCATGGGTTATAATTTGCCAATTCCTGCTTTAGAACTTTGAAGACATGATTTATTGTAGTCTAGTGTCTAGTGTTGCCAATGAAAAGTCTGATGCTAGACTGATCCTTGTTCCATTGCATGTGACCTTGTATTTTGTTTTCTAACTGGGAATATTTAGAATTTTCTTTTTAACTTTTTTATTCTAAAATCATGCAACACAGGTGTGGGTCTTTACTCATCAATCTATTTGGCTCATAGAGGGATATTTTAGTCTGAAAATTTGAGTCCTTCTGCTCAGGGAAAGCCTCCTCTTTTATTTTGTAATTATTTCCATTTAATTTGTAATTATTTCCACTCCGTTGTCTCTAACCCTTTTCTCCTGGAACCTTGATTGGTCTGACAATGGCTACTGGAATTAATTCTGTTTGTATCTAATCTTCTCTCTCATTTTTGGGGGACAGATATCTTTGTCTTTTAATTTTTGAGATGTTTCCCGAATTTTATCTTTTGAAACTTTTATTGATAGATGGTTTTTGGCAGTTACATATTTAAAGACCTCATTCGTGCTTTCTAAATACCCTCTTCCTTTTTTTTTGGCTTAGTAGATTTACCGTGAGGCAAGTGGCCCATACTCTAGTACCAAAAGTTGCTGGAAATTGTAGAACTTCTAAGTAGGAAGGTAAATAATAGCTTAAAATCAAGAAGCATTTCTATGAAAGCTTTTCTGGCTAAATAAATCTCAGAAAAAAGGGACTGGAATCCCTAAGATTCCAGTAAATTAAATTGTGACTTTTTAATGTATTATTTTTGCACCTAATTTTATGTTTTTCAAAGGGCCCCAGTACTGACTAAGCCTTGAAGCATACAAAATGTAAATTGTCATTTTATTTTCTCTGACAGGACTATTTAGCATTTTTCTAAGTTCTTGTTTTGTTTTTTTGAGTTTTATCTGTTTCCTTGAGGTTTTTTGTTTCAGATTAGCATATCATTTCCCCCCCACAAATATCTGGTGATCCTTGGTATTCCCTTCATATTTAAAGGTGAGAAAATAGAAAAGCTGGCTATCAGGTCTGTGAACATGGGTGGTGTATTAGTCAAAGTTCCTCAAAAAACCAGAACCAATAGGATTATATATATGTGTGTATATATATAGAATTATATATATATTCGTATATATGATTATATATGATCATATAGATAGGATTCTATATACATATATAATCCTATATAGGATTATATATGTTTTATATAGAATTATATATAATCCTATATAGAATTATATATGTATATAGAATCCTATCTATATGATCATATATAATCATATATATGAATATAATTCTATATATGTATATAGAATTCTATATACATATATAATCCTATGTGTGTGTGTGTGTGTATATATATTCATTCACTCATTCATTCATTCATATATTAGAAGAATTGGCTCAGGTGATTATAAAGCCAAAGAAATCCCACCGTCTGCTGTCTGCAAGCAGGAGAGGCAGAAATGTCAGTACTGTAATTCAGTTTGGGTCTGAAGGCCTGAGAAACTGGGGGGCTGCTGGTAAAAGTCCCAGAGTCTGAAAACCTGAGACCCTGGAGCTCCAATGTCTGAGGGCAGGAGAAAATGAATGTCTCAGCTCTAGAAGAGAAAGAGCAAATTTGCCTTTTCCCTGGCATTTTTGTTCCATCTGCACTCTTAATGGATTGGATAATGCCTACTCACATTGGTGAGGGTGGATCTTCTTTACAGCAGTCTATCAATTCAAACACTAATCTCTTCTGGAAACATCCCCAAAGGAACACCCAGAAATAGTATTTTGCTGGTTATCTGGTCATCCCTTAGCCCAGTCACCTCGATGCACAAAAGGACCATCAAGGTGGGACTTGTTAACAGACATGCTTTGATTTAGAGGATCTGGAGAGGGAGTCTGTAAGGTGCTGCTTCAGTTCTCAAAAACTGACAGTTCACTCAATTGTTTTTCATTCACCACTGATGAGAATCACTCAATTTTTTTTTTAAGAGAAGAACTCCCTCTTTCTTTCTTCTTTAGGAAGAAAATCTGGCTGTTGGAAGAAGTTTGACTGTTTCTTCTTTAATGTCTTGTTTTTTGGCCCTGTATTTCACTTCTGCCATCTGTCATACCGAG
The DNA here is from genome assembly GCF_047675955.1 of Chlorocebus sabaeus. NCBI lineage: Eukaryota > Metazoa > Chordata > Mammalia > Primates > Cercopithecidae > Chlorocebus > Chlorocebus sabaeus. Next base: position 77,000,117 of record NC_132905.1, read on the forward strand.
TCTAATATTTCTAAATTTTACCAGCAGGCAAGAGGCTCTTTCCATTGGAACAGCCCCTCTGTGTGTATTTTAGTCTGCTCCTTTCTCTGTTTTGCATCACCAGTATCTATTTCTCCTTGTGCTTTGTGTCTTCCAGAAATTCACTGAAATCCCGTATTTACTGATAGCTACCTCCTATTCTCTCAGTTATGGGTTTACTGGGCTATAACAAAGCCTCAAAAAATAGAAGAAAGAAAAGTGTACTCAACTGCATCTTAAACTCAGAGCCCTGTGGTGCTTTAACTTCCTCACTAGCCAATTCATAGTCTAATAGATGGCTCCAATTTTGATGCCTATGCTTTTAGGGGTTGTCCGGGATTTCTTCTGGAAAAACTCACTTTTTTTGCTTATACATTTGTTATGTTGAGGACATTCAGTTCTCAAGTTCAGCATCCATCTTACCCCCTTTATATCTTCAAAAAACTCTTCAATGTTTCTGTCCAAGCCTTCCTGGTTTTCCTGTGTTGCCACATTCGTGTTTTTATATTCTGTCATTTCAAAGGGAGTTTTGGTGGGGAGAAAAGGAAGTGCATATGCTTAGTCAGTCAATAATCTTCAACCAGAAGCCAGAATTTTCAAATTCTTTTTTTTTTTGAGACTGAGTTTTGCTCTTGTTGCCCAGGTTGGAGTGCAGTGGCACAATGTCGACTCACTGCAACCTCCGCCGCCCGGGTTCAAGTGATTCTCCTGCCTCAGCCTCCTGAGTAGCTGGGATGACAGGCATGTGCCACATCACCCAGCTAATTTTTGTATTTTTAGTAAAGACAGGGTTTCTCCATGTTGGTCAGGCTGGTCTCGAACTCCCGACCTCAGGTGATCCACCCACCTCGGCCTCCCAAAGTGCTGGGATTACAGGTGTGAGCCACCACGCCCAGCCTCAAATTCTTTAATGATATAATTCAATGGCTTTTTCTCTGTTAATAAAAACATCATAGCCTGTAAATCAGAAAACTTTCAGAAGAAAGAAGCCCACAAATAAAATTATGCACACACATTTGTAGAAGCTTTGAATTAACTTATGTTTTGATATATTTGACCCTGAAGGCATAATCTAAAACTTATCAATTACATCCCAGTTTTGACATTTTCTTTTCAGAAGACGTCTATTCAGCACTTTGGGAGGTCGAGATGGGTGGATCAAGAGGTCAGGAGTTCAAGCCAGCCTGACCAACATAGTGAAACCCTGTCTCCACCAAAAATAAAAAAATTAGCCGGGTGTAGTGGTGGGCGCCTATAGTCTCAGCTACTAGGGAGGCTGAGGCAAGAGAATGGTGTGAACCCGGGAGGCGGAGGTTGCAGTGAGCCAAGTTGCACCACTGCACTCCACTCCAGCCTGGCAGCCTGGGCAACAGAACGAGACTCCATCTCAAAAAAAAAAAAAAAAAAGAAAAAAGAAAAAAAAGAAGACATTCTTATCTGTCCTTTTATCTTTTTCACTGGATGTTTAACTCCTTGATATCTACATGATTCAGAACTTTACCCTGTTTCTTTGACATTTTATTGTACTTTGAATTTGTTTTCATGCAAGACTCTTCTGCCAAAGACTGTTGATATCTTAGGTGAACCAGGATCCATTGGAAATAAGAAATAGTATGTTTACTCTGTTATTTAAATTGGAAGGAAAATATAGTGTTTTGTTGAGTACACCTCCATGAACTAATCCAACAAGAGATTTTCTGAGTACATCCCACGTATTCAGAAAACATAGTTTTAGGCAGTATGGATACACTAGTGACCAAGACAGACAAAAGTTTCCTGTCCTTTTCAGGACATATGAATGGGCAAAGACTTCATGACTAAAACATCAAAAGCAATGGCAACAAAAGCCAAAATTGACTAGTGGATCTAATTAAACAAAAGAGCTTCTGCACAGCAAAAGAAACTATCATCAGAGTTGTGGGCAAAAGATTACCTAAGTGCTGAGGCAGGAGACTGAAGGCACAAACTGTTTTAGAATAATAAAAAAAAATAGTTAGAATAAGAATAGTCATAATACAAATTAAATATAGAGATGATCATAGACAATTATCAATCATTATAAACATTATTAATCATTAGCTTTTAATATTACTCTTTGTTGCTTTACGAATATAACCTAGGAATAACTGACGGGTATAGGGTCAGGTGCTGAAGGGACATTGTGAGAAGTGACCTAAAAGGCAAGAGGTGAGCCTTCTGTCACGCCCGCATAAGGGCCGCTTGAGGGCTCCTTGGTCAAGTGGTAATGCCAATGTCTGAAAAAACACCCATTACTTAGCAGACCGTGAAAGGAAGTCTCCTTTCCTTGGAGGAGTCAGGGAACACTCTGCTCCACCAGCTTCTTGTGAAAGGCTGGATATTATCCAGGCCTGCCCGTAGTCATCTGGAGGCCTAAACCCCTCCCTGTGGTGCTGTGCTTCAGTGGTCACGCTCCGTGTCCACTTTTATGCTCCTTCTGTAGTCTTGGTTCCTCTTTGAAGTTCGTAGTAGATAGCGTAGAAGAAATAGTGAAAGTCGTCAAATCTTTGATCTTTCTTATAAGTGCAGAGAAGAAAATGCTGATGTATGCTGCCTTCTCTCTCTCTGCTTCGGCTACCTAAGAGGGAAGGGCCCCCTGTCCTGTGATCACGTGACTTGCTTCACCTTGTCAATCACTGAGAAGACTCACCCTCCTTACCCTGCTCCCTTGTCTTGTATGCAATAAATATCAGTGCGCCCAGCCGTTCAGGGCCACTACTGGTCTCTGCATCTTGATGGTAGTGGTCCCCAGGGCCCAGCTGTTTTCTCTTTATCTCTTTGTCTTGTGTCTTTATTTATTACAATCTCTCATCTCTGCATATGGAGAGAACACTGCTAAGCCCCGTAGGGCTGGACCCTACAAGGGTGAACAGGCAACCTACAGAATGAGAGAGAATTTTTACAATCTATCCATCTGACAAAGGGCTAATATCCAGAATCTACAAGGAGCTTAAACAAATTTACAAGAAAAAAACAAATGAACTCATCAAAAAGTGGGCAAAGGATATGGACAGACACTTCTCAAAAGAAGACATTTATGTGGCCAACAAACATATGAAAAAAAGCTCATCATCACTGGTCATTAGAGAAATGCAAATCAAAACCACAATGAGATACCATCTCACGCCAGTTAGAATGACAATCATTAAAAAGTCAGGAAACAATAGATGCTGGAAAGGATGTGGAGAAATAGGAACGCTTTTACGCTTTTGGTGGGAGTGTAAATTAGTTCAACCATTGTGGAAGACAATGTGGTAATTCCTCAAGGATCTAGAACCAGAAGTTCCATTTGACCCAGCAATCCCATTACTGGGTATATACCCAAAGATTATAAATCATTCTACTATAAAGACACATGCACATTGTATGTTTATTGCAGCACTATTCACAATAGCAAAGACTTGGAACCAACCCAACTACCCATCAATGATAGGCTGGATAAAGAAAATGTGGCACATATACACTGTGGAATACTATGCAGCCATAAAAAAGGATGAGTTCATGTCCTTTGCAGGGACATGGATGAAGCTGGAAACCATCAATGTCAGCAAACTAACACAGGAACAGAAAACCAAACACAGCGTGTTCTCACTCATAAGTGGGAGTTGAACAATGAGAACACATGGACACAGGGAGGGGAACATCACACACCAGGGCCTGTTGGGGGGTGGGGGGTTAGGAGATGGATAGCATTAGGAGAAATACCCAATCGAGATAATGGGTTGATAGGTGCAGCAAACCACCATGGCACATGTATACCTATGTAACAAACCTGCACGTTCTGCATGTGTATCCCAGAACTTAAAGTATAATTAAAACAAAAAAAAGTTCCCTGTCTTCATGAAGTTTACATTCTAGTGGGATACAGACAATAAATAAGATAAATAGATAAAAGATACATGTGTTAGGATTCTCCAGAGAAACAAAACCAATAGGATGTTCATATATAAGATTTATTATAAGAAATTGGCTCATGTAGTTATGGAGGCTAAGAACTCCTAAGATCTGCAGGGTGAGTGGGCATATTAAAGACCCAAGAGAGCTCATGGTTTAGTTCCAGTGTGAGTCCAAAGGCCTGAGAACCAGAACAGCCAAAGATGTAGTTCCAGTCTAAAGGTTGACAGGCTTTAGACCCAGGAAGAGCCTATGTTTCATTTTGAGTCCAAAAACACAGTAACAAGCTGAGGTCCCAGTTTGAAGGTCACTGGGCAGGAAGAATTCTCTGTTACTCAGGAGAGGGTCAGCCTTTTGTGCTCATCAGCCCTTCCACTGATTGGATGATGCCCACTTGCATTAGGGAGGGGAAATCTGCTTTACTCAGTCTACTGATTTAAATGTCAGTTTCACTCCCAAACCCCCTCACAAACACACCAGCAAAATGTTTGGTTAAATGTCTGGGCACCTTGTAGCTCAGTCAAGTTGACATAAAATTAACCATTTCAATGTGGTAAATTAGATGGAGTGTCACGTTAAGGGAACACCAAGGAGGTTGGTGGGGCAGAAGTGGAGTGAACATGGGGAGAGAAGGAGGTGATGATGCCAGAGAGGTAACTGGGGGCCACATATGCTCAAACTTGGTAAACCATTTAGCTGTTAATTGAAGTGGGTGCTAATAGGAGGTTTTGAACAGAGAAGCAACTTGATCTTAATCATGAAGAGATGTTTTTTCAGCATCAATTGAAATGGTCATATGGGTTTTGTCCTTTATTCTGTTGATATGATGTATCACATTGATTGATTTGCATATGTTGAACCATCCTTTTATTCCAGAGGTAAATCCCACTTGGTCATGATGAATGACCTTTTTAATGTATTGTTAAATTTGGTTTGCTAATATTTTGTTGAGGAGTTTTGCATCTATGTTCATCTGCGATATTAGCCTGTAGTTTTCTTTTTCTGATGTGATTTTGTCTGGCTTTGGTGTCAGTGTAATACTGGTCTCATATTAGGTTGGTGCAAAGGCAATTGCGGTTTTTGCCTTTGTGGTTTTTGCCATTACTTTCAATGGCAAAAACCACAATTGCATTTGCACCAGCCTAATAGAATGAGTTTGGAAATATTCTCTCCTCCTCTATTTTTTGGAATAGTTTGAGTTGGATTGGTATTAGTTTTTCTTTAAATATTTGGTAGAATTCAACAGGGAAGCCACTGGGCCCAGGGCTTTTCTTTGTTGGGAGGCTTTTTATTATGGCTCAGTCTTGTTTCTCATTTTTGGTCTATTCAGGTATTGGATTTCTTCATGGCTCAATTTTGATTGGTTGTATGTGTCTAGAAATTTATCCGTTTATTCTAGGTTTTCCAATTTATTGACATACAGTTTCTCATAGTAGCCTCTGATGATCTGTTGAATTTCTGTGACATCAGTTGTAATGTCTCTTTTTTCATCTCTGATTTTATTTATTTGGGTTTTTTTCTCTTCTTTTTTTAGTCTTGCTAAAAGTTTTTCAATTTTATTTATCTTTTCAAGAAAACCAAGTTTTCATTTTGTTGATCTTTTGTATTGTTTTCTTCTTTTCAATTTCATTGTCTTCTCTGGTCTTTATTATATTTTTCTTCTACTAATTTTGGGTTTGGTGTATTCCTGATTTTTTAAGTTCTTAAAGACACATTTTTGGGTTTTTTATTTCAAGTTTTTATGCCTTTTTGATGTAGGCACTTATAGCTATAAACTTTCCTCTTATGACTGCTTTTACTGGATCCTGTAGGTTTTGGTGTGTTGTGTTTCCATTATCATTTATTTCAAGAAATTTTTAATTTTCTTTTTAATTTCTTCATTAGCTCACTGCCATTCAGGAGCATATTGTTTAATTTTCATGTGTTTGTGTAGTTTCCAAAATTCCTTTTGTTATTGATTTCTAGATGTATTCCATTGTGGTCAGATATAATATTTGATGTAATTTCTTTTTTTAAAAAAATATATTTAAAGACTTGTTTTGTGTCCTAACATAGTCCATAGTTGAGAATAATCCATGCCCTGAGGAGAAGAATGTGCATTGTACAGCTGTTGAATGAAATGTTCTGTAAATATCAATTAAGTCCATTTGATCTATAGTGCAGATTAAGTCTGATATTTCTTTCTTCATTTTCTGTCTGGATGATCCGTCCAATACTGAAAGTGAGATGTTGAAGTATCTAGCTATTATTGTATTGGGGTCTGTCTCTCTCGAGGTCTAATAATATTTGCTTTATACATTTGGGTGCTCCAGTATTGGGCGCATATATGCTTAGAATTGTTACATCCTCTTGATGATTGACCCCTTTATCATATTATAAGGACCTTGTCTCTTTTTATAGCTTTTGTCCTTAAGTCTATTGTTTATGTTTTAAGTATAGCTACTCTTGCACTGTTTCGGTTTTCATTTGCATGGAATATTTTTTTCCATATCTTTATTTTCAGTCTATGTCTGTCTTTATAGCTGAAGTATGTTTCTTGAAGGCAACAGATTGTTGGATCTTATTTTTTCATCCATTCAGCCACTCTGTGTCTTTTGCTTAGAGAGTTTAGTCCATTTAGGCTCAATGTTATTATTGTTAAGTAAGGACTTGCTTCTACCATTTTGTTATTTGTTTTCTGGTTGTTTGGATGTCTTCCCCTGCTTCTTTGCTTCCTTAAAATGAAGGTGATTTTTTTCTGGAGTTTTTTTTTAATTTATTGCTTTATATTTTTTGCCTACCTGTTGTATGTTTTTTGATTCTGAGGTTACCATGAGACTTACAAATAAAATTTTATTACCTATTTGACAACTGAACACTGATTCCATAAACAAACTAAAAAGTAAGCAAAGAGAAAACTAGTAACTGCACACTTTAAATTTGTCTTCCACTTCTTAACCTTTTGTTGTTTTTTTATATATCTACGTATTACCATCTATGTTTTGAAAAGTTAATAGTTATTATTTTTTATTGGTTTACCTTTTAGTTTTTCTACTCAAGATATGAGTGGTTTGCACATCACAATTACAGTGTTATTCTGTTTTGTATTTTTTCTGTGTACTTACTATTACCCATGAGATTTGTACCTTCAGATGATTTCTTATTGCTCATTAATGTTCTTTTCCTTCAGCTTGAATAACTCTCTTTAGCATTTCTTGTAGGACAGGTCTGGTGTTGATAAATTCCCTCAACTTTTGTTCGTCTTGGAAAGTCTTCATTTCTCCTTCATGTTTGAAGGCTATTTCCTCCAGATTTACTACTCTAGGATAAAAGCGTTTTTCCTTCAGCGCTTTAGATATGTCATACATCTCTTTCCTGGGCTGTACAGCTTCCCCTGAATAGTTTGCTCCCATATGTATTGGAGCTCCATTGTGTGTTATTTATTTCTTTTCTCCTGCTGTTTTTAGAATTCTTTATCCTTAACCTTTAGTGGTTTGATTATTAAATGTCTTTAGGTGGTCTTATTTGGGTTAAATCTACTTGGTGTTCTATACTTTCTTATACTTGAATACTGATATTTTCCTCTAGGTTTGTGAAGTTCTCTGTTATCATTTTGAATAAACTTTCTACCCCTATTTCTCCTCCTCTCCTTCCCCTTTAAGGCCAATAACTCTTAGATTTTCCCTTTTGAGGCTATTTTCTAGATCTTTTTGGCATGCTTTCTTCTTTTACATTCATTTTTCTTTTGTCTCCTCTGTGTATTTTCAAATAGCCTGTCTTCAAGCTCACTAATTCTTTCTCCTGCTTGATCAGTTCTGGTAAGGAACTCAAATTTATTTGATAGGATTATAAATTCCTTCTCTGTGTTATCTTGAATTTTGTTGAGTTTCCTCAAAACAGCTATTTTAAATTCTCTGTCTAAAAGATCATATATCTCTGTTTCTTCATAATTGTTCCCTGGTGCCTTATTTAGTTAATTTGGTGAGGTTATATTTTCCTGGGTAGTCTTGATGTTTGTGGATGTTCATCAGTGTCTGGGCATTGAAGAGTTAGGTATTTATTGTAGTCTTCACAGTCTGAGCTTGTTTGTACCCATCTTTCTTAGGAAGACTTTCCAGGTATTCTAAGGGACTTAGATGTTGTAATCTAAGTTTTGGTCATGACAGTTGTGTCTGCCTTAGGAAATGCCTCAAGCCTAGTAACACTGTGGCTCTTGCAGACTTGTGGTGGTGGTCTTGGATAAGATCTGAAAGAATTCTCTGGATTTTCAGGCAGAGATTCTTGTTCTCTTCCTTTACTTTCTCCCAAATAAATGGGAGATTTATGCTCTATGCTGAGCTGCCTGGAGCTGGGGGAGGGATTATGCAGGCACTCCTGTGGCCACCACCACTGGGACTGTGCTGGGTCTGACCTGAAGTCAGCATGGTACTGGGTCTTGTCCAGTGCCTGTGGTGACCACTGTCTCGTGTGTCCATGTGAAGAGACCTCCAAACAGGCTTTGTGTGAACAACATGGCTGTTTATTTCACCTGGGTGCAGGCTGGCTGAGTCCGAAAAAGGAGTCAGCTACGGGTGGTGGGATTATTATTAGTTCTTAAAGGTTTTGGGATAGGCGGTGGAGTTAGGAGCAATGTTTTGGGGGTGGGGGTGGATCTCACAAAGTACATTCTCAAGGGTAGGGAGAATTACAAAGAACCTTCTTAAGGGTGGGGGAGATTATGAAGAACCTTCTTAAGGGTGGGGGAGATTGCAAAGTACATTGATCAGGTAGGGTGGGGCAGAAACAAATCACAATGATGGAATGTCATCAGTTAAGGCTATTTTCACTTCTTTTGTGGATCTTCAGTTGCTTCAGGCCATCTGGATGTATACATGCAGGTCACTGGGGATATGATGCCTTAGCTTGGGCTCAGAGGCCTGACAGCCACTGCCTGGCTACTGCCTATATTTGCTCAAAGTCCTAGGGGTCTACAGTCAGCAGGCAGCAAAGCAAGCCAGGCTTGTGTTCTTCCTTTCAGGGCGGTGAGTTTCCTAAGTGCCAGTGGGTCCAGAGATGCTTCCAGGAGACAGAGCCTGGAAAACCTTAAGAGTCTCCCCAGTGCTCTATTCTACGGTGACTGAGCTAGTCCCCAAGCCACAGGATGAAGTCCTTCTCACTATTCCCTTCCCTTTCCACTAGCATAGGAGTTTTCCTTATGTCCACCACCACCGAAGGTTCAGGGGGAGTACTGCCTGGCTACTGCCAGTGTTCACTCAAGGCTGAAGTGCCCTTCAGTCAGCTTGAGGTGAGTGCTGCCAGGCCTGAGACTCTCCCTTCATGGCAGTGGGTTTCTCTCTGGCCCGGGGGAGATTCGGAAATGCTGTCCAAGAGCCAAGGCCTGGAATTAGGAACCCGAAGGGCCCACTTGGTGTTTTACTCCACTGTGGTGGAACTGGTACCTAAGCTGCAACACAAAGTCCCTTTTATTCTTCTCTCTCCCTTTCTCAAGAAGGAGGCTTTCCCCATATCTCCCACAACTTGGAATATGCTGGATCATACCTGAATCCAGCATGTCTCTGAGTCTCACCCAAAGCCTGTGGTGAGTGCTATCTGGGTACCTCTGCTGACTGTTCAGGGCCCAAAGGTCTTTTAGTCAGCTGTTGATAATTCTTGCCAGGACCAGATCCTTCCCTTCAAAACAGCAGGTTCCCTTCTGCCCCAGAGTGTGCCTAGAAATGTCCAGAAGCTAGGTCTTGGAATGGAGGCCTCATGACCCTGCCCAGTGCCCCATCCTCCTGTGGTGGAACTGGTATCCAAGTTGCAAGACAAAGCTCTTTTTACTCTTCCCTCTCCTCTCATTAAGCAGAAAGAAGTCTCTCCTGGAGCTGCAAGCTGCACTGCCGGGGGTTGGGGAGGGGTGATGCAAGCTTTCCCTTGGCCACCCCAGCTGGTGTCTCACAAGGCTGCATACCACCAACATCCACTGACTTTGAATCCAGCACAACACCAGGACTTGCCCAGGAATTGCAGTCCCTGTTGCCTTACTGCCTTTGAAGTTTATTTAGGACTTCAGAGTACTTTAACCCACAATAGTGAGGCTTGCTGGAACTCAGGTTCTAACCACCGGGTTGGGCAATTCCCCTCTGGCTAGGGCTGGTCTAAATTCTCCCTCTATGGGTGCTGGCTGAGTTCGGCCCAGTATTACTTTCTGCTGTGACAGGCAGCACTGAGTTCCAAAGCAAAATTCCACAGTCACTGTGCTCCCCTTCCCCCAACACACAGATTCTTTTTCCACCACATAACTGCTGCTTGGGGATGGGGCAGAAGTGGTGTGGGCAATTCAAGACTGTCTTTTCTATCCTCTTCAGCACCTCTTTCACTGATACAAAGTTAAAACCAAGTACTGTGATCACTCATCTGATTTTTGGTTCTTATGAAGGTGCTTCTTTTGTGTGGATAATTGTTCTATTTGGTGTTCCTGCAGGGAGGATGATTGTTGAAGGCTTCTGTTTGGTCATCTTGCTCTGTCTTTATAGCCAATTCATATTGATAAGGGGTAAAATTCATATTTTGCCATCCTTTAAAAACCTCTCTATACCAGTTTATGTATGTGTGTATTTAGTGAGTTATTGCTGCGATGTTTTGAAACATATTCCAGACTATTCTTTTACTAATAAACACTTAATAATATCAATATCACTATTAATTTTTATATACAGAATATGTTCACATAATATTAAAACATGATCACATGTTGGAATACAGACTCTACGTGTTATATAAAAAACACAAGATTTACAGGATAACACACTGAACAGTGTAGGAAAGATAGAAATTAACAATGTAAGTTTGATTTAAAAACCAGTCACTTGGAAATTAAAAAATCAATTATACTAAGTATCTTTAACATGTACACAAAGAGCAAAATTGCAATTATGGAATATTTTGAATAGTATGACAACCAGAATAGTAAGATTGTAACTCAAGAGTATAATTTAGAATTTTAAATATGTTATTTATTAAATAAAAAATAAATATGAAACAGGCTGAATGTTAATATAAGTAGTTAAAAAAAGGCAATATAAGTAAATTAAGAATACCAGTTGGATAGAGCAAATAAAGACTAATGCAGAAATTATAGGTTTAAAAACAAATTCTAGTGTATACATCCAAAATACAGCTTATTGAAAAAAAACTGCCGGACAAACCTCAAATAACAACAAAAAGAACAGCAATGAAGAGAGATACAAATTATAAGTGAGAATGGTCATAACCACTAATACATGAAAATTCATAATTTTGGAGATAATAATTCTTCCCCAAGTCACAATATAATGCATCTCAATTAAAGTCGTAAAATTTTGTTGGGGAGCAGATTTGACAAAAATGATTCTGAAGTCATTTATAAAACTACTGTTTTATAAAGATAAAAACAAGTAAAATAAACATTTGATTAAACATGCTGATATGTAAAAAAGTATTTTAAAAAGGAAGGAAATGATAAACACAAAATTGAAGACAGTGGTTCCTTCTAGGGGTGTGTGTGTGTGTGTGTGTGTGTGAGGAGAGACAGGAGAATAAAAATGAGGAGGATATGTAAATTTGTGTTTGTATTTTCAGTCTTGGGTTGGCGGTATATTAATGGGTATTTGTTCAATATTATTATTTTTAAATTATTATTTTAAAATAAATACTATAAAGTGTATATTTAAGGTGTACACCATATTTTGATATACATATATGTAGTAAAATGATTACTATAGTCAAACAAATTTACATATCCATCACCTTCCATGGTTATTTTTTAAATAGTTTTAGTTTTATTTATTCATTAACTCTAAATAAATAAGGTAAAATAGTTCTGTTCCAATAATTATTGACTGAGGATTATGATTAATTCAATTGATTATGATTAATTCAATTACAACTAATTCAGTTAATAAAGAGTAATGTGTGTGTTTGTGTGTGTGGAATGAAGGGTGTTTAGAAATAGGACTTACATTTCTTGGTGTTAAAATATATTGCAAAGTAATAGTAATAAAAACAATGCATTTCTGATCTAGTAATATGCAGTCAGCCTAAAAAAAACAGAGCAGGAGGTATAGAAATAGATGTGTGTATGTGTGGTTGTGTTTGTTAATTATGATAAATGATATACTGAAGAGAATTTAGCACAGTCAATCTGGCCCATCTGGTTCTCAATAAATATTTTTATTATCTTCACTGTTACTAAATTGTTATTTTAAATTATAAGATAGAATAAATGATTTAAAAATTATCTTGAGACAGTTTCTAAGTATTTTCAAAAAGATTGAGTTCCATCCTTAATTTCCAATTTTTTACCAGTTTCTCTCTAGATATCATTTGCAATATTCCTGAGTCAGAAGAGAGGAAAGATGATACTGCCACCCCGTGTATGTATTTCCTTTTAGATGTGGGATGCAGCAGGCAGCACGCTCCCTCCCCAGACTTCTTCCCCAGAGCTGTCTATGCCCTAATCCCTGCAACCTGTGAATATGTTATGTTAGATGGCAAAGGGGACTTTGCAGATGTAATTAAAGTTACTGACCATACAATAGGGAGATTATTCTGGATTATCCAAGTAGGCCCAATCTAATTACATAAAGCCTTCAAAGCAGAGAGCCTTCTCCAACTGGAGGCAGAAGAGATGCAGCAGCAGCAGTGAGAGAAATTCAAAGCACAAGGACTCAATGGGAAATTTCTGATTTGATGGTGGAGGGAGCAGCATGATGAGGAATTTGGGCAGCCTTGAGAGGCTGAGGGAGGCTCCTGACTGACAGCTAGCCAGGAAATATGATTGTTAGCCTTGCAGTCATGAAAACTGAATTCTTCCAACAACTTGAATGAGTTATCCCTCAGAGCCTTCAGATAAGAGTCCAGTTTGCCAGTAGTTTGATTTCAGTCTGTGAAACCTGGACCAGAGGAACCAGCTGAATTCACCAGACTTCTGACCCACAGAACTGTGAGATAATACATTGATGTTGTTTTAAGGAGCTAGATTTGTAGTAATTTGTTATGGCAACAATAAAAAACTGACACATGGAGGTATTGATATCGTCATGATTTTGATGACTAACTAGTCTGTGATCTGGATATGAGGTGTCACCATGCTACACTGCCTGATTCTGCTTCAGATTCTTCTTCTTTGCCATCTTTATTGGGTAAATAAGTATATGAAATAAGTACAGTCTATGCCCTTTTTGAGTAACACTAGTTAATTAATTTTGTTATTTTCAAACGTATGTGCTTTAATTCACATGGCATTAAGAGAATCGGTAGTATAGTTTCACTTAGCCAGATGAATCCAGAAATCTCTTGCTCATTGAATCTTCAGAAATGAGAGTGACAGCATTCCATGGATCTAGAATCAAAACATATTAGTACAAATAAAGATCATTAAAAATAAATATGTGTGTGTGTGATGATTATGTTTATGTGTCAACTTGACTAGACCACAGGGTGCCCAGATATTTGGTTAAACATTATTTCTGTGTGTGTCTATGAGGGTGTCTCTGGAAGAGATTAGCATTTGAATAGGTAGACTGAGTAAAGAAGATTGCTTTCTCCGATATGGGTGGACTCATTCAATCGGTTGAGGGTCTGTATAAAACAAAAAGTGGAGGAAGGGAAGATTCATCCCTTTCCTGCCTGCCTGTTTGTGTTGGGACATCTGTCTTCTCACGCTTGAACTGGGACGTACATCTTTGGTGCTCCTGGTTCCCAGGCTTTTGGACTTGAACTGTAACTTACACTATTGTCTCTCTGGTTTTCAGACTTTTGAGCTTTGATGAGAACTTACACCATTGGTGCTCCCTGTTCTCAGGCCTTCAGACTCAGACTGGAACAACACCATTGGTTTTCCTGAGTGTTTGTCTGATAGATGGCAAATTGTGGGACTTCTCAGCTTCCATAGTCATGTAAACCAATTCGTGGTATTTTATCTGTCTCCATCCATCCATCCATCCGTCCATCCATCCATCCATCCATCCATCCATCCATCCATCCATCCTATTGGTTCTGTTTCTTTGGAGAACCTTGACTGATATAGTGTGTGTGTATATTTATTTATATGCACATGCATATATGACATAATGTATAGTTTATCTATGTTTTAAGCTAAAAACATAGTCAGAAAATATTTTTAATCTTTTTGCTGGGAAAAAAAGTATAAGAGCCAGTATAACTTAATTTTTAAGGAGAATATACATGGTAGCCCAAAACACTCATTTGTGACAAAAATGAAAATTGGAATACAATAATGAATTTTTTGAAAAGACTTAGATTTTATTGTTTTGGCCTTTCAATTTTTTCATGCCACAAAAATTTGTCAGAACACTTATCTTGTGTCAGACAAAGCACTAGAATTGAGAAGTTAATGTTGAGTACGGTAGACATTATTCCTGCCTTTTGGGTGCATTTGTGACAGCTCAGCAGAGCAGGTTTGGTTCAATTAAACCAGCAAGAGTAGGTTTGTATTGATATGAACACAAAATGGTCTTGATGCTTCTCTGTACTGTTGGGCTATGACAGCATTCCCACTTTAGGGTTTACTGGCAAGTCCCAGTTGTGAAACAAATGTCCTAAGGTGGAGTATACAAGCATCAATAGGAATATGCAATAGGGGATTGATATGATTTTGATCTGTGTCACCAGCCAAATCTCATGTCGACTTATAACCTCCAGTGTTGGAGGTGGGCCTGGTGGGAGGTGATTGGATCATGGGGGTGGTTTCTGATGGTTTAACACTATCCCCCGGGTGCTGTTTTCATGATAGTGGGTGAGTTCTCATGAAAGTGGATTGTTTAAAAGTGTGTAACACCTCCTCCCTCTCTCTGTTTCTCCTGCTCTGGCCATATGAAGATGCCTGCTCTGGCTTTGCCTTCTGCCATGAGTAAAAGCTCCTTGAGGCCTCCTCAGCCATGCTTCCCGTACAGCCTATGGAATCAGGAGCCTATTAGATTTCTTTTCTTTATAAATTATCTGGTCTCAGGTATTTCTTTATAGCAGGGTGAAAACAGACTGATAAAGGGACTGAACTCAATCAGTAGTCAAATGAAGGTTTCTTTGAGGAAAGCTGTAAAGTAAATGATACTTAGGAGCTAACCAGGAGACAAGGGAGGCAGTAGTAGGCTTGAAGACCTAGGAGACGTGAAGAGCATGGTGCAGTCGGGTGACTGACGTTTTGTATGGTGGGAGTAGCAGAGTGGAATGAGATTGCATTAATTGCTTGTTGAAAGGTCAGCAGCTTTAAGGTATAACCATTTTCTCAGTCTTGACTAACTGCCATAACTTGGGGGATTGGGAAATAAGCCTGATTTTTATTCATTATTTTAAAATTAATATTTAAATATTACAATTTTTTCTTATTAATTATTGCTCATACTTCACTAGATGTGGTTTATCAACATTCAATAGAATGGAATAGTTCAGGGCAGATGGCTGCTAAGATGAGTCTCTAGATCACTTGTCATCATTATGTTGTGTGGCTGATAAAGACTTTATCTTTAACACATCTCAAAATGTAGTTGCTGACTTCCCTGTATTTCTTTATTCACTCTTTTTTCATTATTTCCATGTTTATCAAATGCCCTGTTTGTTCCTATTTGTTCTCAGTTCCTGAGCCCAGATCTATGCTTTCTACTGCTGCCAAGTCAAATTGCCACACACTTAGTAGCTTAAAATAACAAGAATTTATTGTTATTTTGCACTTCTGTAGGTCAGAAGGTCGATACAGGTCTCATTGAGCTAAAGTCAGGGTGTTGACAGGCTGCATATTTTTCTTGAGGTTCTGGGAGATAAACCATTTCCTTGACTTTTCCCGCTTCTAGAGGCTGCCCACATGCTTTTTGGCTCATGATCCCCTTCCTCATCTTCAAGGCCAGCAACATAGACTCTCCCTGGCACTGGTCCCTTTTCACTTCTCTTTCTTCGGCTCCCCTCCTGTGTTTCCCTCTTCCACTTTTAAGAACCCTTGTGATGACACTGGGTCCACCCAGATAATCCAGGAAATCTCCCTATAAAAAGGCCAGCTTAATTCCACCTGCAACTCTAATTCCCTTTGTTACACAGCATAACATATTGACAGGTTCTCAGGACGTCTTTTGCAGGGCCATTATTCTGCCCATCACATGATCTCTATGAATCTCCTTCTTGTTTTTTTTTTTTTAATTGGGTGACATCAAACTCTGATTTCTTTTTTTTTTTTCTCTCTAGGCAGTTGTCTGTCAAGAGGACTTGATCTCTTGCCTGTGACCTGCCCCACATGTTTCTTCTGCACATCCTGACCCCCAGGCCTGCACAGGGGACTTCTGCACAGGCCTGACTGCCAGGGCCTGTTATTTTCTGAGTCTGTCTTCTCCATGGTCTGTTGTCAACTGCAGTTTTGAATTCTAGGCTGTCTTATTCTTTGTCTCTAGGCAAGTCAATATGTTAGCTTCTTCCTAATGTTGAGAATTATGTGGTGAAAATGTAGAGAGTTAATCATAGTGAGTGACTGTATGAAGCCCTTCTATGGTTTCCAGCAGTCAGAAAGGATAGATGTTGTTCTTCTGCTTGGTGTTATGCAGTAATAGCCACTGCTTTGACAATTTCAATGCTAGCTCACTCAGTGCTTTGTTTTTCAATGAACTGTACCACAGTCAGAAGAATTTAGAGATGGATAATGAGGAAAGAGTCATAGAGTAGGGAGTGTGAGAAGCTGTGCTCATTATCACTTTAAATTTTTATGAAGTGTGCAAAATAACTAAAATCAAGGAGGCCATTCCTGTTTGCAAGTTCTCTCTCTCTCTCTCTCTCTCTCTATATATATATATATATATATATATATGTATATAATTTTTTTTTTTTTGAGACAGGCTCTCACTTTGTCACCCAGGCTGGAGTGCAGTGGCATGATCATGCCTCACTGCAACCTTGACCTCCCAGGCTTAGGTGATTCTCCCACCTCATCCTCCCGAGTAGCTGGGACTACAGATGTGCATCACCACACCTGGCTAATTTTTAAATTATTTGTAGAGGCAAGGTCTCCCTGTGTTGCCCAGGCTGGTCTTGAACTCCTGGGCTCAAGCAATCCACCCACCTTGGTCTCCCAAAGCGCTGGGATTATAGGTGTGAGCCACTGCACCAGCCTAGGGGAATTTTTAAAAAAATTTTTTTTAAGAGAAAATGTCTGTCAGATAAGCCATTGATCATGTGAAAACAGTGAAGAAACTTTCAGCTTACACTTGCATACATAAAATATTAGGTAAAACATTTCACAAAAGTTACAAAAAACTATTGAATTCATAGCTAAGGAGTTTCAGTGGCATGGGAATATTTTATTGTGCATTTTAAGTACTTTATTTAGTATCATTAGCAATCATAAATTTATAATAAATGGAAAAAATGGCCCATTTATTGATGATACAACCTTTCTGAAGTGCTAAAATGAACCATTTGATTCTATTCTGTTTTAATGACATAATACCCATTCTTTTTACTCTTTAATTCAATAGTCAAAGCAATGCTCATTCCCATTAGTTACATTTTTAAACTTTAATTTGTTGTAGACAAAAATTAAACATCTAGAAATATGTAAATTCTCTTACTGCAACAAATCGGCTTCAAGGTTCTCTAAAATATGACTATCTACCTCTAAGACTCCAAGGCCAGATTTCATGGCCAGGAAGTAGAAAGGTATAAAATCTTTAATGGACTTTCAGTTCGTTTTGCCAGTGAAACAGTATTCAGGAAAGAGTTAAACTTTGAAAATGAAAATAAGTGTTGAAACATGATCTCTTTGAAACCCACCCACTTGGCCGTGTTCCTTCAATAAACAGATTCTGTTTGGTGGTGGTGAGGTGGCATTTGATAGTAGTGAAAATTTGAAATCTTGAGATTTAGGGAATAGAGAATAGTTGGAACAATCTGTGTTATTTTTGTTTTTTCTGCTAAGAATCAAAACTGTAACTACAGATTTATGATCAGCTCTTTTAGGCATTCAGGTGAATTTGATTTTCTTGTTCAGTTTCGTGGATAGAACTGCACTGTGATAATACAACAAAGTTTAAGAATATTTGAATCAATAAGTTACTTCAGCAATTCAGCTCCTGAAATTCCAGATCAGCCATTTGTAAAGTAATTCGCTTATAACATTGACAGCAAATTTAATTAGTAAATATTTATTTAACAGATCTAATGTGCTTCTTTACAAGTGCATTATATTAGAAAGAGAAAGACTTTTATTTAGAGTCTTTTCTACCCCATTAAAAACATGCTGTAAAGATGAGTCCAGGTGATACATTCAGTGGCTGCAAATGCTTAGATTAGTTACTGAATGTATTACTTGCACTCATCTCACGGATTGTAGAATTATCAGAAATCTGGGAGCAGAGAAAAAATAAGACACGATGTGAAATATAAAGAAATGTGAATGGAAAAGGCAATCCATTATTTCATAAAATATTAACAGGATCTCTAAAGAGTTGATATTTAAGAAGGAACATGAGCAGTAGAGACAGGGGATTTTTAATTTTTTTTTTTTTTTTTGCTATGTTGCAGTAACCAGAAGAATCTAAATCACTTTCCTGTAATGTCTGAAGATTCAGTGTCATATATTTGACTTTAAAGAAAGCACATGTTGCAAAAAAGAAACCAACATATATTATTTGCTAAGGAATGGAAGGGTTGGTTGGGGCTTTAAGATATGCTTCAGAGAACATTGTGGGTGGGGAGTTTTTAAATGAAGTATCCAACTTGCAAGGCATTCAGAAAATTTTTATCATGACAGTCCCTTGATTTTAGTAACACATGGGATTTTACACTTTCTCGGAGCAATTCAAGTTTCCTTCTCAGAATCTTTTAACTGTTCAACCTAAATTGTATCGTGTCATAAACTGACAATTTTATGGGCTTAAATATAAAATACTTCCTAAAATACAGTAGAAATATTATTTTAGGAATGAAAATTTTTAGTAAGATTTGAAAATTATTATTTAATGTTATACTTTAGCAAAAGACTTTCTAGGTAGGTAAAACAGATTCCAGTGTGGAATGCATAACTTTTTCCTCTGTATTTGATAGTGTGTATTAAAGCCTTTCTATAGTAGAAAGTAGATAATCAGAGATTGAATTTTGAAATTAATTAATCAAAATACCTTCTTTTTATGTAATTAAAAATTCAAGTATAGTAAATTGTATTTACTTTTGTAGGTATTTAGAAAAAAACATAGGACACAAAAATAATTGTTTAAAAATGAATTTTAAAAATCTATACAAAAGTAAAAATTATAGAATTTAAGGGATCTATTCTGGGAAACCTATCATAGCTGGCCATATTAAAGGGTAAGATTATGTACTGATTCTCTTCTAAGTAAAATTTTAAAACATACTTAGTATAAACCAGAGTTTTGTTAGATTAAAAACCCAGGTTAGTTTAAGAACCTTATAGTGTAACTGAGGTAATTGGACATTTTGGATAATTTTGTTTCCACAGACCTTTATCTTCCTAAAATTTCACTGAAATGAAAATGCTCTTTTCACTTTTTCAATTTTTTTCAAATGTAAATATATTCTTAAATATTAACTTTAGAAAAGACTATCTGAATTTGATTCATAAATGGAGTTTTGAAAGAACATGATCTTACAACCATTGGGCATGAGTCAACACGAATTTTTGATAGATAAATTCCGTTAAATGAATTGACTTTTTAAAAGCTGAAATAATCATTATCATAAATGCACCCCTCTTCCCACTTTGAGAAAATTGAAAAAAAAACCCTGTCTAGACAGAGTTGCTTTATAGTTACGGTTTGATTTTATAATTCCTGGAATATAGTACAAACACCTACTATTTGCTGGGCAGCTATTTTATGTCAGACACTTTTTCAGAAACTTTTCATGGTTTCTCATTTATTTCTCCGTCAAAGTAATGGGGGCAATTATATTTCAGATAGCGAAAATGAGATCTCAGAGAGGGTAAGTGACTTGTCCCAGATTGTATTGTGAGTGGCAGAGGCAGAATTGGGATATAAATTTGTCTTTTTGAGGCCTCTGTTCTTTGCCTCAACCCCCAGCTGCTTCGCCCACAGCCAAAACAGCACTGGCTCTAGGATGACGAACTGTTCCAGTTTTCCCAGGAAAGAGAGGTTTCTGGAATGTGGGACTTTCAATGTTAAGCCTGAGAAAGTCTCCAGCAAACCCAGAAGAGTTGGTCGTTTTATCTGGAGGCATTTATCTCATGGCTACTGCATAGTCAGCAAGACCATGCAGCTCTTTCAGAAGCTTCTTATTCCTGTGACATTATCTGCACAGCAAGACAATTGCTCAGATCCGCTGGGTCAAACTCAGAGAGCTGCCTCCTGGAATAGCTGAATAGCTGTGCTGGTCAGCGCATCACGTGGGAAGAATTGAGCCTGTTATTTATCAATCAATCCCAGTCTTCCATGCAACTTCAGAACTCTCAGATACAATGTTTGAAACATTTTATCACAGCCCAGAACTCCTATTAATTAAAGAGAATATTAATCAAAGGCATTATTTGCATCCTTTGTCTCTAATGCAAACAGAATTGGGGTGTTCTCTGATCACAATGCTTTTCTTATTAATACAGTGTGTCACTTAGCATTTCTTTACTTTTCCTTAATCTAATCTATTACCTTGCTAATATTCCCACATCTCTTTCATCTGAAAGGTTTTCTTCAGTGGAATTTTTAAGTTTCTTGATAGTTGAGCAAAATCCTTAGGTCAGCATATTATATAATATCACAGATTCTGAGGACATACTGCTAATTTCTAGCTGTTGACCCTGAGCAGAGTTACTTAACTTCTCTTTACCCGGCTTCCTCATCATAAAATAGGGACAATAGTAGTTCTTACCATACAGGGTTATTTGTGGGGATTAGGTGAGTCAGTTTATGTAAAGCATTTATAATAATACCTGGCACAAATAAAGTGCTATATAAGTGCTAGCCACATTAACAATGTATGCTTTTACTGGTCTTGGATGATACCATGTTGTTCTTTGCACGGGGGTGGGGGGGCACTCAATGTTGCAATTGGTGACTTGGCCATTGGATGATACCATGTTGTTCTTTGCATGGGGGGGCACTCAATGTTGCAATTGATGACTTGGCCATAGTTGGGAGTATTTGGCATCTGGCATGTGTGCTGAAGGTTTTACGGCTACCTTTTCAAAGAGTTAGAAACTTGTTAGTGCTGTGTTTTCAATGTTCTAATCAATCTTATGGTGGAACTAAGAGTATGGTCAGTAGTCCTACAGTAGGACTATAGTTCCTACTGGAATTCAGAAAGGTAGTAGTCTTGAATTTGAGACTAAGAATGGTCTTACCTTTATATAATCTGAGAGAAAGCTCTCCGGTAATACTTTTTCTCCTGTAAATTAAAAATGATTTATCAATGTTGAAACTAGTTCTAAAGAGAAAATACTTCCCCATCATTTAAAATATACTGTGGAGGCTTAACATTTATGAGCACAATTTTAATGTAGTGGACTAGGAACTCTAAAACAGTATGAGATTGCAAAGCAATGAGTCTTGACAGTGGCCTGAAAAGATTTGCCTATTAATACATGAAAGCGCTTTCATTAAAATGTATATTTCAAGTGAGGAAAACGAAATTGTTGTAATTTTGTTATCCCGAGACTGACATGCACTTTAGGATACATGCATTTTTAAACTGCCATATGAGGTTTAAATATGTTCAGCAGCTGTCTGCCACATCTACTATATTGTTCAGTGATTCACAATATTTATTGACATAGTGAATCATTCTACCATTGGTTAATCAAGAGAAGCTGCAGTTGATTTAAGGAGGAGCGGCATGGTATATATACAGAAAGCAGCTAGTTTTTAGTAACAATTGAAGTGTGTAGGCATAAAAACAATAAACTGAGGTACAGATTTGAAGGAATATGTATGGATTCCAATAGCATGGCTTCTTTCCTGTTTATAAAGTGAAGTTATCTGGCTTACAACATTAACAATTGTTTATTAAATTTAATAAGTATTAAGCATTATGTTAAATTGATTCATAACTCAAAGGTTGTGATTAGGCATATGAAGTATGACTGAAAATGTAAAATACTGACAGAAATGATCCAAAAGTATTTATTTAGGTTGAATGCTTATTTGATATGTTCTGGTATTCAGTAGAACAACCATTCTAAGAAACACTAAGGCAATATGATATAAAGATTTATAATGGGAAGATCAACATATATTTACTTACAAAATAGAGCATCACCTTTTCTAAAGGGCTTCTGGTCCTCTAACTAATTTCCAAATATCTTTTAGGTCATATTAAAAGTAATGCAATGATCTTTGAAAACAGAGGAAGTCTTTTTGCAGTGCTGACCTCGGAATATTTCAGGTCAGTGTCACTGAACTGTCCAGCTTAGTATCTAAGTATTGAGGCTGCTCCTAGGAGGGAAATACTGAAGGAAGGCTGAGATGTCTGGGAAGTGTATCACAAGTTGGAGATGATTCAACAGCAAAAGTCTATCTTTCTCCCCTGATTCTCTTACATTTCTCTCTGAATACTGATTTTGTTGTTGTTGTTGTTGTTCTTGGATAGTCTTTTACTCCTTGAGTAATAGGAAGCAACTGCCTAGAGAGCTGATTATAGGGTCACTGAATTGCCACTGGAATTTTGGTGCCAGTTAACTCAGACGTCTGCAGACCACACCCGAAGTAGTTAGTAGTATGTAATAATTGGTAATGTATGAATTTGTATATCTTCCCAGGAACTGGGGGAGAGCTTCCTCTATTCAACAAAGCCTTGTCTGGAACATAGTTATGATGCTTAGGGGGGCGAGGCAGCCATTTGTGACCATATGATGTTAGAAATTTTGAGATAAAAAATTATACAAATGTACATATATTATGTATTTTTAAAATTTCTGTTTAGAATTTTGGTGATGTGTAAGTGCAAATTATACAAGGTAACTACAGGTGGTGTCAGCAGCTCTAAGACCAGCCACTTGATAGTTGTCTGGAGCTGGCAGTTGTCAGCAGCTGAAATTCTGAAACCAGATAAAATGGCATGCAAAATATTAATGTCTGTGTGTTCCTAGACTTTCGTTTCCTTCTATCTGCTAAGAAGATTCTGGTTTCTCTGGTCCATCATGTTCTCTCTGCATCCTTTGAAGGGGGATGCTGTCATAGAAGAATTTGCGTTTTGGCTTTTGCGATGCAGAATCAGAAGTCAAGGATGATGGCAGAAAGGAAAATAATCTTGCAATTGGGTCAGGGAAAAGGTTTTTTTCTCCCTTTTTAGAAAATGTGTTGAAAGACATATGAGAGCAGTGTTGGCATAGTAGGAAAATGGATATGAGGTTCAAGAAAAGCAAATGTGACAGGCGTTGAGGGTGAGCTATTTGAGACCCCGACTAGCTCCTTCTTTCCTTGCCTTTCTCTATCTTTTTTTTTTTTAATTTTTTTTATATATATATATTTTTTAATTTATTTATTATTATTAAACTTTAAGTTGTAGGGTACATGTGCACAACGTGCAGGTTTGCTACATATGTATACTTGTGCCATGTTGGTGTGCTGCACCCATCAACTCGTCATTTACATCAGGTATAACTCCCAATGCAATCCCTCCCCCCTCCCCCCTCCCCATGATAGGCCCCGGTGTGTGATGTTCCCCTTCCCGAGTCCAAGTGATCTCATTGTTCAGTTCCCGCCTATGAGTGAGAACATGCGGTGTTTGGTTTTCTGTTCTTGTGATAGTTTGCTAAGAATGATGGTTTCCAGCTGCATCCATGTCCCTACAAAGGACGCAAACTCATCCTTTTTTATGGCTGCATAGTATTCCATGGTGTATATGTGCCACATTTTCTTAATCCAATCTGTCACTGATGGACATTTGGGTTGATTCCAAGTCTTTGCTATTGTGAATAGTGCCGCAATAAACATACGTGTGCATGTGTCTTTATAGCAGCATAATTTATAATCCTTTGGGTATATACCCAGTAATGGGATGGCTGGGTCATATGGTACATCTAGTTCTAGATCCTTGAGGAATCGCCATACTGTTTTCCATAATGGTTGAACTAGTTTACAATCCCACCAACAGTGTAAAAGTGTTCCTATTTCTCCACATCCTCTCCAGCACCTGTTGTTTCCTGACTTTTGAATGATCGCCATTCTAATCTCACCACTCCTATTCAACATAGTGTTGGAAGTTCTGGCTAGGGCAATCAGGCAAGAGAAAGAAATCAAGGGGATTCAGTTAGGAAAAGAAGAAGTCAAATTGTCCCTGTTTGCAGATGACATGATTGTATATTTAGAAAACCCCATTGTCTCAGCCCAAAATCTCCTTAAGCTGATAAGCAACTTCAGCAAAGTCTCAGGATACAAAATTAATGTGCAGAAATCACAAGCCTTTCTCTATCTTAAGACTGGAAAACAAAACACTCAATATCTCCAGCTCCCTTGCAGGTAGGAGTGGCCATGGGCATGATTTTGGACAGTAAAGTATGGGCTAAAGTATATTGGGGGGAAGGCAGCAGTGGTTAAAATTACATTTTGTTGTTGTTGCTGTTTTTAGAGACAGGGTCTCACTCTGTTGCCCAGGCTGGAGTGCAGTGATGCTGTCATAAGTCACTGCAGCCTCAATCTCCTGGACTCAAATGATCTTCCTGCCTTAGCCTCCTGAGTACCTGGGACTGCAGGCGCATGCCACTACACTCAGCTGATTTTTTAATTTTTATTTTTAGTAGAGAAGTGTCTCACTGTGTTGCCCAGGCTGGTCTTGAACTCCTGAGCTCAAGTGATCCTCCCACCTCAGCCACCCAAGGTGGTGGCATAAAATTGCATTTCTGAGTAACACCTTGTAGGAGAAAGCTCTCAGTCTCTTTACATTTTATTCTTCCGGAACATGGAGTATCCTGGAAGTATGATAACGAAAGTCACTTGCCAAGGATGTCAAAATAGGGAGATAGAAGGAGCAACACTATGGACTTCTGTGCTGAACCTGCTTGCCTACTTTTGAACATTGTGAAGACAAAAGAAAAACCTTATGTATCACGTAGTGTTCTGGCAGACACAGGTGAAGGACCAAAACACTTTAAAAAATAATTCAATGAAGAGACTATTTACAGAGATGGTAACAAGAATAAGGGAACTATATTTCAGGGTACTCCAGAGAAATGGAACCAACAGAAGATTTTAAAAAAGAGGTTTATTATAAGGAACTGCTCACACAATTATGGAAGCTGGCAAGTCCAAAGTTTGCAGAGCCTGTGTCCCAGTTCCAGTCCAAAGGCTGGATGGCTACTGTAGAGCCACAAAAGGCTGATACTTCAGCTTGAAGCTGTCAGGAAGGAGAATTCTCTGTTCCTTGGGAAGGGTCAGTCTTTTGTTCTATGCAGGGCTTCAAATGATTGGATGAGAGCCACCCACATTATGGAGGATAATCTACACAGTTTACTGATTTAAATATTAATTTCATCCAGAAATACCTTCACAAAAATCCTGGAATAAACTTTGACCAAATACCTGGGCATCCCATGGCCCAGCCAAATTGATACATAAAATTAACCATTATAGGAACTAACAAGAGATGCTACAACACCCAGGGACTAGAAATGCTGGTAAGTGAGAAGGATTAAGGAGGGAAACAGTGTTCATTGGAGCCAGCAAGAACTTGAGTCAGAGAAGACGAGCTGCCTCATGTAACTTGTGGCTATAAAAGAAAGTAATTGCCAGAATTTTAGCTGTGCCAATAAGAGCAGGAGGCATGGGAGTGGTGGGGAAGACACTATGGGAGATCAATATGTGATCATTTCTCTTCCTACCTCTATTAGCTCGTTCTCACATTGCTATAAAGATACTACCTGAGACTGGGTAATTTATAAAGGAAAAAGGTTTAATTGAGTTACAGTTCCACATGGCTGAGGAGGCCTCAGGAAACTTACAATTATGGCTGAAGACAAAGGGAAAGCAAGGACCTTCTTCACATGGTGGCAGGAGAGAGAAGAGAGAGCGAAGGAGGAACTTGCCAAACACTATAGCCATCGATATGTTATGAGAATTCACTCACTATTATGAGAACAGCATGAAGGAAACCACTCCCATAATCCCATCATTTCTCACCAGGTCACTTCCTGAATATCTGAGGATTACAATTCATGATGAGATTTGGGTAGGGACACAAAGCCTAACCATTTCACCACCTAAGCCAGAGGGCAGAAGATCTTGAGTAAAGCTGCCATGAAGGTCAACCTCGGGACACAGAGCAGGGCAGAGATTTAGTAAAAGTCAGTGGGCGATCAGGATTAATCATAATACTTTAATAATTTAAGCCACTCTGTACATAGTCTCTTTGTAATTTTAAAAAAGCCACCAAAGTATAATTAAGCCACTCAATCAAATGCAATCCTAACTGATACAGCAGGTGACAAACGAGTTATTTCAGTTGTTGGACTTAACTCCTTGATTGAAACTCTACTATGAATGATGGCTTTATATGTGTTGCCCAATTAAGTCACGCTGTAATGCAGTTTACCAGGAACATGTGGTTTACTTTATTTACATAGCAAATGGTTTCATATATTTTATAAATAAATTTTCTCACTTGAATAAAACACACTATATATATGTTTTATATAATTTTTGAGAATGGAAATTTAATATCTCCATATTCCTGCTAAGGGAATGTTGAACAAATATTTAAATAAAATTGATTTGAAGAGGAACCAAATTAGTAGCCTTATTTTGGTACCATGTCTAAGGTTCTAGTTAAAGCCTACATTATTCATTGAGGTGTTTCTACCATTCAAAGAAATAGTTCAGTTTGTGGTTGGAGTACATATGATCCAGCTATTGATGGTGCTTTCCTGAAGGTGAATGAGGAAATGATTAGTTCATTTTTGGATAAATCAGTACATGAGGCAGTGCCTGGATCTTCTAAACTCCAGATGATTCCTGTGGACCATGAAGTTTGGGTCAGGATCTAGAAACTCTGGAGTTGGGGATGCAGCCATTCTGCTCATGGAGAAGAGAGACTATGTTTTCTATAATACCACCAAGTAGTTCATCTGATGGGTGGACAAATACATTGATTCAGCTGTAAACCCACAATTTCTGCTTGAAAGAAGATGTGTGATATGGTTTGGCTGTGTCCCCTACCAAATCTCACCTTGAACTGTAATAATTCCCATGTGTCAAGGGCGGGGCCAGGTGGAGATCATTGAATCATGAGGCTGTTTCCCATATACTGTTCTCATGGTAGTGAACAAGTCTCATGAAATCTGATGGTTTTATAAATGGGAGTTCCCCTGCACAAGCTGTGTTGTCTGCTGCCGTGTAAGATGTGGCTTTGCTTACTCATTAGCCTTCCACCATGATTTTGAGGCCTCCCCAGTGATGAGGAACTCTGTGAGTCAATTAAACCTCTTTTCTTTATAAGTTACCCAGTCTTACCCAGTCTCTGGTTTTTTTTTTTTTTTTTTTTTTTTTTTGATGCAGTCTTGCTCTTTCACCTAGGCTTGGCTAATATTTTAATATTTTTAGGCTGATCTTGAACTCCTGACCTCTGTTGGTCCACCCACCTTGTCCTCCCAAAGTCCTGGGATTACAGGTGTAAGCCACCATGCCCAGTCTCTGGTATGTCTTTATTAACAGCATGAGAACAGACTAATACAGTAAATTGGTACCAGGAGTGGGGTGCTACAGTAAAGATAAGGGAAAATGTGAAAGGGCCTTGGGAAGTGGGTAACAGACAGAGGTTGGAAGAGTTTGGAGTGCTCAGAAAAAGAAAAATGTAGGAAAGTTGGGAACTCCTAGAGACTTAGAGGGCTCAGAACAGGAAGATGTGGAAAAGTTTGGAATCTCCTACAGACTTGTTGAATGGCTTTGAGCAAAATGCTGATGATGCTATGAAAGATAAAGTCCAAGCTAAGATGGTTTCAGATGGAGATGAGGAACTTGTTGGAAACTGGACTGTAGTTATGCTTTAGCAAAGGGGCTGGTGACAATTTGTCCCTACCCTAGAGATCCGTGGAACTTTGAACTTGAGAGAGACGTTTCAGGGAAATCATCTCTAGATAAATTTCTTCCATCTGGCAGATAGTCTGACAATGCAATAGAAAAGAAATTTTCTTGCATTTCCTATACAATGACAATGCAATAGAAAAGAAATTGCATTTCCCTATTTTCTGGGGAGAAATTCAAGCCCACTGCATAAATTTGCATAAGTAACAAGGAGCCAAATGTTAATCATCTAGACAATGGGAGAAAATATCTCCAGTGCATGTCAGAGACCTTTGTGGCAGCCCTTCCCATCATAGGCCTGGAGGCCTAGGAGGAAAAAATCGTTTTGTGGGCTGGGCTTAGGGCCCCCCAGCTGTATGCAGCCTAGGGCCCTGGTTCCCTGCATCCCAGCTGCTCCAGTCATGGCTAAAAGGGGCAAAGGCATAGCTCAGACCATGGCTTCACAGAGTGCAAGGCCTAAGCTTTGGCAACTTCCATGTGGTGTTGAGCCTACAGGCATACAGAAGTCAAGAATTGATGTTTGGGAACCTTCACCTAGATTTCAGAGGATGTATGGAAATACCTGGATGTCCAGGCAGAAGTTTGCTGCAGGGGTGGGGCCATCATGAAGAACCTCTGCTAGGGCAGTGTGGAAGGGAAATGTGGGGTGAGAACCCGTATACAGAATCCCCACTAGGGCACTGCCTAATGGAGCTGTGAGAAGAAGGTGATGTGGTTTGGCTGTGTCCCCACCCAGATCTCATAAGTAATTCCCACATGTTGTGGGAGAAATCTGGTGGGAGGTAATTGAATCATTGGGGCAGGTCTTTCCCATGTTGTTCTCATGGTAGTGAATGAGGCTCATAAGAGCTGATGGTTTTAAAAATGGGAATTTCCCTTCACAAGTCCTCTTCTCTTGTCTACCACCATGTGAGATGTGCCTTTCACCTTCCACAATGATTGTGAGGCCTCCCCAGCCACATGGAACTGTAAGTCCATTAAACCTCTTTCTTTTGTAAATTGCCCAGTCTCGCATATGTCTTTATCAGCAGTGTGAAAATGGACTAATACAGTAAATTGGTACCAACAGAGTAGGGTGCTGCTGAAAAGATACCCAAAAATGTGAAAGCGACTTTGGAACTGGGTAACAGGCAAAGGTTGGAGGGCTCAGGAGAAGACAGGAAAATGTGGGAGAGTTTGGAACTTCTTAGAATCTTGTTGAATGGCTTTGCCCCAAATGCTGATAGTGACATGGAAATAAAGTCCAGGCTGAGGTGCTTTCAGATTGAGTTGAGGAAATTGTTGGGAACTGGAGCAAAGGTGACTCTTGTTATGTTTTAGCAAAGAGACTGGAGGCATTTTGCCCCTGCCCTAGAGATTTGTGGAACTTTGAATTTGAGAGAGATGATTTAGGGTATCTGGTGGAAGAAATTTCTAGCAGCAAAGCATTCAGGAGGTGACTTAAGAGCTGTTAAAGGCATTCAGTTTTAAAAGGGAAACAAAAAGTTTGGAAAATTTGCAGCCTGACAATGTGATAGAAAAGAAAATCTCATTTTCTGAGGAGAAATTTAAGCCAGTTGCAGAAATTTGCATAAGTAATGAGGAGCTGAATGTTAATCACCAAGACAATGGGGAAAATGTCTCCAAGGCATGTTAGACAACTTTGTGGCAGAACCTCCTATCACAGACCTGGAAGAGTAATAGGAAAAAATGCTTTCATGTGCCAGGCCCAGGGTCCCTCTGCTGTATGCAGTGTAGGAACTTGGTCCCCTGTGTCCCAGCCACTCCAGCCATGACTAAAAGGGGCCAAGGTACAGCTCAAGATGCTGCTTCAGAGGGTGGAAGCCCCAAGCTTTGGCAGCTTTCACATGGTGTTGAGCCTGCAGGTGCACAGAAGTCAAGAAGTGAGGTTTTGGAACTTCTGCCTAGATTTCAGAGGATGTATGGAAATGCCTGGATGCCCAGGCAGAAGTTTGCTGCAGGGGCAGGGCCCTCATGGAGAAACTCTGCTAGGACAGTGCAAAAGGGAAACGTGGGGTTGGAGCTCCCACATAGAGTCTATACTGGGGCACTGCATAGTGGAGCTGTGAGAAGAGGGTCACCATCCTCCAGACCCCAGAATGGTAGATCCGCTGACAGCTTTCACAATGCACCTGGAAAAACTGAAGGCACTCAATGCCAGGTTGTGAAAGATGCCAGGAAGGGGGCATACCCTGAAAAGTCATGGGGGCAGAACTGCTCAAGGCTGTGGGAGTCCACCTCTTAAGACATGGAGTCAAAGGAGATCATATTGGAGCTCTAATATTTGACTTCTTCACTGGATTTTGGATGTGCATGGGGCCTGTAGC
Source organism: Chlorocebus sabaeus (assembly GCF_047675955.1). NCBI lineage: Eukaryota > Metazoa > Chordata > Mammalia > Primates > Cercopithecidae > Chlorocebus > Chlorocebus sabaeus. The sequence goes on from NC_132905.1 coordinate 77,030,349, forward strand.
CACTTTGTTTTGGTCAATTTCCCCTATTTGGAATGGGTGTATTTACCCAACACCTGTACCCCCATTATATCTAGGAAGTAACTAACTTGCTTTTGATTTTACAGGCTCATAGACAGAAGGGACTTGCCTTGTCTCAGATGAGACATTGGACTGTGGTCTTTTGAGTTAATGCTGAAATGAGTTAAGACTTTAGGGACTATTGGGAAGGCATGATTGGTTTTGAAATGTGAGGTCATGAGATATGGGATGGGCCAGGGGTGGAAGGATGTGGTTTGGCTGTGTCCCTACCCAAATCTCCATGCTGTTCTCATGATAGTGAGTTCTCACAAGATCTGATGGTTTTATAAAGGGCTTCCCCAGCTTCACTCTGCACTTCTCCTTTCTGTTACCATGTAAAGGACATGTTTGCTTCCCTTTCTGCCATGATATAAGTTTCCTGAGAACTCTCCAGCCATGAGGAACTGTGAATCAATTAAACCCTTTTCCTTTATAAATTACCCAGTCTTGGGTATGTCTTTATTAGCAGCATGAAAATGGACTAATACAGTGTGGTTAAGTGCTTATCTGGCTCTGCTATGACTAAAGTTAAATATCTTTAAACTATGTAGGTGGGATAGTCTAGGATGCAAATATACCGAAGATCTGAATTGCATATAGAAAGTAACAACCCCACTCATCCAAACTTGGCAGCATTGCACATTGTTGTTAAAGAGAACTGACTCCCTGTAGCTGTGGGTATTTCCAAGCCAAAGTGATTGGTTAGAGAGGAAGGAATCCCACAGTGTACGATGGTCATCTCAACTAGAATGGGATGGCTCTCTGAGTGCTTTTAAACCTCTCTCAAACATGTTAACATGTGGTTCTTTGAGAGACTGACATGCTGAGGAGCCCAGGTTTTGTTAACAGATCTTTATAGTAGGTCTAGATGCTGAATCTGGGTGTTCTGTTAAGGATAGTATACCATTTGGAGATCCTTAGTTTCCACATGGTTTACAGTTAAAGGGTTGGTGGGTAGTGGTTTTGGAGAGAAATATAGAGCTAGCCATGGAATTTTGACAATTTTTAGTTATTTCAAATTTTATGCATCATTGGAGATTTTTCCCCAAGGTATATTTTCTTTTTAACTTTGCTGTATTTTTTTAAAAAAATTCTTTTGAATGTTAGCATGAAAATCTAGATTTTATTGCATGAGAATGAAAAGCATGATTTCTGTGCAAATTATCTCAGAACTTCTAGTTGGCATTACATGTATATTGTATAAGAAACCTATGTGTCTTTATCCACTTCATCTCAACGCTAAGCTGATGTGCAGAAATAATTGAAAAGAAAATTAATTTTCTTATAATCTCTTGAGAACACACAATAAAGAGAATATATCCATAATGCCCAGCGAAATGTCTTAAAATCCCCTTTCCCCATCTTTTCATTATCTATTGCTGTGTAGCTGGGCCTTTGCCAAACATTAAGTCTGCCAGCATCTTGATCTTGGACTTTCCAGTTTTTAGAACTGTGAGAAATAAATTTCTGTTGTGTATAAACTACTCAGTCTAAAGTACTTTGTTACTGCAGCAGGAATGGACTGACACTCTCCCTCTTGGTAGATGTAGTAGCAATCTTTATGGCCATCTTTAATCCACTACAGCGTGTCTTTCTCAATAGTTCATACACGTGACAGCTGCTCCCAAATCTCCCTCCTCTCACTCCCAACTCTGCCCAGACCCCATCACCAAATTCTGGCTCTGAAGTTGTTTTTCTCATATTCCCCTGCTTCCTTTCCAATTCATCATTTCATGTCTCTACTCTTTCTAGTGTAAATCCACTCAGCTAACCTTTTTAGTATTTCTTTCTTACTTGTTACCTTGAGCTTCATAATAAACTGGGAGTTTATTAGGATTTTAAATAGCATAATGTTTCTCCATGGGAGTGAGCAGGAGTGGAAAGTGGACATGATTATTCATTTTATTCCTGTCAATCTGTGTTCGTGTGGTGCACAGCACAATGGGAATTTATTTTATTCAATTGCATTTGGTATCAGTGGAGTCTTAGAATGAGACACAAGGGTTGGGATAGCAGAGAATGTGCCTGATTCAGAATTGAGTACTGGAGATTGCCTGAGGCACATCACGTATAAGGATTGATGGAAATGGTGCTTATTGGGCATCATGGTATTTTTTTAAATCCTGTTACTTTTATATTTTTATTTTATTTTTTAAAAATTGAAGTTCAAGGGTACATGTGCAGGATGTGCAGGTTTGTTACATAAGTTAATGTGTGCCATGGTGGTTTCCATCACCTAGGTATTAAGCCCAGCACCCATTAGCTATCCTCCTTGATGCCCTCCCTTGTCCCACCCCCTACCTTCTGACAGGCCCCAGTGTGTTCCCTTCCATGTGTCCATTTATTCTCATTATTTAGCTACCACTTATAAGTGAGAACATGCAGTATTTGGTTTTCTATTCCTGCATTAATTTGCTAAGGATAATGGCCTCCAGCTCTATCCATGTTCCTGCAAAGGACATGATGTCATTCCTTTTTATGGCTGCATAGTATTCCATGGCATATACGTACCACATTATCTTAATCCCATTCCTTTTTTCTCCACAACCTCACCAGCATCTGTTGTTTTTTGACTTTTAATGATAGCCATTCTGATTGGTGTGAGATGGTATCTCATTGTGGTTTTGATTTGCATTTCTCTAATGATCAGTGATATTGAGCTTTTTTTCGTATGTTTGTTGGCTGCATGTATATGCTCTTTTGAGAAGTGTCCATTATGCTATTTTGAAGAGCAATGTTGTTGGCCCTAGGCTTAAAGAGTTTTATTGCGAACTTGAGACTTCTTAGAAATAGATCCTCTGCAGAAGTTGGTTTCTGAAGAAAAAATAACGTTAAACAAATATACATTTCAGCAGTTCTGGCCCAATGTTGTCTTCAGAACAAGAGTACATGTTGAGGCCCACAAATCATATATCTAAATATTTTAAAATTGTAACTCAAACTAGTAATCTATTAAATAGAATCTGTTCTGTTCTCTTATCTTGACAAATATACCTTTATATTGACCTGGGAGGCTACGTGCAAATTTATGACTCACAGGCTTCTTAGAGTTCTCTGATAAAATGTGGCAGCTTGGAGAAAACTGAGCCCGGACCCTGCCTTCTCCCCTTTCTCCCCACCACTAGTCTCCTCTTGTACTGAGAGAGGTCTCCCTCTATGTGTATGGACACTCCAGGTCATACTCCAGAGCTGTGTCCATAGTCCTTAAATACAGCAGCTCCTTAGCCACTCCTCTGGCCCTGGATGGACAGATGGCCAGTGTCATCCACTTTTAGGAGGCACACCTGGTGAAACATTCCATTCCAGCCTTGGAAGCGGGTTCAACGATGCCTGGGCAGGAAAATCCAGGGTCCAGATTCCCATAGCAGGATCTACAAGAGGAGGCACAGCTTCCACATGAGCAAGTTTGACTCCATAGGCTTCTTGCTTTCTGGTGAGGAGTGTGGCAGGAAGGGTGCTAGAGTGAGCACAGGGCACAGAACAAGGGGACCTCTTGTCCAGGTCATGGGCAGTACTGCCTTGAGCCATGGGTGTGCAGGAATTCAATTCGATTTTTTCTTTTCTGCACAGGTTCAGCAGCCAGAGTCCTATCCTGTACTTCTCTTCACGTTGCAGACATCCACAAAAGAGTGAGACTGTTTTGGGCTGGATGGAAGAGCAAATGTGTGGGAGGCGCCGAGGTTTGTGTATAAATGTGGTGAGTGGGGCCAAGGAGGACTTGTGGACTTCTGCTGGGAGGAATTAGGAGACTGAGCAAGACAGACTGCCTGGTCAGTGTGGAGGCATTAACTGTGCTATGTGAGATTGATAACATTTGGCTCTTGTCTAATGAGCCCACCTGGCCACACTGGGAATTGAATCTAGTCTAATCTAGTGATTAGTGGGTACCCATGTGTAGGTTATCCATAAGAATTCTCAAATATTGAAGAAGCTTAAAAAGTGTGTTAAACAATCCTTTCTGCCCAGAGATCAAAGGAAGGAGAAAGATCTATATTGGATGTCCTGATCTATCCTTCAGTCTCAATGGATTCAGCTCCCTTGGAAATGCTTTTCTGTGCATGAGCAATCACTTGTATGTGAGACTTTCTGAGTCATTGATTAGTACGGGTTTGCATCATCAGATACAGCTTGAAACCAATCTTTAGAATGTTTCCCAGTCATCTTTTTGTGATTTTATGACGGCAAGAATTTACATTCCTTCCCCGCCCCATGACTGGTATGTGTGTTCTAGGAAAAGTTGGCATTGGTTCTATCTGGATGTATTGATGTTGTCATTTTGGGGGACTATCCAGTGCCAGAAAATGCCTGGAACACCCTGATCCAGTGGGAGGGTGTTAAACCCTAATGGGTCTATGCCATTGTCAGTGTTCAGCAGGCCAGATGCCTTTGGAGGAAGAAGGTCAGGGATTTGGACCCTTGGGGTTAACCACCACTCAATAATTTCCTACAGTCAGAGACTCACTTCTGTCTACTGATTACACTCCCACTGTCACTTCGCACTAAAGTACAAGTGCAGATTAAGTGACTCATTCAGATGGTTGCAACAGCGTACTACTACAGGGGTAGCTCGTCTTCTGAACTGAGCTTGGGATATTACTTTACTTATTTATTTTTTTTTTTTTGGAACAGGGTCTCACTCTATCACCTAGGCTGCAGTGCAGTGGTAAAATCACAATTCACTGCAGCCTTGACCTCTTGGGCTCAAGCAGGCCTCCTACCTCAGCCTCCTAAGTAGCTGGGACTACAGGTGCGAGCCACCAGCCTGGCTACTTTTTAATTTTTTGTAGAGACAGGATCTCACTATGTTTCTCAAGCTGGTCTTGAACTTCTGGCCTCAAGCAATTCTCTTGCCTTGGCCTCCCCAAATTCTGGAATTACAGGCATCAGCCACCAGAAACGGCCCACTTTATTTACTTCTGTGATGCCTATACATTGTGTTATCAATGAAACTTGACATTCTATAACTGAGTCTGGTCTCTGTTTTTAATTAATTTCTTTTTTTGTAATTCCAGGGCTACCACTAAGATTCAGATTCTGCATTTTGGGGCATCAGAACTAATTTTTTTTTTTTGAATTTGAGGAAATATGCTATATGCTGGCATAGGGATGGCAATGCAGCCTATGCATATGTGTTCATGGGAGTGTGCACACTTGTGTACATATTTGCATGTGTACCATGTGGTTGCCCCTGGAATCAATAAGGGAAATTCAAGGTGGGGGTTGGGGAAGGAACTATCTCAATGGCTTACAGAGTATTGGGAAATATAGAGTTTTTCAAAATAGAGGAGGATGGCTTGCACATAGCAGCTTCCTGGCCATTCCCAGGGGAAATTAAAATCCAACGGAAGAATCATAACATATTCCTTCTTTTAGTTCTCCATTTTTTCCCTTTATTTGGACATGAAAGAGTAGAAAAGAGAATTATTTTCTATTTTGCAATTTACAGCTCCTAAATATTCAGAGTAGAGTGGGCAGTCATATAATTGTTGTGACTGAGAATGACAATATTTTTCTGATTGAAAACATCTCTCAGTTGGCAAATATAGTGCTGGAATTTTATACTACTGTGTCACTTCACTAGGCTTAAAGCAGAATTCAGAAGGCTCTGTTAAAATCAGAAATGTTATCTGAAAATATTCACTCATTATTACCTATTAGAAAGGATTACACTTTTCTTTTTCACATTGAGTGAAATGAAACATAGCACAAGTAAATTTTGTGAAGATTCAAAGGAGAGGATCTATGATGGGGAGAAGCCTGGATGGAGTACTTTTCAGGGAGGGCTTTGAATTACCAGGGGCTAAGTTGTGTGCATTCGAGTCCTGGAGAGAAAGAGGTGGATGCACTTTGAAGAAAATTGAGGAAAAATTGAACAGAATTTTGAATTTATAATTTTGTCCAGAGTAAACCTTGGGTATTTAACTTATTATATTTTATTGCTAGCTATTAATGCTTTCTATATGCTAAGCATTCAAAGTCCTTTACAAATATTAACTGCTTAAAACCTTCAATTACAAGGTGGGTACTATTAAAATCATCCTTATCATGCCAGTGAGAAAACAGGAAGGAAGAAGTGATTTTCCCAGGTGCTATAGGTAGCCATGATTTGAATCTAGGCATTCTGCCTCTAAGTCAGCAGTCAAAACTACACTGACGTCTGTGATGCATGTGAAAATACACAGGTGTTGGCCGGGCACGGTGGCTCATGCCTGTAATCCCAGCACTTTGGGAGGCCGAGGCAGGCAGATCACAAGGTCAGGAGATCGAAACCATCCTGGCTAACACAGTGAAACCTCGTCTCTACTAAAAATACAAAAAAATTAGCCGGGCTTGGTGGCGGGCACCTGTAATCCCAGCTACTTGGGAGGTTGAGGCAGGAGAATGGCGTGAACCCTGGAGGCAGAGCTTGCAGTGAGCTGAGATCGCGCCACTGCATTCCAGCCTGGGCGACAGAGTGAGACTCCATTTCAAAACAACAAGAACAACAGAAATACACAGGTGTCACAAATGTCAGGATTCAGAGAGGAGCATAATTGCATTTATTCCTTTATCTTGATCTTTTTTTTTCCAGAAAACCTTATGCTGATGACCAAGATGTGTATTTTGGTTGTTTTAAATTTGTCTGCATGCATTCTTACCATTATCTAATCACCATCTTCACTTGCTAGGATGACATTCTTCTCTAGCGCAAAATTCATTCATTCATTCCTGTGGGGAACATGATGTGCTGCTCTCTTGTATTTAGTTTCTAATATATGAACATGAAAGAGCTTATGGACTATTTTGCAATGCTTCTGTTTACAAATGATGCATATTTCTAGGCAAGATAAGACAGAAACTATAATTTAGTAAAGATTTATTGAGCATCTACTATGTTTTAGGCATTATAGTAAGCACTTTGTAAGTATTTTCGTGTTTAATCCTTGCCACTAACCTATGAAGTAGCTACTATTATCGCCTTCATTTTATAAAAAGTAAACTGAGAAATAACAAAGTGAAAACAAAAGAACAAAACCCAGAAAAAAACAAAAACAAAAACAAAATACCTAGAAATGAACTGAGCCAGCATTTAAACCAATAGTCTGCTTCAGAGAACAGCATCAGATTGTCTGTACTAGAATTTTGGGTTCCATTACTTTAGATTAAATGAGTTAGCACGTACAAATTACATGGATAAATATCACCTGGTAAAAAGCAAGTACTTAATAAAGGTTAACTATTAGTTTGTTACCTAAGTATATTGTATGACGCTGAGATTTGGGGTACAAATCATCTCATCACTGAGGTACTGAGAATAGTACTCAACAGATTTTCAGCCTTTTCTTCCCTCCCTCCCACATCATGTAATTCCTGGTGTCTATTGTTGCCATCTTTATGTCCATGAGTGCCCAAAGTTCGGCTCCCACTTACAAGTGAAAACATGTGGTATTTGGTTTTCTGTTCCTGTGTTAGTTTGCTTAGAATAATGGCCTCTAGATGCATTTGTGTTGCTGCAAAGGACACGATTTTTCTTTTTCATGGGTGCATAGTATTCCATGGTGTATGTGTACCACATTTTCTTCATCCAAGCCACCATTGGTGGGCACCTAGGTTGATTCCGTGTCTTTGTTATTGTGAATTGTGCTGTGATGAACGTATGAGTACATGTGTCTTTTTGGTAGAATGATGTTTTCCATTAGATATATACCCAGTAATAGGATTGTCGGCTTGAGTGGTGGTTCTGTTTTAAGTTATTTGAAAAATCTCCAAACAACTTTCCACAGTGGCTGAACTAACTTACATTCCCACAAACAGTATATAAGCATTCCCTTTTTTCCACAACTTCGCCAACATCTGTTGTTTTTTGACTTTTCTTTTTTGAGATAGAGTTTCACTCTTGTTGCCCAGTCTGGAGTGCAATGACACGATCTCGGCTCACGGCAACCTCTTCCTCCTGGGTTCAAGCAATTCTGCCTCAGCCTCCCAAGTAGCTGGTATTACAGGCATGCACCACCATGCCCGGCTAATTTTGTAGTTTTAGTAGAGACGGGGGTTTCTCCATGTTGGTCAGGCTGGTCTTGAACGCCCGACCTCAGGTTATCTGCCCGCCTCAGCCTCCCAAAGTGCTGGGATTATAGGCGTGAGCCACTGCACCCGGCCCTTGACTTTTTAATAATAGCCATTCTGTCTGGTGTGAGATGCTATCTCATTGTGGTTTTCATTTGCATTTCTCTGATGATTAGTGATGATGGGAACTTTTGTCTTATTTAGTTTATTAAGCTTTTAAAATTAAAGCCTAAAATGTATACAGAAAATGTACATTTCCTAAAGTGCAGAATTCACTGAGTTTTCGCAAACTGATTACTCTCATGTAATCAGCATTCAGATGAAGAATAGAACATGTCCAGTACCCAGAGACCACTTTTGTTCCTTCTGGGCACTATCCCCAAACCTCAGGAGTAACCACCATCCTGACTCCCAACAGCATTGATTTGCCTTCACTTTTTTGGAGGGGGTGTGGGCGGGGCACAGAGTTTCACTCTTTTTGCCCAGGCTGGAGTGCAATGGCACAATCTTGGCTCACTGCAATCTCCGCCTACTGGGTTCAAGTGATTCTCCTGCCTCAGCCTCCTGAGTAGCTGGGATTACAGGCATTTTTGTATTTTTAGTAGACTAATTTTGTATTTTTAGTAGAAATGGGGTTTCTCCATGTTGGTCAGGCTTGTCTTGAGCTCCTGACCTCAGGTGATCTGCCCGCCTTGGCCTCCCAAAGTGCTGGGATTACAGGTGTGAGCCACCGCGCCCAGCCTCTTGTTTTATCTTTTATAGAAATGGAAGCAGGGAGTTTTATTCTTTTGTGTCAGGCCTCTTTCACTCCAATTATGTCTATGAGATTCATCCTTATTGTTGCATGTACTTAAGCTTGTTCATTCTTATTATATTATATTGTATGAATATACCACAATCTATTTATCCTATTGCATCGTTGACAGGCATTTGAGTAGTTTCCAGTTTGGAGCACTTACGAGTAGTGCTATGTTAAATGTTCTAGTACATGTCTTTGGTAAACATGTATTAGCTATTTTTACTGACCATTATGTACATTAGAGAAAATTTGGCATGATGATTTAGTCAGAAGGAAATAAAAAACAAGAAGATCCTGTTATTAGTGTATTAAATATTAATGTCGATTGAGAAAATATTGCAAAACAAAAGAAAACATGATTTTGAAATTTGTGGCACACCAAGATGTCCATAAGTCAATAAAAATGTCTTACATATTAAAAAATGAGAGAGCAAGTTTCAAATATCTCATCATGAAGAATGATAGGTGGTGAAATGATGGCTATGGTAATTAGCTTGATTTAATTATTCCACATGCTATACACATATTGAAACATCACATTATACCCCATAAATGTATATAACTATGATTTGTCAATTAAAGACAGTTATTATTAGATTAAAAAACCAATCAGAACTCAGTAGAGCTATCCATCAGTTTCCTGGTTCATCTAATGTATGTGAATCTGTACCTTCAAAAAATAAGATACACTTTCTAGCTCACAAATAAAAAGAAGGACCAATGGATATTGCACTGGAGGAGGAGTATGCTACAGTTTCCAGGAGGTCAAGAATTGTGATGGCAGCTCTGAAGGTGAGGGTTGTGGATGGCCCGTAGCAGACTCAAGGTGGCCATTCATGAGATGTGCTGATTTTTCATGGTCATTTCTAAATTGGGATAGAGAGTCTGCTAAAACCCATCAACCCACTTCGTCATATAACAAAAAGTTGAGCAAAACTTGAATAATATTGAAAAAAACAATTGGTTAGGAGTATGTGACTAGGGTTCCAAATAATTATAGTTGGACAAAGTCAGCATGTATCTCATATGAAAACAAGTAACAGTAACAGGAAGTAAAGTGCAGTGTGCCTCTGGTGACTTTGAAGTCTGGGGTGGGAAACTAAATGTAGGGTGTTAATAGATTCTTCTAATTGAAGGTTGTACTTGGAAGAGAAAGAGGAGCTGGAGAGAGAATAGTTGAAGCTTCAGTATTTCAAAAATATGGGATTTGATTTAAGAGTCATCAGTTTCTGACAAGAGACAAATTTGAAGTGATGAATATTGAGGAAAATATTGTAGCTCAGACTTGTGGATTAAATTAACTTTACATTCATTTTAAGAGGGTGGCAAACACTCAACGATAATCATCAAGCTAAACAGTGTGCTGTCCATGAATGACTCGCAAAAGTAAGTAGCGTAGAGGAGGTGCTTCATTTTCCACAGAGGAATAACAGAGAAATGGAGATAATTTTGTCAAAATCAGAGCCCTGAAGATGAGCATTTCATCTCTGAAAAGACAGAAAAGGTAATGGCAGTAAATGTCAGGGAAATTCAGGGTTGGAAGATGTCTGTTCAACCTGTGTATTTTATAGATGAGTAAAATAGAAATACTGGTGAAGGATGAGTCAGGTTCTTGAGTCAGGCTCTCTGGGTTTAAATCCTGGCGCTCAGACTGACTCTCTTTGCCCTGTTTTTCTTTTGTAAAATGAGGTAATAATTGTATCTATACCAGAATTGTTTTGAAGGCTAAGTGAAATAATGTAGATAGTGCTGAACAAGTGCCTGATATGGAACACATGTTAGTTATTGATTTTGAGTGACTGCCCTAAAGTTTTACAGCTAGTTAACAATAGAGTTGCAACTAGATCTCAAGTTTACCAGGCCCTCAAACTTCCAATTTAGTGTCTTCCAAACATACCACATTGTGTCTTACAGGGATTTCAGAAACCCCTTTTCTTTGCTCTGAATTCAGAACCAGTTTTGGTGTAGACATGAGAATCAGGGAGACGGGACCAAAAAATATTTTTTTTCACTCATAAAAGCTGGATTAAAGGTTATGACTTTATTAAAGGACAGCTAGATAAACTTTCCTTTGGTATAGATTGGGGCAAGGATTCCCCAACTGGGAATCCCAATTCACCTGCCCGCTCCCTTGCCACAGTCTATACCAAAGGAAAGTTTATCTGCAGCTGAGACTGCTGTCTTGCTTTAGTGGGTAAAGGGAGGAAGGGGTATGAGAGAGGAGAGGAAAGGGCAGAAAGATCCCAAATCTCTCTTGTGTAGAAGTTGTGAGCTATATTAGCTCTACTCAGTAGATAAATATGCACTAATGACTGTCATCCACCAACTAGGTGATGTAGTCTACCATATCAGATCCCAAGTCCCTCTTGTGTAGAAGATGTGAAATATTAGCTTTACTCAGTCGATAAATAGGCACTAGTGGCTATCACCCACCAGCTAGGTGATGTAATTTACTTTCCAAAGTAGATTACCTAGTAGACCTCTTTGGGGGATGACCAAAATTGGGCAGAAAAAGGAGAGAAAGGATCCTCTGTGCAGAGGGAATAGTGTATGAATAGGCTATACTTGAATATCAAAACCATGAAGTGAGTGCAGACTCCCGGAGGAGGAATGCCAGCAAATCAGGACTAGGGAATCAGCTTTCCTCCTCCAGCTTGTCTCAATGCTGACACAGCAATTCCAGATTTTAAAATTAAAACAAAGAACTTGCTGATGATATAGAAATAAGGAGAACACAATTTATTAACTCGTTTAACAAATGTGGAACAATTTTTTTTTTCCATTTTCAACCCAATTAACTGAAGAACAAGTTTGTTTTTAAGTATCAGCTAGATTGCCTCGCTATTTTTAAGGCCCTCTAGTGATTTGCAATTGCAGTAGAATACAATCCAAGCTCCTTACTAGGACATTCAAGACTTTACCTGTCAGTTCCAGCTCTTTGTTCCTTACTTGCTAAGATCCATCCACATAGCCTCTTTCTATTCCTTGGTCATGCCAAGCTTGCTCCAACTGCTATAGGGCCTATGGACTCAAGGTCCAGATCTTAATGCTGGTTTTTCATGTTATTCAGTTGCAGCTCAAATATTGCCATGTAGAGAGGCTTTGTCTCACCACCCTATCTCTAGTGCCCCTCCCATCACACTAATACATGACCTGTCTTATATGCTGTATTGATTACAATTTACATGTGAAACAGTCTTGCTCATTTATTTGTTTATTTGCTCTTTGTCAGGCCTTATTCTACTACAATTAAAAGCTTCGAAAGAGCAGAGATCTTGCTCTGTCATTCGCTGATGATCTTTGCAGGCCTAAAGAGTGCTGGTATATAGTGGACTGTTGAAAAATATTGTTAAAAGAATGATTAAATAAGTAAACAAATGGATGAATGAATAGAGCTTATAAGACTCTGGGGACTTCAAGGCCAATAGAGATTCTTTCAAGAACTCACAGTCTAGTTAATTAACTTTAGTGAAACGTATTAAGTGCTATAGTAAAGGCACATATAAAGTGTGTTGCAAGAACAGAGATGGAGAACTGGACGGAAGGCTCCAGTGTAATCACTTTTTCTATGAGAAAGTAATTCTATGAGAAAAATAGAAAGTCTCCTTGGGATATGATGGAGAGTTGGCTAGAAAAAGAAGAGGAGGAAGGACATTCTAGGTAGAGGTAGCAGTATAATGAATAGCTTATTTTTGGACATCAAAACAATGAAGAGAGAGCAGACTCCAGGTACTCAGAAATGTCATTCTGGTCTTTCAGGAAGCAAATTTAAAAAATAACAGAAAAAAGCATAGTATGATTCCATGTCAGGGATCCTAGCTCATAGATGACATGGTTCACGAGGAATTAGAAGAATCCTCCTTAACAATAACTACGAATTACCAACAAGAAAGGAGGAGGATCTAAGAGGCTGTTGGGTATATTTAGATTTTAGGTAGAAAAATAAACAGAATATACATAGAGGAGACCATGCTTTTAGAGAAGCAGAATAAGGGAGATGAACCTTAAGAATTATGTGAGACCAGAAGAAATGGTGGCTTAGAAAAATTCTAATAGCTAAAAATGACTTTCAGACCCTCAGTTGGAAAAAGCAATATAATCCCTCATGGAAGAGGCAACCCCTTTACTTACAGAAGTTAGCATAATACAGTGGTTGAGAGAAAGAAGGCAAACCTTATTCTCTATCATTTTATTTCTAGCTTTTCCAGTCAGTGAAATAATTTCAGATTGGAAAGGTTACAGTCAGCAGCAAGTGCAGGGAATGAAGATCTAGGTAGATGAATTTCATTTTATATGAATTTATGTTTCCAGACTAAAAATACATTAAAATTAATAAACAGTTGAATGATTTGCTAGTGGAGAGACTTGTTCATGTGTTTGAAGTATGAAAAATGAGAGAAGGGAGTATCAGAAGTAAGGGCAAGTATAGAAGAAAAAGGTTGTTGTCCATTTAGGTATGACCTGTAGGCTATTGTAAGCTAATTTTGGTTTAAGCACACATAGAAATTACCTATACTCTCCAATAAATACCCTTTTGAATTATAATAACTGCGTCTAAATCCAGATATTTCTGGCTTAGCTTAGTTGTGAAGATTTGGGTTTAGTTATTTTTCAGTATCTATCTATCTATCTATCTATCTATCTATCTATCTATCTATCTATCTATCTATCTATCTTTTTTCCCTAAAACTTTTCTGGATCTCAGACATTGCTCCCAAAGGTGCCCTTTGGCTGACCAGTGCAATGGAGAAAATTTCTCAGAACCATAATACTTTGGTTTGGGACACCGATCCCTTAATTAATATTTAGGAATTATTGTGAAATAATATTGTGTTTTAAGATAATTGTTAACTCTATGAGAAAACTATTATTCAGCTCACAAAGACATGCTCTTCCACTCTTAATTATTTAGCAGGAAATGTATGTTCTGAGTGTATCTGGCACATATGTGTATCATGACACATAACTGGATTTTTTGAGGTCTTTAAAGGGTAAAAGGGAGAAATGATTAAAGCATCCCTGGGGAAATGTGGCAAACTCTTTGAGTCACAAAATTACCCCCAAATAGAGCATGTTCAAAGGGACTTTTTGTCTGCATAGTGATTAAATTATTTTTTTTTTTCATTCGAACTACATACACTTTTGCAACTTAGGATTTAGCAACTCATCTAAACCACTGAACGTTAGGAAGTATTCCTGCCCAGTTTCTTAGAACTTTCACTGTTCCCTTTTCTTCTGAAGGCTGTTGTTATGAACATATGTGTCAAAAATGATTTATGTGCTTCAAGATAAGTCTTGATCCATGTTGTTAGTCAAAATCTTACTGGGCTGATTCAGGACTGTAGCGAAAACAAATTTATGAATCGACATAGTCAAACTGTGAAACACAGACATTAAAGTTTTAGATTGTTGCAGTTAGATTGTCTCTCTGAGTTCCACACCTTTTTGTTAAAATGGTTTTAACTTTTAATTGTACATTGCATTAAGTCAATACATTTAAAGGTGTTTATTCTTGGTATTTACTAAATTTAAAATTACAAACAGATGGGGTTGTTTGTTTTTTTCTTGTAAATTTGTTTGAGTTCTTTGTAGGTTCTGGATATTAGCCCTTTGTCAGATGAGTAGATTGCAAAAATTTTCTCCCATTCTGTAGGTTGCCTGTTGACTCTGATGGTAGTTTCTTTTGCTGTGCAGAAGCTCTTTAGTTTAATTAGATCCCATTTGTCAATTTTGGCTTTTGCTGCCGTTGCTTTTGGTGTTTTAGACATGAAGTCTTTGCCCATGCCTATGTCCTGAATGGTACTACCTAGGTTTTCCTCTAGGGTTTTTATGGTATTAGGTCTAACATTTAAGTCTCTAATCCATCTTGAATTAATTTTCGTATAAGGAGTAAGGAAAGGATCCAGTTTCAGCTTTCTACTTATGGCTAGCCAATTTACCCCATCAAAAAGTGGGCAAAGGATATGAACAGACATTTCTCAAAAGAAGACATTCATACAGCCAACAGACACATGAAAAAATGCTCATCATCACTGGCCATCAGAGAAATGCAAATCAAAACCACAATGAGATACCATCTCACACCAGTTAGAATGGCAATCATTAAAAAGTCAGGAAACAACAGGTGCTGGAGAGGATGTAGAGAAATAGGAACACTTTTACACTGTTGGTGGGATTGTAAACTAGTTCAACCATTATGGAAAACAGTATGGCGATTCCTCAAGGATCTAGAACTAGAAGTACCATATGACCCAGCCATCCCATTACTGGGTATATACCCAAAGGATTATAAATCATGCTGCTATAAAGACACGTGCACACGTATGTTTATTGCGGCACTATTCACAATAGCAAAGACTTGGAATCAACCCAAATGTCCATCAGTGACAGACTGGTTTAAGAAAATGTGGCACATATACACCATGGAATACTATGCAGCCATAAAAAGGGATGAGTTCATGTCCTTTGTAGGGACATGGATGCAGCTGGAAACCATCATTCTTAGCAAACTATCACAAGAACAGAAAACCAAACACCGCATGTTCTCACTCATAGGTGGGAACTGAACAATGAGATCACTTGGACTTGGGAAGGGGAACATCACACACCGGGGCCTATCATGGGGAGCGGGGAGGGGGGAAGGATTGCATTGGGAGTTATACCTGATGTAAATGACAAGTTGATGGGTGCTGAGGAGTTGATGGGTGCAGCACACTAACATGGCACAAGTATACATATGTAACAAACCTGCACGTTATGCACATGTACCCTAGAACTTAAAGTATAATAATAAATAAATAAATAAATAAATAAATAAATAAATAAAAAGAAAAAAAATAAAAGTCAATTTCCTTACTATATATGATAAAAAAAATAAAATAAAATAAAATAAAATAAAGTAAAATAAAATTACCAACAGAGGCTGGGCGCGGTGTCTCACGCCGGTAATCTCAGCACTTTGGGAGGCTGAGGCGGG
Source organism: Chlorocebus sabaeus (assembly GCF_047675955.1). Lineage (NCBI taxonomy): Eukaryota > Metazoa > Chordata > Mammalia > Primates > Cercopithecidae > Chlorocebus > Chlorocebus sabaeus. Next base: position 77,046,227 of record NC_132905.1, read on the forward strand.
CAGATCATGAGGTCAGGAGATCCAGACCATCCTGGCTAACATGGTGAAACCCCGTCTCTACTAAAAATACAAAAAACTAGCTGGGTGTGGTGGCGGGCGCCTGTAGTCCCAGCTACTCGGGAGGCTGAGGCAGGAGAATAGTGTGAAAAAAAAAATTACAAACAGAACAGGTTTTTTTTTTTTTTTTTTTTTTTTCTTTTTCTTTTTGCTGTAATGAGAGTAGATAGTAAGAACAATTTTAGCAGTACTAATTATATTTTAGATGATTGATGTAATTTTTTGTCTCAAAGAAGAATTTTAAAATTTAGCAGGCTTTTAAGCTGCGAATTCTAAGATGCACATTCCCCAGACATAATAGCAGACATTCAAGAGATATTGAAAATTGAGTTTTTCTGTTAAGTCCAAGAGCCTCCAGATAAGAGTCTACACATCTTGGAAGAATTTGTGAACATTCTTTACCTTTTTCCTTCCAATGCTCCAGTGAGAAGAGAAAACTTTACAATATATTAAAGCAATGTTAGAAATAAATATGAAGAATTTCCTTAGAAATGTTCAAGGAGATAAAGATTATCTGAGGGAAAATATGAAATGTAAAGAGAAGGAAACTGTATTGAAGTTGGTTAAAATCAATGTAAGATTTATGGTATGAAAAAGATACTTACGCACCTCTAAAGTGGTTCTCTAAAACCGGTCTTTTGCTGTAGGGTAGATCGGGGTTGTTACTCAAAAGGAACAGATTGCTTTCAATATAGAATGAGGGCAAAATAATTACGTACATTCACTTCCTTCCTCCCTCCTCTCTCCTTTCCTCTCTCCTTTCTTCCCTACTGTCTCTCTCTCCTTTGAACACTTACTATGTGCTCCCACTGCGGTTAAGTTATATTGGTCATACTATGATAGGAAGAGAGACTCCCAGCTCTTATAAAGCTTGGAGGCTAGTGGGAAACTGTCATATACAGACATTAAAACGAAGGCATTGAGGGGATGTCCCTGAATTCTGTACCGTTGTAGATTCTCCATGTGCATGTGGTTGATATGTTCTCCTACTTGTCTCACTTCCTTCTCCTTCTCCTTCTCTTTCTCCTTCTACTTCTCCTTCTCCTTCTCCTCCTCCTCCTCCTCCTCCTCCTCCTCCTCCTCGTCCTCGTCCTCCTCCTCCTCCTCATCCTCCTCATCCTTCTTCTTCTTCTTTTTTGGCTATTTAATCAAAAAAAATTTTTTTTTAAATAAAGCTATTCTAGTTATTTGTAATTTTTTGTCTTTTTGGTAATAGCCATCCTAGAACTCATTATGGTTTTGGTTTGCATTTCCCTGATGTTTAGAGCATTTTTTTCATGTATTTTTTTTTTTAATCATTTGATGCATGTCTTCTTCTGAGTACTGTCTGCTCAGATCATTTGCCCATTAAAAATTTTTTTTTGTCATGGTTAAGATGTTTGAGTTTCCCGTTTGTGTATCCTGAATATGAATTCCTTGCCAGTGAATGGTTTGCGAATATTTTCTCCCATTCGTTGGTTTGTCTTTTCACTCTGTTGTTTGTTTCCTTTGCTCTGCAGAAGCTTTTTAGTTTGATATAATCCCATTTGTTTTTGCTTTTGTTGCATGTGCTTTGGAGGTCTTATTCATGAAATATTTTCCCTGTGTTTTCTTCTAACAGTTTTATAGTTTTAGATAGTACATTTATGTCTTTGATCCATTTTGAGTTGATTTTTGTATAGGGTGAGATACTGGAGTCTAGTTAAATTCTTCTGTATATGGATATCCATTTTCCCCAGAGCCATGTATTGAAGAGACTGCCCTTTCACCAGTGAGTGTTTTTGGCACCTTTGTAAAAAATCAGTTGGCTATAGACACATGGATGAATTTCTGGGTTCTCTATCCTGTTCTGTCGGTCTAGGTGTCTGTTTTTATTCCAATGTCTTTCTATTTTGGTTACTACAGCTTTGTAGTATATTTTGAAGTCAGTTAGTGTGATGCCTCCAGCTTTGCTCTTTTTGCTCAGGATTGCTTTGGCTATTAGGAATCTTTTGTGGTTCCATACAGATTTTAAGACTTTTTTCCTATTTCTGTGAAGACTGTCATTAATATTTTAATAAGGATTGCATTGTATATGTAGCTTGCTCAGTGTGGTCATCTTAATACTATTAATTCTTCTGATCTATGAGCATGAGGTGTCTTTCTATTTGTATGCTATTCACTTACTTTCATCAGTGTTTTGTTTTCCTTGTAGAGTTCTTTCACATCCTTGGTTAAATTTATTCTTAGGTATTTTTTTTTGTGTTGCTCTTGTAAATGAGATTGCCTTCTTGGTTGCTTTTTCAGCTAATTTGTTGTTTGTGCATAGAAATGATACTGATTTTTGCATATGAATTTTGCATCTTGCAACTTTACTGAATTTATTAGTTCTAAGAGTTTTTAGGTAGAGTTTTTAGGTTTTTCTATATATAAGATCATGTCATCTGAAAACAGACTATTTGATTTCCCCCTTTTCAATTTAGTACACTTTAGTTCATTCTCTTGTTTAATTGTTCTGGCAAGGACTTCTAGTACTATGTTAGATAGGAATGGTGAGACTGGGCATCCTTGTCTTATTCTAGTTCTTAGTAAAAACGTTTTCAGCCCTTTCCCATGTTAGCTGTAGGTTTGTAATATATTGCCTTTATTGTGTTGAAGTACTCTCCTTCCATCCCTAATTTATTAAGAGTTTTTATAATGAAGGGATGTTGAATTTTATCAAATGCTTTTTCTGCATCTATTGAGATGATAATATGGTTTTTATTCTTCATTCTGTTAATGTGGTATATCATGTTTATTGATGTATCATGTTTATTGATTTGCATTTGTTCAACCATCCTTGCGTTCCTGGGATAAATCCCAGTTGACAATGACTTCTTCTTTTTCTTCTTCTTTTGGCTATTATCTTCTTGGTGTATTGTTGGATTTGGTTTGCTAGTATTTTGTTGAGGTTTTTTTGTGTCTGTGTTGATCAGGAATATTGGCCTGTAGTTTTCTTTTTATGTTGTGTCCTTGTCTGGTTTTGGTATCAGGGTTACGTGGCTTCATCAAATGAGTTACGAAGAGTTTCTTCCACTTCAAATTTTTTGAAATAATTTGAGAAGAATTGATATTAATTCTTTAAAATTTTGGTAGAATTTAGCAGAAAAGTCATTCTGTGCTGGAAGACTTTTTATTATGGATTCAATCTCATTGCTTGTTGTTGGTCTGTTCAGGTTTTCCATTTATTCTTTCTTTAATATTGGTATGTTGTATGTGTTGAGGAACTTGTTCATTTTGTCTTGATTTTTAAATTTATAGGTGTATAGTTGTTCGTAAAAGCTTTAATAATCCATTGTATTTCTGTGGTATCTGTTGTGACATCTTTTCTGTTTCTGATTTTTTTTTAAAATTTAGATCTTCTTTCTTTTTTCTTAGGTCTAGCTAGTGGTTTGTCACTTTTGTTTATCTTTTCACAAAGCCAATTTTTTGTTTTGTTGATCTTTTGTATTTTTTATCTCAATTTTATTTCTGCTGATCTTTATTTTTTTTTCCTTCTACTAATTGTGGGTTCAGTTTATTCTTGCTTTTATAGTTCTTCGAGATGCAACATTAAGTTGTTTATTTGAAATCTTCTAGTTTTTTCAGTGTAGACATTTATCACTATTACTGCCTCTTTTTTCTCTTTTTCTTTTTCTTTCTTTTTTTTTTTTTGAGACAGAGTCTCTGTCACCCAGGCTGGAGTGCAGTGGCATGATCGTGGCTAATTGCTAACTCTGCCTCCTGGGTTCAAGCAATTCTCATGCCTCAGACTCCCAAGTAGCTGAGATTACAGGCACATGCCACCATATCCGGCTAATTTTCATATATTTAGTAGAAATGAGGTTTCACCATATTGGCCAGGCCACCATGTAAGATGTGACTTTGCTCCTCATTCGCTTTCTGCCATGATTGTGAAGCCTCCCCAGACGTGTGGAACTGTGAGTCAACTAAACCTCTCCTTTATAAATTACCCAGTGTCTGGTATTTTTTTTTTTTTTTTTTGAACAGAGTCTTGCTTTGTGATCTAGGCTGGGGTAATATTTGTGTTTTTTTTTTTTTTTGGTAGACATGGGGTTTCACCATGTTGACCAGGCTGGTTTTGAACTCCCAACCTCATGTGATCCACCGGCTTTGGCCTCCCAAAGTGCTGGGGTTACAGGCATGAGCCACCATGCCCAGCCTAAGCTTGCCTCTTAATAATACTTTTGCTATCTCCCATAGGTGTTGGTATGTTTGGGTTCTATTTGCATTTGTTTCAAGGAATTTTATAATTTCATCCTTAATTTCCTTATTCACCTATTGTTCATGCAGAAGCCTGTTGTTTAATTGCCATGTATTTGTATAGTTTTGAATGAGCCTCATTATTGATTTCTAGTTTTATTCTGTTGTGGTTAGATAAGATAGTTGATATGATTTCAATAAAAAAAAAATTGAGACTTGTTTCATGTCCTAATATGTGGTCAATCCTGGAGAATGTTCCTTGCACTGATAAGAAGAATATGTGTTCTGCAGCTGTTGGGTAAAATGATATGTAAATGACTATTAGGTCCATTTGCTCTATGGTGCATTTTAAATGCAATATTTCTTTTTTTGATTATCTGTCTAGATGATCTGTCCAATGCTGACAGTGGAGTATTGAAGTCCTCAACTATTAATATTATTGTATTGGGGTCTATCTGTCTGTTTCAATCTAATAATATTTGCTTTATATGTCTGAGTGCTCCAGTGTTGGGTGCATGTATATTTACAATTTGTTGTATTTTCTTGCTGAATTGGTCCTTTTATTAGTATATATTGCTGCTTTTTGCCTGTTTTTCACAATTTTTGACTTAAATTGTTTTGTCTGATATATGCGTAGCTATTCCTGCTCTCCTTTGGTTTTTATTTGTGTGGAATATCTTTTTCCATCCCTTCACTCTCAATCTATGTGTGTCTTTACAGCTGAGATGAATTTCTTATAGGCAGCATGTAATTGGGTGTTTTTTAAAAGAAATCTGTTCAGCTCATCTATATTTTTTAAATGAGAAATTTAATTCATTTACATTCAAGGTTATTATAGGTAAGAACTTATTCGTGTCATTTTACTGTTTCTTTTTCTAGTTGTTTAGTATATTCTTTGTTTCTTCCTCTATTATTGTTTATTTTTGTGGTTGGGTGGTATTCTGATAGTGATAAGTTTTGATTCCTTTCTCTTTCTCTTTTGTGTATTGGCCTTCCTGGTGAGGTTTATAGTTTGCATGTTTCATGATGATGGTTATTGTCTTTTTACTTCCAGATGTAAGACTCCTTTGAGCATTTCTTGTAAAGCCAGTCTAGTGGTAAAAAATTCTCTTAGTTTTTACTCATCTGGGAAAGATTTGATTTCTCTTTCAGTTTTGAAAGATAACTTTGCTGGGTATCTAATTTTTAGCTATCTGTTTTTTCTTTCAGTACTTGGACGATAGCATCCCATTCTCTCCCAGCCTGTAATTTCTGCTGAGAAATCTATTGTTAGCCTAATGCATATTCTCTTATATATGACTTGATGCTTTTTTTCTTGCTGTTTTTAGAATTCTTTCTTTGTGTTTGTCTTTTGACAGTTTGACTCTAATGTGCCTTGGAGGGGCCCTGTTTAACGTGAATCTATTTGGGTTTCTTCGAGCTTCCTTGATCTAGATGTCCTTCTCTCTCCCACAACTTGGGAAGACTTCAGCTGTTACACTAATTTAGTAAATAAATTTTTACACATTCTCCATACTCTTCTCCTTCTGTAACACCCATAATGTGAATATTTGTTTACTTACTGATGTCTCATAAATCCTGTACATTTTCTTTTTTCCGTTTTAACTTTTTTTTTCTTTTTTTTGTCTGCCTGTGTTATTTCAAAAGACTGTCCCCAAGTTCAGAAATTCTTTCCTTTGTTTAGTCTGTTGTTGAAACTCTTGATTGTATTTAGGCATTTTATTTATTGAATTCTTCAGCTCTAGGATTTCTATTTTTTTAAAATATCTATCCCATTGTTGAATTTCTCATTCAAAGTATGAATTGTTTTCCTGATTTTGTTGAATTGTCTATATTCTTTTATATTTCAATGCGTTTCCTTAAGATTACTATCTTGAATTCCTTTTCTGACATTTTGTTTATTTTCTTATGATTGGGGTCTGTTACTGAAAAATTATTGTGTTCATTTGGAGGTGTCTTTTTTTTCTTTTCAATGTTTGATATGTTTCTATGTTGATTTCTGTACATCCGGTGGAATAGTCAGTCACCTCTTCCAATTTTACAGGGTTTTCATAGGGAAAAATGTATTTGTATACGTGAGTCTTGGGGTGTCAGTTCAGTGGGGGTGAATTGACTTTAGTTTAAGGTGGATACAGTAGTGTAGTCTCCATTAAGGTTTTTCAGCTGTAATCTAGGCTAGTGATATTTTTAAGTGTCCCAGTAGCCTAGACTAAGAGAATTTATGGTAGTGGTGGTGCAGCTTTGCTGGGGGTGGGTTTACTGAACTGTTTCTCAGGCCAGTGAAGCATTAATGCACACAGTGGTTGGCCAACTTGGGATTGGCTCACTTGGGTTGGGGTCATGGGATTGTCACTTTGGCCAGGAAGGGCATGGTTGTGTAGTGGCTTGGCTGGCCTGGGAGCATGCCTGCCTGGGGTGGCCTATGGATTGGGGCCCGGATGCTTTACATAGCTGTTTGACTATCCTGGGTGGCCCCTGGGCATGTTTCTCAGGCCTGGGACACAGGTGCATGTCAGCTTGGCTAACCTGGGAGTGTGTCTGCTAGAGGCAGACTGTAGGGCTACAGGCCTGGGAGGTATGTACAAGCCTGCTAGGTTAGCCTGGGGGCATGCCAGTCAAGAACAAGGATGCCCACTCTTATCACTTCTATTCAACGTAGTACTGGAAGTCCTAGTCAGAGCAATTAGGAAAGGACAGTGGGGAAATACACTGGGGAAAGGACAGTGTCTTCAAGAAATGGTAAAGAGAAAACTGGATGTCTACATGCAGAAGAATAAAATTGAATTCTTATCTCACCCCATATTCTCAAAGTGGATTAAAGACTTAAACATATGACTTAAAATTGTAAAACTTCTAGAAGAAAACATAAAGAAAAGCTCTATGACATTGGTCTGGGCAATCATTTCTTGGCTATGACTCCAAAAGCACAGGCAGTGAAAGTAAAAATAGACAAATGGGATTGTGCTAAACTAAAAAATTTCTTTCTGAACAGCAAAGGAAACAACGGAGTGAAGAGACAACCTACAGATTGTAAGAAAGTATTTGCATATCATACATCTGATAGGCTAATATCCACAATATATAAGAAACTTAACAGCACAGAAACAAAAAACCTAATTTAAAATGGGTAAAAGACCTGCCTGAATAGGCATTTCTTAAAAGAAGACACACAAATGGCCAAAAAATATATGAAAAAAAAAAAAAAGCTCAACATTTCTAATCAGGGAAATGTAACTTAAAACCACAGTGAGATATCACCTTACACCTATTGGAATGGCTAGTATCAGAAAGGGCAAAGATAACAAATGCTGGTGAAGATATGGAGAAAAAAGAATCCTTGTACGCTGTTAGCAAGAATGTGGATTAGTACAGCCATTATGAGAAACAGTATGGAGGCTCCTCATAAAGCTAAAAACAGAATTACTATATGATTCAACAATTCCACTGCTGGATGTTTATCCTAAAGAATTAAAAACAATATGTCAAGGAAATATTTGCATTCCCATGTTAATTGCAGCATTATTCACAATAGCTAAGATATGAAAACAACCTAAGTGCCCATCAGTGGATAAATGGATAAACAAAATGTGGTATATATACACAAAGGATTATTATTCAGTCTTAAAAATGAAGGAAACTGTCACTTGTGATGATGTGGTTGAACCAGGAGGACATTATGCTAATTGAATAAGCCAGGCACAGGAAGAAAAATACTGCATGATCTCGATTATAAGTGAAATCTAAAAAAGTTGAACTGAGAAATAGAGAGTAGAATAGTGGTTACAAAGCCTGGAAGGCTGGATGAATGGGGAATGGGGAATGGGGAGATGTTAATCAAAGGGTGCAAAGTTTTAGTCAGACAGGATTAATAAGTTCTAGTGATCTATTGCATGGTCTGGGGACCACATTTAATAATAATGCATTGTATATTTCAAAATTGCCTAAAAAGTCAATGTTACATGTTCTCACTACAAAGAAATAATAAATATATGAGGTGATGGCTATGCTAATTAGCCTGATTTAATCATTCCACAATGTATATATTTATAACATCCCATTTTACCCTATTAATATATGTAATTATCTGTCAATTACAAATATAATTAAAAATTTTTTAGCATTTTTTTGTTTTTTTTAGAACATGAAGTTAAATGTTGTCAGCAATGTTACATAATTTTTATTTAACTTTATAAGGTTTTTGTTTAACTTTATGAGGTTTTTGTTTAACTTTTCTTAGGTTTATTTCTATTCCTAAGCATTTTATTTATGGTGCTATTATGAATTTTAAAAAATTATATTTTCTAATTGTTGTTAATACAGGAGAAACATAATTGATTTTCGTATATTTTTCTTGTAGCTAGATGTTTTACTAAGTTTACTTAATAATTCTAATGGTTTGTAATAGTTTGAAAATTTTCTGTGTATACAGCCACGTCATTTGCAAATAATGACCATTTTACTTCTTTCATTCTATCTTTATACACTTTCCCGCCATTGCTTTATTGCATGTATTCGAATTTCAGTACTAAATAGAGGTGGTAATAAGTAGACATCTTTGTCATGTTTCCCTACCATATTGTATCTCACTAGGAAAGCTTTCAATATTTCACCGTTAATATAATAGTAATGTAGGTAATGTGTAGATGTGGTTTTATCAGATTATCATATGAAGGGACTTTCATTTACCTGATTAGGAATTTTTCATTCCTTTTTTTTTTTTTTTTTTTTTGCTGTCAGTTTTTATCATGACCAAGTGTCACGTTTTGCCAAATGCCTTTTCTGCGTCCTTTGATATATTCATGTTCCCTCCCACCTTATTCTGTCAATATGTTAATTTATATTGATCAGTGTTCAAATGTTAAAACAATCTTGTGTTGCTGAGATAAATTCCACTCTCTTGTTATATTATCCTTTTTATGTATTATTTGACTCTACTTGCTATTTTTTTCTTTTTAGGATTTCTGTATCTATCATGAGGTATATTGATCTTTACTTTTCTTGCATGTATCATTATTATGTTAGTTTCATAAAATGAGTTGAGAAGTATCCCTTCTTTTCCTAATCTCTGAAAGAGTGTGTGGGTTTGATATCATTTCTTTCTTTAATGTTGGTAAGAGTTCTCTTGGGTCTGGAGTTTTCTTTGTGGGATAGATTTTTGTCATTGTTATTGTTGTTGAGACAGGGTCTCACTCTTGCCCAGGCTGGAGTGCAGTGGCATGATCATGGCTCACTGCAGTCTTGACCTCCCATGCTCAAGCATTCCTCCAAACTCAGCCTGCTGAGTAGCTGAGACTACAGGCACATGCCACTACACCAGGCTAATTTTTAAAATTGTGTAGAGGTAGGGTTTCCCTATCTGCCCAGGCTGGTCTCAAACTCCTGGGCTCAAGTGATCCTCCTGGCTCCGCCTCCCAAAGTTCCAAGATTATAGGCATGAGCCACTGTGACCAGCTAGATTTTGGGAAAGGTTTTAAATGATGGATTAAGTCTACTCAAGGTCATCATGATCAGTTTTTTTAAACACCCCTCTTTTATGGTCACACAGCATATATTTTCGTTTTCACAAATTAAAAAAAAAAACATTTAGTGCACTGGTTTACTCCATTTTCACATTGCTATAAAGAAATGCCCAAGGCTGGGTTTGGTGTCTTATGCCTGTAATCCCAGAACTTTGGGAGGCCGAGGCTGGCAGATCATTTGAGGTCAGGATTTCGAGATCAGCCTGGCTAACATGGCAAAAACCCGTCTCTACTAAAAATACAAAAATTGGCCAGGTGTGGTGATGCCTGCCTATAATCCCAGCTGTTCTGGAGGCTGAGGAATGAGAATCATTTGAACCCAGGAGGTGGAGATTGCAGTGAGCCGAGATCATGCCAGTGCACTCCAGCCTTGGTAACAGAGTGAGACTCCGTCTCAAAAAACAAAACAAAACAAAACAACAACAACAAAAAAACCTGTGACTGGATAATTTATAAAGAGAAGATAAGATGTTTAATTTTCCCTTGATCCCACAGTCTGTACAGTTCAGGAAGCATGATGCTGGCATCTGCTCAGCTTCTAGGGAGGTCTTGGGAAATGTATAATCATGACAGAAGGTGAAGGGAGACCTGGTACTTCACATGGCTAGAGTAGGAGGAAGAGAGAGAGATGAGAGGTGCCACAAACTTTTACACAACCAGATTTCATGAGAACTCACTATCATGATACCAGCACCAACTGGGCGTGGTGTTAAACCATGAGAAACCATCCCCATGATCCGATCACCTCCCACCGGGCCACACCTCCAGCATTGGGGATTACATTTCAACATGAGATTTGCGTGGGGACACTGATCTAAATCATATCATGCAGTATTTGAAACCTCACATGTATATTTGAACATAACTTCCATTGTGCGTCTGAATGACCTGAAAAGACCAAAACTAAGACTGCTGAGGAAGAGGAACATTTTCTCAGAATGTCTGAGCAGATTAGTTAATTAAGTCAACATTTAATGTACTTCTATGATGTGTCAGTGATTGTACTAGCCGGTGGTACTACTTCTCAAAACAGAGTGAAGTCCGTAGATACTTATGCAAAATAAATTTTGGAACAATGTCACACATACACAGGAGACACCTGTTAACCCAGCAGGGGTGAAATGACTTCACTGAAGAGTTAGTATTTGGATTGAACCTTGAAGGATTAGTAAGATTTTACCAGTCAGAGAAGGGAGGAAGGACTAGACAGATGGTACATTATATTATATGCAAAGGCATGGTTGTGGGAAAAGGTAGGATGTGTGAAAAAAAGGAATGAGCTTGGTGTTAAAGGAGATTCTAGTACTTGGTATGGGGGGCAGCCATAGTACTAAAGGCGTCCCAGTACTAAAGAAATATTGGGATTTTCAGGAAGGACATTTCTTTGCAGTGTAATAAGTTGAATTCTATCCAGGAGGCAGTGTACAGCCACCAATGGATTTTAACCAATGAACAGACATTATTAAATCTCTGTTTTATAAAGTTACTCTGGCCATTGTGGAAGATATATTTGAGTGGGGAGAGACTAGCAGAAGATCAAAACATATAGTGTACAACCAAACAATGAAAATTACTTTATATGAATATCAAGGGATAGTTTGTTTCGCTGAAATTATATGAGAACTAAATATTCAGTACTCACTTTTTTTTACACTTGAATACATAAACATTTTTGTATGTTTATCTAACTTGTATTTAGTTGATACAGATTTAAAATGGGCTTGGAAAGACCTCACTGTTGGGATTATATTGGTCAGAGCTGTCAGGGAAAATGGTCATGATGATCATCATGAGATAAGGGGTCGATTATAGGATCTATACTAATTGTGGGTGCATTAGTCCATTTTTACAGTGCTGTAAAGATACTACCTGAGAATGGGTAATTTACAAAGGAGGCTTAATTGACTCACAATTCCACATGGCTGGGGAGGTCTCAGGAAACTTACAATTATGGCAGAAGGTGAAGGGGAAGCAAGGGCCTTCTTCACAAGGCAGCAGAAGAGAGACAAAGAGCAAAGGGGGAAGAACCCCTTATAAAACCATCAGATTTTGTGAGAGCTCACTCACTCTCGAGAGAACAGCATGGGGGGGGGGCACTGCCCCCATAATCCAATCACCTCATACCAGGTCTCTCCCTCAACACATGGGGATTACAGTTTGAGATCAGATTTGGTTAGGGACACAGAGCCAAACCATATCATTCTACCCTGGCCTCTCCCAAATCTCATGTCCTTTTCACATTTCAAAACACAATCATACCTTCCCAACAGTCTCCCAAAGTCTTATTTAGTATTAACCCAAAAGTCCAAGTTCAAAGTCTCATCTGAGACAAGGCAAGTCACTTCCACATATAAGTCTTTAAAATCAAAAGCAAGTTAGTTACTTCCTAGGTACAATAGGGTTGCAGGCTTTGGGTAAATGTTTCCATTCCAAATGGGAGACATTGGCCAAAACAAAGGGGCCATAGGCTCCATGTAAGTACAAAACCCAGCAGGAGAGTCATTATATCTTAAAGGTCCAGAATGATCTCCTTTGACTATATGTCTCACATCTAGGTCACACTGATGCAACAAGTGGGCTCCCACAGCATTTGGAAGCTCCGTCCCTGCAGCTCTGCAGGGTATAGCCACCATGGCTGCTTTCGCAGGATGACATTGAGTGCCTGTGGCTTTTCCAGGTACATGGTGCCAGCTGTCAGTAGATCTACCATTGTGGGGTCTGCAGGATGGTGGCCCTTTTTTCACAGCTCCACTAGGAAGTGCCCAAGTGGGGACTCTGTGTGTGGGGTCCAACCCCACATTTCCCCTCTGCATTGCCAGAGAAGAGATTCTCTATGAGGGCTTTGCTCCTGCAACAGACTTCTTCCTGGACATCTAGGGATTTTCATACATCCTCTGAAATCTAGGCAGAGGTTCCCAAAGCTCGATTCTTGTCTTCTATGTACCCACAGGTCCAGCACCACTTGAAAGCTGCCAAGGCTTGGGGTTTGCATCCTCTGAAGCAACAGCTGAAGCTGTACTTTGGCCCCTTTCAGCCATGGCTGGAGCTGGAGCAGCTGCGATGCAGGGCACCATGTCTGGAGGCTGCAAAGAGCAGTGGGGTCCTGGGCTGGCCCAAGAAGCCACTGTGCTCTCCTAGGTCCCTGGGCCTGTGATGGGAGGGGCTGTCTTGAAGGTCTCTGACATGCCTTGGAGACGTTTTCCCCATTGTCTTGGCTGTTAATATTCAGCTCATTGGCTTGAATTCCTCCTCAGAAGATGGGGTGTTTTTTTCACCACATGAACAGGCTGCAAATTTTCTAAACCTTTATGCTCTGCTCCCCTTTTAGACATAAATTTCAATTTCAAACCATGTCTTTGTGTACATATATAACTGAATGCTTTCAGAGTAAGCCAGAATTGGCCTCTTGAATGCTTTGCTGCTTGAAATTTCTCCTGCCAGATGCTTTAAGTCATCTCTCTCAAGTTCAAATTTTCACAGATCTCTAGGGCAGGGGCAAAATGCTGCCAGTCTCTTCACTAAAGCATAGCAAGAGGGATCTTTGCTCCAATTCCCAGTGAATTCCTCATCTCCATTTAAGACCACCTCAACCTGGATTTCATTGTCCATATCACTATCAGCATTTTGGTGAAAACCATTCAACAAACCACTAGGGAATTCCAAACTTTCCCACATTTTTCTGTTTTCTTCTGAGCCCTCCAAACTATTCCAACCTCTGCCCATTATTAGTTCCAAAGTCACTTCCCCATGTTCAAGTGTCTTTATAGCAGTGCCCCAATTCTGGTACCAATTCTGTGTATTAGTTCATTTTTACACTACTATAAAGGTACTACCTGAGACTGGGTAATTTATAAACAGAAGAGGTTTAACTGGCGTATAGTTCTTCATGGCTGGGGAGGCTTCAGGAAACTTACAATCATGGCAGAAGGTGAAGGGGAAGCAAGCACCTTATTCACAAGGTGACAGGAGATAGAGAGGGTGAGGAGGGAAATGCCAAACACTTTTAAAGCATCAGCTCTCATGAGAACTCTCTCACTATCACATGAACAGCATGGGGGGAAACTTCCCCCATGATCCAATCACCTCCCACCAGGTTCTTCTCTCAACACATGTGGATTATAATTCGAGATGAGATATGGGTGGGGTCCCAGAGCCAAACTGTATCAGGCACTTTGATTTTACACTTCTTTCCTTTTGTCTGGAACTCAGACAAGATGTGGAGCTTTCTTCTTGTGACCTGAGGTGACAAACATATATTGGGATCACTGATCATAAAGATGGCATGAACTTGAGTTTCTGATGGCATTATGGGGCTTCTCTTTCAGCTCTGCACTAACTACTGACTTTTCATACATAAGAAAAACCAAACCCCAAATGTGTGACTAGCAACTGAATTTGGTTCCTAACTGATGAGAGTTGGGAGGGCAGGGAAGTGTTGGTGGGAGGCTTTCTAAAGCAACAGCACAATTGTTAGTGCCTCTCAATTATTAACTAATAGTACCTCTCAATTATTAGTGTGCATACAAATTACAGGGGGACCTTGTTAAAATACAAATTCTGATTCAATAAGTGTGGAATGATGTTTGAGACACTGCATTTCTAATAATTCTCATGTGATACTGTTGCTGCTTGTTTCTGAACCCACTCTGAGTAGTAGCAAGGATCTAGAACACCACTATCCTGCCAGTTGAACCAACGAATGTTATCAATTTCCTGATTGTAAATGTACCCTATTTTCTTGTACCTCAGCTACTTGAAGCTTACCTGCTTTTTTTACTGTGTCATTCTATCATATTTAATCATAATAGCACAAAGTAAAAAGAGTTGAAAGACTAGATCTATCTACTAAAATAAGGACATTTCCAACACCAACCACAAATCCATAAGGGCCAGTTTCAAAGCATAATGATAGGCAGCTCACATTCTGAGGTTAATGAAAAGGAAGCTTAAGTGCCTCTCTGTAATGTGGTTCTCTGCATAGCCTCATTGTGCAAATCCTCTTGAGACAGTAATAGAGTTCTTGGAGCTAGGGTTTTCACTGCACATCTGCCTTGGGAGTATTCAACTTTCCTAAGCTCGATTATATTTAGGACATGCTCTGAATGAGCAGCTAAAGTAGTTTCCACTTTTATGATTGCTGGCTAGTTGTTTGAATACTCCTGTTGCTCTTCTGGAAGTAATGAGCATTTTGAGAGAAAGTAGAGACCAATATTTGCCAGAAACATTAGACAATTAGGAAGAAAAATATGTTCAAGGAAATCCAGGTTCTTCCCAATGCACATTCAGATCTTCTGATATTTCCTTCCTCTGTCTAATGTGAATATTGCATTCCAGCTGGTCTTACCTGCTTGCCATTGCTGAACACAAATGATCCATTCCCACCTCTGTACCTTAGCTCATACTGTTTTCTTGACATACCCTCACCCACTAACTTCTCCTGCCAGTAATCCTTGCTATCCAGTGTGGGCCCTTATTATATCAGGCTCTGGGTTATATGCAGAACTCAATTTAATTCTCAAGCAGTCTTACAAAATAGGTATTATGGACTGTATCCTCAATTTATATGTTGAAGCACTAACCCCGAATGGGATGCTATTAGGAGGTGGAGACTTTGGGAGGCGATTAGGTTTAGATGAGATCATGAAGGTGGTGTCCCAACTTTTTTTTACTCCCTATGCTTAAGGAGCAATTAGGGACTTAGCAACAAGTAAATCCACTACATATTTCAAATGCTGCAATCCTTTGGATCACTAGAACCTCCTTTGATTTTTCGTGAAAAACGTCATCCTATGCCAGTCAATACAAGCCCTGAAAGTTGAAATTGAGGAAAATCTGATAAAATGTACATTTCAGATTTGTCTCAGTTAGATACTTATCTCCAAAAGCTAAGTTTTCACTTCCTTTCTCCCTTGAAGTCAAATTGTTCCATAGTCTTTGATATGTTCAGAGCCCATAGAATTATGTTTGGTTCTCTAGCCAATGTTTGGACATAAAACTTTCAGATAAAGTTTCTGTAGTGGTAAAGGAAGAGGTGGAAGCTCTGAAACTGTGCAGCATTTTCAAATGAATGAGTCTGACTCATGAAATTTAGTGCACAATTTGAACAAAATTATGATATAATGGTGGGAGGGAATATTAGATATATTTTTGGTAAGTAATAAAACTAATGATACTTTTTTAAATATAAGAGATGCAAACATCTGAGGAAAGGGAGAATATTCTTTGTCTTAATTTTTTGCTCCCAATAAAAAGCTATTTTGTCATTTTTCCTAAAATATAAACAATCATTTTTGTTCTAATTGGATAAACAACTTTCTGGAAATTTATATAAAAGCACAGAAATATAAACTTCACTTCTTAAAAATAAAATTTTTGTTTATTATTACTAAGCTTATAATCATAATGGAAATGTCAAAGGATGCAGACTGACAGAAAAAAACTACATTTTGGTGCATATGCTTTCAGATGCTTCACTGTAATACTATTTTGTTGTTGATGTGTTTTACTTTTACATGTTGATCCTTTTGTAGTTCATAAGTGTGATGGTTGAGTCTTCCCATTCATGTGTGAGATGTGCCTCACTCAAACGTTGGCACATTACCCATCTGATGTGAAAAAAAAAAAACCTTTTACATGTTAATCAGTACCTATCGACAACATACTTTTAATTGACTTTACAGCATTTCATTATGTGGGTGTACCTTATCACTTTTGCTGAACATTTAGGTTGTTAGCAATTTTGCTGGTGTATACTCTGCTATGATGACAATTTTTATAGCCTAGTTTTTACATTTTAATATTTATTTTTATGTAAGCTACATCTAACATTATTTCCTTAGTATGTTAACGTAGAGTTACTGGGTTGAATTATTTAACCCAGTTAAATAATTTAATTGAGTTACTTGGTATAATTATTTCCTTAAAAAATAGGTGTAGACCATGGAATACTATGCAGCCATAAAAAAGGATGAGTTCATGTCCTTTGCAGTGACATAGATAAAGCTGGAAACCATCATTCTTAGCAAACTAACACAGGAACAGAAAACCAAACACCACATGTTCTCATTCATAAGTGGGAGTTGAGCAATGAGAACACATGGACACAGGGAGCGGAACATCACACGCTGGGGCCTGACTGGGGGTGGGGTGCTAGGGGACAGATAGCACTAGAAGAAATACCTAATGTAGATGACAAGTTGATGGGTGTGGCAAACCACCATGGCACGTGTATACCTATGTAACAAACATGCACGCGCTGCACATGTATCCCAGAACTTAAAGTATATAAAACAGGTAATATCTCCATTAAACTGTGTGTGAGCTCCTTGGGGGCAGGATTACTATCTTATTGATCTCTGTATTTTTAATCTGAATAAAAAATACTTGATGTAAGATGGACATTCAATAACAATTTATTGAATAAATGAGTCAAATAAAATACATTACTAAAAAAAATAGGTGTGAAATTTTAGATCAGAAGTCAAGTACATTATCCTGGCTTCTGAAGTGTATCACCAATTACTCTCCCTAAACTTTGGACCAATTTATATGCCCACGAGAGGCTCATGAATGCTTTCATTTTTCTGAGGGTTTACCTACTCTAGATATTATTTTTGCTTATCTAAACCAAGATTTTAAAAATCAGGTTCTTTAAACAGAGGTTATAATGACAGATAAAGTAAATAACAACAAATTATAATGACAAGAAGTTTCTCATCTGAGCTACCTTAGCGTATCTATACCTTCACTCAAATCCAACTCTCACTATATGTGGTTAAATCCAGCCAGGATCTGATTATATTTATGATTTTGTCAGATTGGAGCATTTAGAAAAATGTTTGGTTAGCTTGTTCTTTTGAAATATGGTGAATACCATGAAGCAATGAATTTTGCTACCACAACTTCTTTTTATATATTTCCCATAGTGACAGGTAAAATATTAGAATATAAAAATTTCTCATTGCCCTGCCTTCTGAGTTAGGAATAAATGTTTTTAAACATTGTTCAGCAAATTGGGTCTTTTGATGTAAAGTATGATGTATTTATGACCTATTGCTACCTTATAATTACCACAAACTTGGCTACTTAAACCAAATCAAATTTATTATCTCACAGTTCTGTAGCTCAGAAGTCTGGTGAGCTCAGCTGTTTTCTCTGGCCTAGTTGTATAGGCTGAAATCAAGTTGTTGGCAAGCTGGACTAGTATTTTGAGGCTCTAAGGGAGAATCTTCTTCCAAGTTCCTTCAAGTTGGCTGTCAGAATCCAGGTATTTGGGCTTCAGAGGTGAGGTCTCTGCTTCCTTGTAGGCTGTGAACCAAGAGCCTCTCTCAGGGATGTAAGGTCGCCTGAATTCCTCCATCTCCAGATAAGCTAGTGTGCTTTGAGTCATTCTCACACTTGGAATCTCCTTTGCTTCTCCTTCTACTGCACCTCTTCTGCCTGCACCTGAAGAAAGTTCTCTGCTTTTAAGGGATTACGTGATTAGAATGTGCCCCCCTTGGTAATAAAAGGTACAATTCCTATTTTAAGTCCTATAACCTTAATTACATATTCCAAGACCCTTTGGGCATGAATATCTTTGGGGGGCATTCTGCCATTCTCACTATATAAAATCTCCGTTATGTGATCTGTCTCCCACATTCCTCAATTGTAGATCAGGAATATGAGGTTTTTGTCTTTTGAAGCTGAGGGAAAAACTTCACAAACATCTATTATAAGAATTATTTATTATTTGTTTTAAATGAACGTATCCAAATGTACCGAAAATAGAGTGAACAGCATCAAGTGTTCTACATATTCATCCCCTGTATGAGTCAGTTCTCACACTGCTATGAAGAAATACTCAAGACTAGGTAATTTAACTCACAATTCTGCATGGCTGGGGAGGCCTCAGGAAATTTACAATCATGGAGAAAAAAGAAGTGGGCATGTCCTTCACAGGGCAGCAGGATGGAGTGAGTTCAAGAAGGGAAAATTCCAGGCACTTATAAAACCATCAGATCTCATGAGATTCACTCACTATCACAAGAACAGCATGGGGGAAACCGCCCCCATGATCCAGTTACCTCCACCTGGTCCCACCCTTGGCACATGGGTGTTATCGGGATTATGGGGATTGCAATTCAAGATGAGATACAGCCAAACCATATCACCCAACTTCCAACAATGATCAACAATTCTGCCAATCTTAATGTATCTATTTGTTCACACCCTGCTTTTTTGTTTTGGTGTATTTTCAGATAGAAGAAAATATTTTTTATCCGTGAAGACTGATTAGACTTTTTATTTTATTGAAGTTTCATATAACACAAATAAAAGAACAAAAGGATAATAATTTAACAAAGCAAAAAGAATACTAGTGCTTTCCTTTTATTTAATGGATGGAAAATAACCTTTGGGACATTAAAATCTTGCCCCACTTACACAATTCAACATTATGATTCCTAACATTTTGCATTAATGATCTCACAACATAGAATTTCTTAATTTCATTCTTGTGCTGATCTCAAGAGACAGTTGAATGTAAGGGAATGGACTCCTTGACTCAGTCCTGGCACATACTGATCTAATTTCTGTCTATTTTTTACCTGTTCTGGATATTTCATGTGAATAGAATCATACAATACGTTGTTTAACTTAGCAAAATATTTTCAAGGTTCATCCATGTTGTAGCAGGCATTAGTACTTCACTTCTTTCTGTCACCAAGTATCCATTGTGTGAATATACCACATTTTATTGATCCATTCATCAGTTGATGGACATTTGAAATTTTTCCACTTTTTTGCTATTATGAATAATGCTGGCATAAACATGTACAAATTTTTGAATATACATATGGTTTTGTTTCTCCTGACATATTCCTGGGAGTAGAATTATTGGGTCGTATAGTAACTTATATAATTAACCCTTTGAAGAACTGCCCAACTATTTTTTTAACTGGCTGCACCCTTTTAAAATTCCTCCTGGAACATATCAGGGTAATCTGTACATTTTTTAAGGTTACATTGTGTATCTATGCCATGGCTTTGTATATAATGGACAACTACTGAATATTGTTGAATGAACCAATGAATAATAGCAATGAAAAGTTAAATTCTAATATATAATCTTCTTAAAAGTTAATATCCAATATACAGAAAGTACTTAATACACTGAGTTCTGCACATGACAAGTGTGTTTTTCTGTAGTAAATCTGAAATATCAGTAATAGCTGCCTGTATTAGTTTGTTCTTGTGCTGCTATGAAGAAATACCTGGGATTGGGTAATTTATAAAGGAAAGAGGTTTGGTTGACTCACAGTTCAGCATGGCTGGGGAGACCTCAGGAAACTTACTATCATGGCAGAAGGGGAAGCAAACACATCCTTCTTCACATGGTGGCAGGAGACAGACCTGCAGAGTGAATGGGGGAAAATCTCCTTATAAAACCATCAGATCTCATGAGAACTCACTCACTATCATGAGAACAGCATGGGGGAACTGCCTCCATGATGTAATCACCTCCCATGAGGTTCCTCTCACAACACATAGGGATTACAAGTTGGATTACAATTCAAGATGATATTTCGGGTGTGGACACAGCTAAACCATATTACTGCCTGTCTTTGTTTGAGCTGCTGTAACAAAATACCCTATACTGGGTAGCTTAGAAAGAACATGTAGGCAAACCCAAACAAAAACTATCTGTGTAAAATAATAAAAATACTGTCTAATTAGTGAAGTTTCCTGTGTGACCAGTTATTTTGTTTGGCATTTTCATCTTTCTCCTCAGGCAGCTGGTGTACTTTATGTGCCTGGTGATCATTGGCTGGCCACTCATATTTAAGAGAAGAGGACTGGCTTGCAGCTCCCTCTTCCTGGTGCAGTGGTGATGTGATGGCAAGCTCTCTCTGTGTGTGGTAGAGTTGAGTGGGAAGTGGCATTCCTCACTTCAGGATGAAAAGGAGTAGGCTGCTAGACTGTGGGTCTCAAAATTCCAGATGAGGAGAGATTTACTGTGGGCATCAATATTCACCTTCAGAACATTAGCTTACCTAGATATTCAGTTTGTAAAGAAAAGGCTTTTTTTTTTTTTTAATTTTTTTACACAGAAGACAAAAGCACATGACTCTGAATGGGGTGGAAGAAGCTGATGAAGTTTGCCAGGTGGGTTAGTATTCTTTCTAGAACACCTGTTCTGTAATTAGTGTATCTTTTTCTTGCTTCTTATGAAACTAAAACTGAATTTCTGTAAGGATAATGGTCATTTAATTGTCTTCTAAACTGGCATATTTTGAGATAAATGGGGGCTTCTATTAATTATTCTAGGAAAAAAAGACTGCCCTAGAAAATCATGATGCAAGATGTTTCAACTATATGATTGGCTTTTAACTTTGCAGATACTTAGCAGTTTACTGCAGTAACTTTTCCTGCTTGTTTTATCAACCCACTTCCATTTATGTTTGATCTTTCAGAAATATGTTGACATCTCTTATTTGTTGGTAAAGTACGCACACACACCTCCATTTCCCTGCCATGTTATCTTTTTTTTTTTATGACTTTGTTCTATTTTATACGGCTTTGTTGTATTTTATACTTGTATCCTTCTTTTTTTTTTTTTTAATCAGTAGGGTTTTGCGAGGTATTGGAGACAAATATGTGTGCAAAATCGCATCTAGAATTGATATAATTTTAAAGAAAATTAGTTCAACTTTGGTATTTGTGGATTTAATTGATGCCACCAGTGAGGCTGTATTAATTATGGTTTATGTTAATATCAGGGTCTGAAAAAAATGAATAGTTATTAAGTATACAGTGTTGATAGTTAGAATTAGAACCAGAATATATGCCCTCTAGGTGGAGAAAAAGACTTTAAGCCAGGATTAAAGCACTTGCATAGCATTCGTATAATAAAGAATTTTGCTAATATAACCAAATTGGGCATGAGGTCGAGGTCAGTACCAAATAATGAACAGCCTGAGTTGAAAAACATTTTAAAAGAGATGCAAATTTTAAGCTTTTACATGTGCACTCCATTGCTCTCTGAGCAATGGACATTTCAGGCAGAGGGTATATGAAGTGCAATACTCTGAGCAAGGAGCTTGCCTGCTCTGTTCAAAAAACAGTGACGAGTGATGAGCCCAGTTTAGTTAAGGAGAGATGAATAAGGGAGGAGGGAGGAGGAGCTGTAGTCAGAGAAATAATGGGGCCAGCTCCTGTAGGTCCTGGTATACCATGGTAAGGACTCTTAGTTTTTATTGTGAGTGAGATGGGAAGCCATTGAAAATTGTGAATAGATTATGTTTTCATGGAATCTCTGTGTCTGTTCTTTGGAGAATGTGCTGAAACTGGACAAACTTATTATAAAACAGTAGGTCGGGTAGAAGGTAGTTGTAATAATACAGGCAAAAGTTATTGTGTCTTGAACCAAATTGATGTTTTGTGACAAACAGCCAAATTCTGGATCTATTTTGAAGATAGAGAAAGTAGGGTACATTGACAAATTTTGTGTAGATAAGGAAAGACATATAGAACAGTGCCGAGATTTACATGTCCTAGTTAGATATGAGCTGTATGAGGACGGGAGTCATATATGCTTGTTCAGTATTTTATCCTTTTCTAGTATCTAGTTCACAGACAGCAATAAGAAGTACTGAATGAATGAATAAAACATTCATGTAGGACACTGTATCAGAATTTGTATATAAAGCAGAGATCCCTCTTTTCTAGGCTACCAAATTCTTGATCTTTCTCAAAGTTCTTCTTCTCAGGCACAGGGATGGAACATATATGGATTCTTCCTTTTCGGATCCAGGTGCTTCTTCCAAATGTCCTCCTGTCAGTCTCACTCTGGTGGCTGTCACCCTATAGGGCAGTGGTTGGTTATTCTTTACCTTTCTAGATTATGCAGGGAAAGGTGTTGTGTAGACCAGCTTTCCTCCAAGATTCAGACTACTCAAACTACATGTTCATTCTCAGAGAGAAAGAGGGGTCATATCCCATTTTCTCAAGATCCAACGCATTCTCTCATTTGTTTTTTGAAAGAGTCTTTGTATTTTGAAAGAGTGACTTCTGACCTCTCAAGGAAACTTTCACAACATGAGTCTTCAGAGCCCTCGAGCCCTCGATTTGGCACTACCTGTAGCACAGAGCACCCCAATCAAGGGCCTAATGAGTCATTTTAATCCTGTTACTCTGGTAATTTTCTATTATGGGTATAACACAGTTATTTCCTTAGTGGTGCCTAGAAACAGTGTATGTTGACCTAGTTACAAATCTTCTTTACATAGTACAATACTACACAGGGTGGGAAAATCTATTTGAACATATTTTAGAGTAAAATGATATAATAAAGAATAAAACTCAAAATTCTTTCAATGTTTTGGCCATAGGGAAAGGTGACGAATCCAATTAATAAGGCTTATGATTATCAATAAAAAAGTATATAAAGGATAACAGAATAAAGTTTTGAGTGTTAGTTTTCAAAAGTGCATTTATCCCTGTGACAATTTTTAAAGTTGTTGGAGAGATGGTACTGACAAATATGTCAGAATGCCCTAGAAATTAAGGGTATCACTTTAGCAACTGAGAGAGGTAATTCTGAAATTTGAACAGAAAAAAAAAAAAGAGAAAAGAAGAGAAAAAGTTGTTACCTTCAGAAGAACCAAGCCATTGCAAATATGCCCCTGTTAAGTTGATTGGATTGCTGTGAAAATGTCAAGCATCTCTGTGCTAATTGCTTAGAACATCCTTCTATTTACTACTTAAAGAATGAGTAAAGTGTGAAAAAGTGCCTTCGATCTAGATTTCTGAATCTACACTGGTATGTTCATTTTAGGCATCATAATGGTAAATATGTAGAGCATGTTTCAAATTTTTCAGTTAATTCTTCTATAAAGGCAACCTTTATTCAAGGAATCTCTAGTGAGGATGAGGTTATCATAGACTTTTCTTGCTAATTTTGGGTTGCAAATTTCTAGCCAACTTTCTATAAAAATGTAATATGAGACAAATATGAGAAATAAATGACATTTCTTCTTCTTTGTGGGATCCTGTGCTTCATAAGAAACATTGGATGAGTTTCCATACTCCAGTTTAGAAAAACATATTGGGGCTATAGCTTAAAAACAACACTGTGTGATATTTTAGCAATCTTTGGTGAACTCCAAGAAAATGGGACTGAAATGTTTCTCAAACTTTATCATAGCTAATCAAACTTAGAATCAAAGAATATGTAGGATGAGTAAAAGTTTCCACATAGAACAAAATCTTTTTCTTTTTTTTTGTTAAATGTGACTTATGGCACATTTTAATATTTTTTTCTTACTTCCGTACTTTGTTACATTCTATTCTCAAGCCTTTGGGTTAGTCCTTATTCTTAAATTCATACATGCCATGTATTGTGCTGTAATTCATTCTTGGATGCTGACTCTATTACAGAATGATTTGAAAAAAGTGATTGTTCATTTTTTTCATTCATTGTCATTAAACCAATCAAAAATGGTAGACTCGTCATGGGGTTTCTGATTGTTTTAGTCTGATTGGGCAGTCATACCAAAATACCAGAGACCGGTTGACTTGAACAAGGGAAATTTACTTTCTCACAGTTTGGAGGATGGGAGGTCCAAGATCGAGGTGCCAGCCAGTTGGGCTCCTGGTGAGAGCCTACTTCCTTGCTTGCAGATGGCTGCCTTCTCTTTGTGTGCTCACATCACCTCTCTTCAGGTGCACATGCCTGGAGAGAAGGAGAGAGGTCTTTCTCTCTCTTCCTCTTCATAGAAGTCACTGTACTATCAGATTAGGGCCCCACCATTACGATCTTATTTAACCTTAATTACCTCCTAAAGACCCTGTCTCCAGATACAGTCACTTAAGGCATTAGGGCTTCAACATATGAATTCAACATATGAATTGGAACACAATACAGTCCATTGCACTGATCTGTCAACAGATCTGTGTCAGTATTTCCAGTGGTTTATTATGCTGATGATGTTTCAGTTTCTGCAATCAACATTTACAGAACTGTACTGACACTTTGCTAGACTCGGGGCATATACTCTGTACCTGATACTATGCTAGATTTGAGGCATTATAAAAATGTATAAAAGAGTCTCCTGATTTTAAGCTTATAGTCTGATATATATATATATCTGTGTGTGTGTGTGTGTATATATATATGTCTGATATATATATATCCACAAACATCATTAATAGTTCTGAAATAAGTAGTATCAAATAGACTAAAAGTAAGATTGCAGTTAATACACTTTAAAAACCCACTCTGATATCAGTACCACTATTAGACCTTTCCAAGGCTGTCCTGTGGTTAATTTCTTAAATTAGGTGATGAAAGTTCAGGAGATACCCTGAATATATAAGCATTGAGGCTAGCTCTGTCCTGCCAGTTTCCTTGGTATTAGGTTTGAAAACTGTTTCTATGTGTGTTTGCCCTTTTATTAATCTTAGTCAGTGGACCCACCTTTTCCTTTTTACACTGGTGTGTCAATGGCCTTTCCTTGTAATAACAGTTGACATAATCCTGTTGAACTGAAAGAAAACACTACTAAGGAAAACACTGAATCTTTCCAACTTTCTCAGACCTCTGTATGGAAGAATGTAAGTTTTGAGCCAGGGTCAAGCAGAGAAAGAGATACCAGTGTACAACCAAACAGTTCAGGCTCTCGGGCACTCTTTGCTTTGTTTGGGATTGACATCATTACCCTTACTGTATTCTCATACTGAATTGGAATTACAATATTTTTTTTAACCTGTCTGACTGGCAAATGTTCAAACCAGCAATAACAACCAATGCTGGCAAATAGTCAAGGATATGAGTATTCCCTCACTTTTATGAGAGAAGCATGAATTCCTCAATTTGTTTTGTAAAATAAGTCTAGCAGCAACTATTTGAATTAAAACATCTATATATTACACAGGAATTCAAATTATTGAATTATTACAAAAGTCACACTTGATAAATAACATATATAGACATAATACTATTTGTATCATTGTAGTGACAATAAATCATAAGCTGTCTGAATGTCCATCAATGGGTAACTGATTAAATCCTGGCACTTGTGCATGTTCGTGCACGCACACATGCAATGGAAAATGATGCAGCTCTTAAAGAGAATCATATTTAGTGTATTGGGACATATAAATGTCCCAAATCGGAGGGATGTTCACGATACACAGTGAGATTTACAAAAGCAAAATCAGAGTGAAATGAATAATACCAATACATTTAAAAAATCAAAATCTAAAAACATGGGGCCAGGCGCAGTGGCTCATGCCTGTAATCCCAGCACTTTGGGAGACCGAAGCGAGCAGATCACTTGAGGTCAGGAGTTTGAGAACACCCTGGCTAACATGGTGAAAACCCATCTCTATGAAAATTAACTGGGTGTGGTGGTGCATGCCTGTAGTCCCGGCTACTCGGGAGGCAGAGGTTGCGGTGAGCAGAGATCGTGCCACTGCACTCCAGCCTGGGAGACAGAGAGAGACTCCATCTCAAAACAAAAAACAAATAAACAGAAAAACACCTAAAAACAGCTTTTGTACTTGACCAAAGAGAAAATGGGATCAAGTACATACCCAGTTCTTCACATATGTAAACTAAGGGAGGTATAGGAGGATTTTTGACTTTTCACTCATTTGTATATTCACTTATATCAGAAATGGAAAGGCACAGAGAAGGAAAGAAGAGGAACACCATCCTGTTAATGGCTGCTGGGTGAGAGAAGGGCTGGACACCAATATGACAGTAGATTCATTCCACTCCCCTAAATGGAAATGAGTGACTGTCTCTGATTTTTTGAGCACAGGGATTTGGAGGAGGATGGTGACTGAGGAGGAAGAAAACATGGCTGGAAGACCCAAGTCTTCAGTTGGGTCTTATTGACAGGGCCTCCCCTGTACAGTTGTCTTTTATATTGGCAGGGCACCTCTCTCTCTAATTATGTTCAGGGGAAGTTCTGCCCATACTTGTGCCAAGTTCCCAAGGTGGGGAGGATGAGGGCCTTAAAGGGATATAGATGAAAGAGGGTGTATCTACTCCACGTATAAGCAGAAACTTTCAGGTGAGCCAAGAAATTCACCAGATGTCCAGGCTTCCCTTTCTTCCTCCACCCACAGAACCAAGCACCAATTTGTGTGTGGGGGTGTCACTGTCCAAAGATTTGCTAGGAGAAGAATATGGTAAGATAATATCTGAGGTTATTAATCTATGCTTTTTATTCTCTCTATACATATTTTTCTCTGCTTGTTCCTCCTCATTCAGGAAGGTAACTGGCCCTGGGAAGCGTAACATAGGTCATGTTTCTGGCTGTTAATTTTCACTTACTTAAATCTGAAGAAGTCAGGTAACATTTCCAGAGCAGGGAACATTAAGGAGGATTTGTGGGCCTAAATGACATGTCTTGGCCAGAGACAGGATGGAAGGTGAATTTTCCAAGGTAGAAACAGATCCCCGTGGGAATAGGGGAGTGTAGGGAGGAGGAGAGAGGAATGTCAGTGGGAACGAGTAGCTAGGGTCAGTGCCCTGCTTCCAACTACATGAAGAAAGGCATGGAAACATCCTAAAGAGAAAGTGGATGCTCAGTGTTGAGGCAGATGAAACTAAGAGGAGCCATTCTCCCAATGGCGGACATTTTGGAATTACAAAAAACAAAAAAAAACAAAAAGAAGTGCTGCTGGGAGCATTCTTGTGTCCCTGTGCAAAGTGTGTCTGGATTTTATGCTTTAGAAGTTGACTTGCTGAGTCCTGAATTTCCAACTTTACTAGATAGTACAAAAATATTTTCCAAATCATACCAGTGTACTCTTTCAATCTCTTATATTTTTCTTCTCAAATGTATGCTATACTGCCTATAGTGAAATGTCAATGTTCATTAATTATCAGTCATTAAGAATTTGTAAGTTTCCTGTCTCCCCTACTTCCTTGCCATTACTTGTCATTGTCAGACTTTTGAAAATTTTCCAGTCTGATGGACATGAAAGAGTATCTTGTCTTAATTTGCGTGTTTCTATTACCAGCAAGTGACAGCTTTTTTCCACATATCTTTGTTGGCCATATAGAGCTCCTCTTCTGTGAACTGAAGGTTTATATTTATCTATCTACTGGACTTTTTGTAGTTTCCTCATTTATAGGATTTTTAAAATATTCTAGATTGGAACTATTTTTCAAATGTCTTGTAAATATCTTCTGTCACTTGCTTGCCTTTTAACTTGGTTTATAGTGTTGAATGTATAGAAATTTAAAATGCTAATGTCATTAAATTTATTCTTTTTTATTTTGTACTTAATGGTTTGCTGTGTTATTTCTTTATTTCAATAGACTCAATTTTTTAAGAGCAGTTTTAGGTTCACAGTAAAATAGAGTAGAAGATACATAGGTTTCCCTTATACCTACCTCTACCTCTGCGTAGGCATAATTTCCTTCATTTTCAATATCCAGCACCAGAATGGTACATTTGTTACAATTGATAAACCTTTTGATAATATTTTGATAAATCTTTTCTAACTTTAATGTTATGAGAGAGCCACCTACATTTTCTCCTAAAATTTTTAAGAGTTGCTTTTAGTCTTTAATCCATGTGAACTTCCTGTTGGTATATAGAATGAGGAGAAACTTGATTTTCTGATACATTTTAAAATCTATTTCTAAATTACATGAGACCAGACCATCCTACTGGCAGATTCACCTGTGTCCCCACTGAAAGATTCAGGATAATAAGGCAGTTCCTAACAGGCGTTACGACAGGACATTGTGGGTTTATCACTGGACTCATGGATGGGTCTCAGAAACCAAAGAACAGGCCAGGGTATTACCAAGGTTAGTGAGTGGCATGACTTTTCCATGTCAGGGATGTTGACTGATTAGGCAACAGGGACATTCAGATTGAAAAGAGGTATAGCTGGCCTGTCCTTACAATTGGATATTAGGATTTGTCAAAACAACTGACAAAGCAGCCACCACAGCAGAGCAAACATGGCAGAACTAACACAGCCAAAGTGTTTTCCAAGCCAATGTACACGACCTAGAGGAGAATATTTCCTGGGAAAGGTTTCATCCCTCTAATATCATTAATTTATGCTATGTATATTGTAACATTTTTAAGTTCTTAAAATATTTTAATATAGTGGGATGTAGTAAAGAGAAGGGAAAAATCATTTTTAATTGTTTGGTTGGAAAAATGAGATTTTTGTGTATTCCCCCCCAAAAAAAATACAATACAAATAATAAATTTTAATAATTTTTTTTGAGACATAGTCTCACCCTGTCACCCAGGCTAAAGTGCAGTGGTGTGATCTCAGAGCTGGGATTACAGACATGTGCCAACGTACCTGGGTAATTTTTGTATTTTTAGTAGAGATGGGGTTTCACGATGTTGGTCAGGCTGGTCTCGAATTCCTGGCCTCAAGTGATTTGCCTGCCTTGACCACCCGAAGTATTGGGATTATAGCATGAGCTACCATGTCCGGCCCAATTTTGATACCTTGAGTAGGGATCACAGTTTTTCTTATAAAAATTCTTCCTCGTAAGTAAAACAACTACATGGGATTTCATGGCTATTTTGGTATTTATATAACTCTTTAAGGAAAATAAAACTTTAGTTATATATAAAACCTTGAGTTATATAAATAAATAAATTTATTGAGTTATTTATACAGTTATAATGGCATTATGTGCTCTAGAGTAAAATCGCAATGTCCATTGTCTCACTGATCGTAATTAAAAACTATAACCCAGAATCCAGTTTGTAATTTCCAAGATGACTGTCACTGTAAGTATTTGAAACATACTTGATCTTTGTAAAAAAAAAATTTAATGAAAATAATTAGCTGGGAATATCCCACATGTATTCTAAATCCCCCAGTTGGTTTAGGTAATTTTTCTTATTCTTCCACAACACATGGTATTCTTTCTATGAATGACATCAGTTTGGAAATACCCCATGGTTTTCTGAGTTATAAATGGGTATCTCAGTATGAACTCCTGATTATATTATGATTCATACTTTCACTTCTGTTTTTTTATACTATCATTTTGAAAAAGTGAAAATGAAACTATGTCTCACTGGCCAAGAGTTCACAAGGGAGAGAGAAAAGCAAAGTTTAATGGAATGATTTTCAAAATACCGAAGGATTGTGGTCTGAGAATATTGTAAAAACTGTTTCTTAAGGAAAAGCAATGTAGTTGGGATCAAAATTAAAAAAATGCTCTTTGAGAGTTTCTCTGGAACTTTAGAGTATCTACTGTCAGAGTTTTGTTTCACATAAGAGCATTGATTATGATTTCTTCTGGCATTTATTTCTTTATTTATTATTTATGACTCTTAAAACTTGTTTTTCTTGGTGGAACTAGGTTATGAACCCTAGCATTTTAATTCCAGAATTTGTTCTCTTAAGTATTACACTATAGTAGCAATTTGATGGTAACCCTAAAGAAAGAAAGAAAGAAAGAAAGAAGAAAAGAAAGGAAGGAAGGTGTGGAAAGTCCCAGAATGACTCCAGGTCTGAGAGCATTTATTCAAACTGCAAATTTTCTTAGGGCAGGGGTCATGCTAGCTCTGGCTGTGTTCCCTGCACCTCAATTCCTGGCACATAGCAACGCCTGACAAATATTTGTTGAATAAATGAGTACAGTAGCTTAAAAGCAAATTTTTGTACTTCATGGTTTTCTGTAGAAAGCCACAAGAAAAAAATTTCATCTGAGGTCTCAGCATTCTAGTAACTGTGAAGTTTTAAGACTTGTATGAGTTCCCCTTATGAGAGCCTGAAAGTATTAGTATCATGAGGCATGAGGTTTAAGGCTAGATGCCTAAATGGCATCTCATTCTTTATTAAGCTGGACTTGTAGCATGGGAATTTTGTCAGGGATTATAAGACCTTTATAAAGATTAATGTGATTTTAAAAATTGTTAGCTTAGGCCGGGTAAGGTGGCTCACGCTGTAATCCCAGCACTTTGGGAGACTGAGGTGGGCAGATTCCTTGAGCCCAGGAGTTCGAGACAAGTTTGGGTAACATGGTGAAACCCTATCTTTGCAAAAAATACAAAAATTAGCCGGGTGTGATGGTGCATGCCTGTAGTCTCAGGTACTTGCAAGGCTGAGAGGTAAGAGGATTGCTTGGGCCTGGGAGGTGGAGGCTGCAGTGAGCTGTGATTGCACCACTGCACTATGGTCTGGGTGGCATATAGCAAGGCCTTGTCTCAAAAAAAAAAAAAAAAAAAAGTTAAAAAAAAAAACTTATTAAGAGTAAATTTACATCCCTGGGCTGCTTGTCACCAAATGGTCATTCTTAACAAATAATTATGTCTTGTGGGTCAAGTGGGTCAATATGTGTTTTTAAATTTTATTTTATATATTTGTATTTTGAGGGTGTCACTACTGTTACTCAGGTTGGAGTGCAGTGACACCATCAGAGCTCACTGCAGCCTCCACCTCCCTGGGCTCAGAGGATTCTCCCCACTCAGCCTCCCGAGTAACATAGGTGTGTGCGGCCATGCCGAGCTGATTTTTCTTTTCTTTCTTTCTTTCTTTTTTGTTTTGTAGAGATGGAGTCTGGCTGTGTTGCTCAAGCTTGGTCTCGAACTCCTGAGCTCCAGCATTCCACCCCGCCTCATCCTCCAAAGTGCAGGGATTACAGGGGTGAGCCACCCTGCCTGGCAATATGTGTTTTTTAAATGAATAAATTAATTCTTCACCTTCAAATCTCCTCTTCCCAGACCCATTTTTTTTCTCTACCAACCTTGCTTTGATGATTATATTTCAAATATACCAACTCCTTTAGGTTAAGGCATTGAAGAATGGGTTGTCTAAGAGAGGATATCACCTGTTTTTAACTTTCATTAACATTTTAAGATGCAATAGTCCAACAGACCAGTGAAGCAGTTACTCCATGCATTTCTAAGAACAGAAGAGGTATATGAGTATATAAGTGTTGAAGAATAAAAAGAATGTCTGCATATCTGCAGTAGCCAATGTGACATGTGAAGAATGTTTAGTGGAGAATAGAAAAGTTATTTCTTCCAAGAATTGTTAAGAGGGCTTCACAACATCACATAAAATGTTAGAATATTCTAATGTCAGTTATACCAGTAACCTGGTCTGAAGATGATATTGAGAATATGCTGAGAATAATAATAATATTAATAAAAATGCTTATTATTTTAAGTAATGACATTTTGAGATCTCTTGTTAATCAGCAATTGATTACCAGAACAAGATTGTTGTAAGAATTAAATGGATATTAATGAAAAGAAAGCCAAACAGTGAGATTTTCTTTGAAAGCTTATGGAAATTGAGTGCAGCAAGATGGGTCATCTTCATGAGATAAAAGAGTTGATGAGTCAGTAAGACTTGACTTGTAACTTGTCAAATATTTTTGAAATAAATAATGTGTTATACAGATAGGGAGTTGGTTCACCTGGCATATGAAAAAATAAAACAAAGAATCTATGAGGTACATTATGGTAGAAAAATCTAGCAAAATCGGGTTCCAAGTTTTTTCCTTTCTGATGACAGATGTTGAAATTGTAGCATCCGTCAT
This sequence comes from Chlorocebus sabaeus, assembly GCF_047675955.1. NCBI lineage: Eukaryota > Metazoa > Chordata > Mammalia > Primates > Cercopithecidae > Chlorocebus > Chlorocebus sabaeus. The sequence goes on from NC_132905.1 coordinate 77,078,537, forward strand.
TCTTTGCTTGGTGTCACTAAGCATCTTGTTTAAATCAACCTTCCACTTACTCTGATTTCAAGTCAAGTAATCAACAATGGGTTGGTGCAAAAGTAATTACAGTTTTTGCCATTACTTTGAAAGGCAAAAGACGCAATTACTTACAATTACTTTTGCCCTAACCTAATATTTCAATTCTAATTTGACTTCCAATATAATTTTACAAGAAAGGGATGCTTTAGCTAGAGATCCCCCCTTGGCAGTTGTATTTCTTGTTGTAATTAATAAGATGGCTTTTTGTTTGTTTGTACAGAAGTCTCTTAAATAGGGTTTCTATGAATTGTAATTCCCAAGTTTGACAGAATTTGACACCCTGACGAGATCGAGTTTTTGAATTGACAAGACTGAGCAAGAGAGTTAGGGGCTACAATGGCTTCCCAAGGTTGTTGCCACTTGGATGACTTCTGTTCTCTAGCTTCTGGCGGGGACACAGTGTGATGAGTACCTGGTAATAAGCATGGCATGGGGTGGTGGTGTGCTGCAGATGTTAGTTATTTTTTTCCTTTCATTCCAAAGTGTTTCTCCAATAGCTTGTATGAGGATGAGGGAAAGAAAATAATGCACTTGAGAAGAAGCAAAGTAGGGAGAAAAAGGAGATCTATTTGTTGCAAGCAAATTTTACTGACATAGTAAGCTCTGAAAGAAATCTGTCATGAGTATTGATCAGGTGTAATGATTAATTTTAGGTGTCAACTTAACTGGGTCATGGAGTGCTCAGGCATTTGATTAGATATTATTCTGGGTGTATCAATGAGGGTGTTTTTGGATGCATGAAATTAATATTTAAACTGATAGACTGAATAAAGCAAATTGTCCTCCATGTTGTGGATGGGCCCACATGGTTTGATCTGTTGAAGACCTGAAGCGGACAAAGGCTCATCTTCCCATGAATTAAAGGAAGCTCTTTCTGCCTGCCTTCGAGAGGGGACATTTTTTTTCGTGCTTTTGGTCCCTCACTGAAACATTGGCTTGTCCTGAGTCTCAAGCCTGCCAGCCTGAGCACTGGAACCATTAGCTCTCCTGGGTTTCCAGCTTGCTGACTTCAGATCTTGGGATTTGTCAGCTTTATACTCACGTGAGCCATTTCCATATAATATATCATATTTCCATACCTCCTATTGGTTCCGTTTCTCTAGAGAACCCAGACTAATACATCAGATGCCTTTGTAATATGTCATATTACCAGGAAATTTTACTTTTGCAAATGAATCACATCTTTAATGTACTCACTGGCAAGGCAAATTCTTTTCATCTAGATTTTTGTGACCCAGGGTGAATGTGTTTCCTATTTTTTTCCTTTCATAAGGATACGTCTCACTAACACTTTTCCAATTCATCTTCAGTAACTGAATTAAAGAATTTGGTGTACTCTTATGACACAGATGCCTGTGGTTCATCTCATCTGGTTTGTTTTGTTTGTGATGCTGCCACATTTCCTTTCCCTTAACAGGCTCTTCCCTCCAGTCCCCAGACTAAACCTTGGACCATCTCTCCACTGGCCCACAGCTACAAAGTCAACAGCTCCACAACTTGCAAGTCTTGCCAAAGTGTTTTAAAGGATAATTTATTAAAGGAAAACCTAAATTAGCAATTGGATATATTCCACTATAATAGCTTAAGACCACACATTAATTCTACAACGACTTACTGAGCACCAGTAGGCCAGGCTGGGTAAACGAAGGTAAAATAAGCAGACTTTTTCCTTGAAGAGGGGAGGTAGGAAAACAGATATGAAGACTAAGAGGAAAAGAAAAGTACCTGATATTCATTGACCATCTAGACTTTACCAGGCACTCTGTGAGGGGCTTTCCAATGAATCTTTATAACAGCTCTCTAAGGGAGGTACTATTATCTCTCATTTATGTATGAGGAACCAAGACTCAGGGAAGTTCTCCAGTTAGGAGCATAGAAATTATAGCTAGCACTCACTGAGCCTCAGTGACAGAGTGGAGTTAAAAACCTGGTCTGTCTTCTTTTTCGCTCTTCTTTCCACTTCACCTTGACGCTCTGCTCTAGACCTTCACTGCCCAATGTGATGGCCACTAGCCACATGTGATTATCCAGTACGTGAGATGTGGCCAGTTCAAACTGATAAGTGCTGTAAGCACAAAATACTAACAAGATTTCAAAAACATACTATGCATAAAACATAAAATATCTCATTAATAATTTTTATATTGATTACATGTAGGAATAATAACACTTAAGATATACTGGTGTATCAGGGCTCTCCAGAGAAGTGGAGCTAATAGGAGATTATAATTAAATGTTATATATTTAATTTATATATGTAATAGGCTATATACACATACACACATGTATATACATCTGTGTATGCACACATGTACACATATGTGTATATATACATATAGGTATATATACCATATATGTATGTATATGTAAATGCACGTGTTATGTATCTGTAAACACACATATATGTGCTATATACTTATGTATATGTAAACACATGTATATATACATAACATATGTGCGTGTATATGTAGGTGTATATACATGTGTATATGCATAATATCCTGTTACGTATATACTACACACACACACATACACACACACAGAAAGAGAGAGAATGAGAGAGAGAGAGGAGAAAGGAATTTATTTTAAGGAATTGGCTCATGTAATTATGGAGGCTGGCAACTCTGATACTTGTAGACTGTGTCAGCAGCCTGGCAGTTAAGGTAAGAGTTGATGTTGCCGTTTTGAGTCAGAAATCCACAGGGCAGACTAGGCAGGCTGGTAACTCAGGCAATGTTATGAACTGAATTGTGTCTTCCCCCACATTCATATGTAGAAGTTCTAACTCCCAGTGACATTGTATTTGGAGACAGAGCCTTTAAAGAGGCAATTAAGATTAAATGGGACTGCAAGTGTGGGGGGCTAATACAATAGAACACCAGGGATATTCTTGAACAGAGAAAAGGCCTTGTCTGCAAGCCAAAGAAACAAAAAAAACCACAAAAAACAAAAAACAAAAGGCCATGGAAGAAACCAAACCTGCCAATACCTTGCTCTTGAACTTCCAGTTTCCAAAACTGTGAGAAAATACATTTCTGTTGTTTAAACTACTCAGTCTGTGTTGTTTTGTTATGGAAGCCTGATATGGTTTGGCTCTGTGTCTTCACTCGAATCTCATCTTGAATTGTAATCCCCATCTTGAATTGTAATCCCCACATGTTGAGGGAGGGACCTGGTGGGAGGTGATTGGATCATGGGGGCAGTTTTCCCCATGCCATTCTCGTGGTAGTGAGTGAGTTCTCACTAGATCTGATGGTTTAAAAGTGTTTGGCAGTTCCCCCCACCTCTCTCTCCTGTTGCCTTGTGAAGAAGGTGCTTGCTTCCCTTTTGCCTTCCACCATAATTGTAAGTTTCCTGTGGCCTCCCTAACCATGCAGAACTGTGAGTCAATTAAGCCTCTTTCCTTCATAAATTTCCTAGTTTCAGGTAGTTTTTTATAGCAGTGTGAAAATGGACTAATAATGGAAATTGGTACTGGGAGTTGAGGCATTGCTATAAAGATACTTGAAAATGTAGAAGAGACTTTCGAATTGGGTAATGGGCAGAGGTTGGAAGAGTTTGGAAGGCTCAGAAGAAGACAGGAAGATGTGGGAAAGGTTGACACTTCCTAGAGACTTGTTGAATGATTTTTAACAAACATTATAGTGATATGAACAATAAAATTCAGGCTGAGGAGGTCTCAGATGGAGAAGAAGAAATTGTTAGAAGCTGGACTAAAGATCACTCTTGCTATGCTTTAGTAAAGAGACTGGCAGCATTTTTTCCCTGCCCTAGAGTTCTGTAGGACTTTGAACTTGAGAGAGATAGTTTAGGGTATCTGGCAGAAGAAATGTCTAAGCAGTAAAACATTGAAGATGCTTATTCTGGCTTTTTCTGAATGTATACAGTCATATGTGTTAATGTAGAGATGATCTGAAATCAGAATTTATGCTTAAAAGGGAAGCAGATCATAAAAGCTTGGAAAATTTGCAGCCTATCCATGTGGTAGAGGAGTAAAACCCACTTTCTGGGGAGAAATTCAATCCAGCTGCAGAATTTTCCATAAGTAGCAAGGGGCTGAGAGTTAATAGCCAGGGCAATGGGGAAAATGTCTCCGGGGCATGTCAGAGATCTTCGCAGCATCTTCTCCCATTACAGGACCAGAGGCAGAGGAGGGAAAAATGATTTCATGGGCCAGGCCCAGGGCCCTGCTGCTCTGTGTAGTCTTGGGACATGGTAACCTGCATTCCAGCCTCTCCAACTCCAGCCATGCCTAAAAGGGGCCAAGGTACAGCTCAGGCTGTGGCTTCAGAGTGCAAGCCCCAAGCCTTGGCAGCTTCCATGTGGTATTGGGTCCGTAGGTACACAGAAGACAAAGGCTGAGCTTTGGGAAATCTGCCTAGATTTCAGAGAATGTGTGGAAACACCTGGAGGTCCAGACAGAAGTTTGCTGCACATGCAGAGCCCTCATGGAGAACCTCCACTAGGACAATGTAGAGGGGAAATGTGGGGTTGGAGCCCCCATACAGAGTTCCCACTGGGGCACTGCCTAATAGAGCTATAACAAGAGGGCCACCATCCTCTAGACCCCAGAAAGGTAGATCCACTGACAGCTTGCACCGTGCTCCTAGAAAAGCCACAGGCACTTAATACCAGCCCGTGAAAGCAGCTGGGGCGGGGGGGGGGGGGGGGGCGTGTATCCTGCATAGCCACAGGGCTGGAGCTACCCAAGGTTCTGGGAGCCCACTTCTTGCATCAGCATGCCCTGGATGTGAGACATGGACTCAAAGAGATTATTTTGAAGCTTCAAGATTTAATGAATGCCCTGCTGGGTTTTGGACATGCATGGGGCCTATGGCCCCTTTGTTTTGGCATTTGGAACAGGAATGACTGTACCCCCATTGTATCTTGGAAGTAACTAACTTGCTTTTGACTTTACAGGCTCCTACATGGAAGGGACTTGCCTTGTCTCAGATGAGACTTTGGACTTGGACTTTTGGGTTAATGCTGGAATGAGTTAAGACTTTGGGAAACTGTTGGGAAGGCATGATTGGTTTTGAATTTGAAAAGGACATGAGATTTTGGAGGGGCCAGTAGTGGAATAATATGGTTTTCCTCTGTGTCCCCACCCAAATCTCATCTTAAATTGTAATTTTTCTGTGTTGAGGGAGAGACCTGTGGGAGGTGATTGAATCATGGAGGCAGTTTCCCCATGCTGTTTTCACGATAGTGAATGAGTTCTCACTAGATCTGATGGTTTAAAAGTGTTTGACAGTCCCCCACACCTGCTCTTCTGCTACCTTGTGAAGAAGGTGCTTGCTTCCCCTTCACCTTCTGCTATGATTGTAAGTTTCCTGAGGCTTCCCCAGCCATGTGAACTGTGAGTCAGTTAAACCTATTTCCTTTATAAATAACCCCATCTTAGGCAGTTGTTTATAGCAGTGTGAAAATGGACTAATACAGATCCCTAGCAAAGATAATATGGGTAAATTTTTTATGCTACAGTCTTTTTTTTTTTAAATAGGATCTCACTCTTGCCCAGGCTGAGTGCAGTGGCACAATCATGACTCACTACAGCCTCAACCTACCAGGCTCAAGTGATCCTCCCACCTCAGCCTCCTGAATAGCAACAACAGGCACGTGACACCATGCCTGGCTAATTTAAAACTTTTTTTTTTTTTAGAGATGGGAGTGTCTCACTGTGTTACCCAGCCTGGTCTTGAACTTCTGGGCTTAAGTGATCCTCCTACCTTATCCTCTCAAAGTGTTTGGATTACAGGCATGAGCCACCACACCAACCTCTATGTTACGGTCTTAGTTCTTAAGGCCTTCAACTGATTAGATGTGGCCCACCCATGATATGGAGTGTCATTTACTATACTGATTTAATTGTTAATCACATCGAAACAATATTTTATTGCACATATATATATATTGCAATATTCTAGACTTTTGTTCAACCAAGCAACTGGGCACAATAGGGTAGTCAGGTTGGCACATAAAACCAACCATCACAATTGGGTTCAATAAAGTATAGCTTTAAAATTATTTTCACCTGTTCCATTTAATTTTTGAAAATGTGGCTACTAGAACATTCAAAATTATGTATGTGGCTCACATTTATAACTCACATTTTATTTCTATTGGACAGTGATGCTCTAGACATTTATGAAAACAAATGTGTTCCAAGGGAGTATGAAGGAATTACGGTAAAATATGCTTGAGGCAATTGGTGAAGGCTTTGCAGAGATGGTGAGATGATGAAAGCACAAATCCTTGCATCAGAATGCCTAGATTTGAATCTCTGCTCTGCCACTTCACTGTGATGCAGGATAAGAAACTTAACCTCTCTGTGCCTTGTTTTCCTCATCTGTAAAATGGGGTAGTAATTAAATCTTCTGCATGGGATTGTGGTAAGGGTTAAATGATTTCATGCATTTAAGCATTTAGAATAGTATCTGAGACAGTAAATCTCTATAAATATTAAAGAAGGTCATGACTGACCAAAAACTGGACAGTTCAAGGGCTGGACAGTTCCCCAAGGGATTATTAAAAAGGAGTGAATTTCACAGGGAGGGAACATCTAACTCTCTTCTTTGGGCTTCCCTTTCTGTCTTACCACAGGAAGATCAGCAGTAGAGTCTCAATATGTTCTGTGGCTGAGAGTTCAATCAGTTGCATTGAGTTTTTGCCTCAGTTGGTGAATAACCAACATGTGTCTGGCAAAGTGCTTGGCATCCCTTTTAGTCCTCATTTTACCTGATCTCAGCAGCGCCCATCCCTGCAGGGCACAGACTCCTTTTTTAATATATTGCTTTTATTTCCTAAAATCTGTGTAAATGGAGCCAGAGAGGAGAGAGAGAAGAAGGGGTGAAAACACCGACAATGAGAAAATGGAAGACTAAAAGATATTTGCAAGACATTTGTTGGTCACACAGCAATTCGATTTTTTAAACAAACTTGGCATTGAGAGTTATACAGTTCATTTACTCAAAGAAGACTTCGGATTTTGCATCCCACTCCTTTGGGGACTAGTTGAGACATTAACATCCAAATATTACAAAATAAAATGAACTGAAGCATGAAATTAATAATTTAGCATACAGATTTACACAATTTTACTATTTAATAATAGTAGTTGATTTTTAAAACCTACTGCTGACCAAAGATAATGCAGATTATGTATTGTAGGCCACCTACTTACTTCTCAAAAAATCCTGAGAGGTACTTTAATGCTTATCCTTATTTTTACAGTAGGACCTGCAGCTTAACAAAATTAAGTAAATGTTCAAGTTTATACAAAGAGTACATAGCTAAGTCAGGAATTTCAATTGAATACATTGAGCCCCCATATTATAACACTTCAGCTTACAAAACATAGTCTCTGCAACTATCAACTTCAAAATGCATGTATTAATTCATCAAATGTTTACTCAGCACCTTCTTGTAAAGGCACCATCCTGGGCAGCATGTCCATTTGATAGTGTTTCCTTCTAAAACTGACATTTTTGAAAGTTAATCGCTTTAGAACTAAAATGCAATTTGAATTATCACTGAATCCTCAGATGAGTTTTAGTTGCTGTTATTTTAATTCAAGGTGAATTAATCCAAATGAAAAATGTCCCAGGCATTCTACAAAATTTTTGCGCTTAATATTCAATTTTTTTTTTAAATCAGAAAGGATAATGTAACCTTAGTAGGTTGTATGTGTAACAACAGTTTATTCACTTCTCCTGTGTTATCAGTTTTGTTTACATATAGCCACTCATAATACCTTCTTATGATCCTTTGTATTCCTTTAGTGTTGGTCAAAATGTCTTCTTTTTCATCTCTGATTTTATTTATTTGAGTCTTTTCAATTTTAGTTATTCTAGATAAATGTTAGTTAATTTTGTTTATCTTTTCAAAAAATAACTGTTTTGTTGATCTTATAAATTATTTAAAAATCTTTATTTCATTTATTTCTGTTCTGAGCTTTATTACTTCACTCTTTCTACTAATTTTGGTTTTAATTTGTTCGTAGTTTTATAAAAGTGAGTTACCTTTAGTTGAAATTTCCAGTGAAAACTTAGAAATTGATCAATACCAAATTGATTTTTGTTTTTATTTCTGCCAGTAGATTGAAGTCTATCAAAGATTAAAAAATATTTATCCAAAGTTCAAAGGCTTAGCCTATGTTTGGTGATTATCTTACACTTTGTGCTCATAAACTATTTGGATTCTAAGCTTTCAATTGCATTTACACAAAGCACGTCAATGGATCGCTTCATTGTCTGGGTGTTTGTCCTTCTTGTTTGATTCTTCTTTTTCTATGGAATGGAAGCTATGCCAAAGGGAAGCTCCTACCTGGTCCCATTCCTCTCCTAATAGTTGAAAATATTCTATCCTTAAGAAGTATGAACACCAGTAAATCTATAAGCATGGTAAGTGTGACTATTTTCTTTTCTAAAATTTTGTGCTTTTCTACTATTTAAACTTATCATTTAGATTCAAGGGTACATGTGCAGGTTTGTTTTATAGGGAAACTCTCATGTCTTGGGGGTTTGTTGTACAGATAATTTCATCACCTAGGTACTAGGCCTAGTACCCAATAGTTATTTTTTTCCTCCTCCTCTCCTTTTTCCCACCCTCCACCCTGAAGTAGGCCCTAGTGTCTGTTGTTCACTTCTTTGAGTTCGTTAGTTCTCATCATTTAGCTCCCACTTATTATTTTTTTAAATTATACTTTAAGTTCTACGGTACATATGCACAATGTGCAGGTTTGTTACGTATGTATACATGTGCCATGTTGGTTTGCTGCACCCATTAATTCGTCATTTACATTTGGTATTTCTCCTAATGCTATCCCTCCCCACTCCCCCAACCCCATGGCAGGCCCCAGTGTGTGATGTTCCCCCACTATGTCCAGGTGTTCTCATTGCTCAATTCCCACCTATGAGTGAGAACATGCAGTGTTTGGTCCTTGTGATAGTTTGCTCAGAATGATGGTTTCCAGCTTCCTCCATGTCCCTACAAAGGACATGAACTCATCCTTTTTTATGGCTGCGTAGTATTCCATGGTATATATGTGCCACATTTTCTATCTATCTATTTATTTATTTATTTATTTGAGACAGAGTCTCGCTCTGTCGCCCAGGCTGGAGTGCAGTGTCGTGACCTTGGCTCACTGCAAGCTCTGCCTCGGGGGTTCATGCCATTCTCCTGCCTCTGAGGGCTCCTGAGTAGCTGGGACTACAGGCGCCCACCACCACGCATGGCTAATTTTTTTATTTTTGTTTTTAGTAGAGATGGAGTTTGAACATGTTAGCCAGGATGGTCTTGATCTCCTGACCTCGTGATCCACCCGCCTTGGCCTCCCAAAGTGCTGGGATTACTGGCGTGAGCCACCACGCCTGACCTATGTGCTACATTTTCTTAATCCATTCTATCATTGGTGGACATTTGGGTTGGTTCCAAGTCTTTGCTGTTGTGAATAGTGCCACAATGAACGTATGTGTGCATATGTCTTTATAGTAGCATGATTTATACTCCTTTGGGTATGTACCCAGTAATGGGATCGCTGGGTCAAGTAGTATTTCTAGTTCTAGATCGTTGAGGAATCGCCACACTGTCTTCCACAATGGTCGAACTAGTTTACAGTCCCACCAACAGTGTAAAAGCGTTCCTATTTCTCCACATCCTCTCCAGCACCTGTTGTTTCCTGACTTTTTAATGATCGCCATTCTAACTGGTGTGAGATAGTATCTCATTGTGGTTTTGATTTTCATTTCTCTGATGACCAGTGATGATGAGCATTTTTTCATGTGTGTGTTGGCTGCATAAATGTCTTCTTTTGAGAAGTGTCTGTTCATATCCTTTGCCTACTTTTTGATGGGATTGTTTGATTTTTTTTCTTGTCAATTTGTTTAAGTTCTTTGTAGATTCTGGATATTAGCCCTTTGTCAGATGGATAGATTGCAAAAATTTTCTCCCATTCTGTAGGTTGCCTGTTCACTCTGATGGTGGTTTCTTTTGCTGTGCAGAAGCTTTTTAGTTTAATTAGATCCCATTTGTCAATTTTGGCTTTTGTTGCCATTGCTTTGGTGTTTTAGTCATGAAGTCCTTGCCCATGCTTATGTCCTGAATGGTATTGCCTAGGTTTTCTTCTAGGGTTTTTATGGTTTTAGGTCTAACATTTAAGTCTTTAATCCATCTTGAATTAATTTTTGTGTAACATGTAAGGAAGGGATCTAGTTTCAGCTTTCTACATATGGCTAGCCAGTTTTCCCAGCACCATTTATTACATAGGGAATCCTTTCCCCATTACTTGTTTTTGTCAGGTTTGTCAAAGATCAGATGGTTGTAGATGTGTGGTGTTATTTCTGAGGCCTCTGTTCTGTTCCATTGGTCTATATCTCTGTTTTGGTACTAGTACCATGCTGTTTTGGTTCCTGTAGCCTTGTAATATCATTTGAAGTCAGGTAGCGTGATGCCTCCAGCTTTATTCTTTTTGTTTAGGATTGTCTTGGCAATGTGGGCTCTTTTGTGATTCTGCATGAACTTTAAAGTTGTTTTTTCCAATTCTGTGAAGAAAGTCATTGGTAGCTTGATGGGGATGGCATTGAATCTATAAATTACCTTGGGCAGTATGGCCATTTTCATGATATTGATCCTTCCCATCCATGAGCTTGGAATGTTCTTCCATTTGTTTGTGTCCTCTTTTATTTTGTTGAGCAGTGGTTTGTAGTTCTTCTTGAAGAGGTCCTTCACATCCCTTGTAAGTTGTATTACTAGGTATTTTATTCTCTTTGTAGCAATTGTGAATGAGATTTCGCTCATGATTTGGCTCTCTGTTTATCTGTTATTGATGTTTAGGAAGGCTTGTGATTTTCGCACATTGCTTTTGTATCCTGAAACTTTGCTAAAGTTGTTTATCATTAGCTCCCACTTATAAGTGAGAACATGTGGCATTTGGTTTTCTGTTCTTGCGTTAGTTTGTCTAGGATAATAGCCTCCAGCTCCATCTGTGTTCTGCAAGAGACATTATCTCATTCTCTTTTATGGCTGCATAGTAGTCCATGGTGTGTGTGTACATTTTCTTTATCTAATCTGTCATTGTTGGGCATTTAGGTTGATTCCATATCTTTGCTATTGTGAATGGTGCTGCAGTGAATATTCACATGCATGTGTCTTTATGGTAGAATGATTTATATTCCTCTGGGTATATACCCAGTAATGGAATTGCTGGGTCAACAATGGTTCTGCTTTTAGCTCTTTGAGAAACCACCATACTGCTTTCCACAATGTTTGAGCTAATTTACATTACCACCAAAGTGCTCCTTTTTCTTCACATCCTTGCCAGCATCTGTAATTTTTTGACTTTTTTATAATAACCATTCTGACTGGTGTGAGACAATACCCATTGTGGTTTTAATTTGCATTTCTCTAATGATCAGTGATACTGAGCTTTTTAAAATATGCTTTTTGGCTGTATGTATGTCTTTTTTAGAAAAGTATCTGTTTATGTGTTTTGTCCACTTTTCAATGGGATTGTTTTCTTTTTTCTGTAAATTTGTTTAAGTTCCTTATGGATGGTGGATATTAGACCTTTGTCAGATGCATAGTTTGCAAATATTTTCTCCCTTTCTGTAGGTTGTCTGTTTACTCTGTTGGTAGTTTTTTTTTGGGGGGGGGGGTTGGTTTTTTTTGTTTGTTTTGTTTTTGTTTTTTGCTGTACAGAAGCTCTTAAGTTTAATTAGATCCCATTTGTTAATTTTTGCTTTTGTTATGATTGCTTTTGCTGTCTTTGTCATCAAATCTTTGCCCATTCCTGTGTCCAGGTTGGTATTGCTAAGTTGTCTAGGGATTTTATAGTTTTTGGTTCTACATGTAAGTCTTTAATTTATCTTGAGTTGATTTTTAAATGTGATGTAAAAAAGGGGTCCAGTTTCAATTTTCTGCATATGGCTAGCCAGTTATCCCAGCACCATTTATTTAATAGGGAATGCTTTCCCCATTGCTTGTTTTTGTCAGCTTTGTCAAAGATCAGATGGTCATAGGTGTGTGGACTTGTTTCTGGGCTCACTATTCTGTTCCATTGGTCTATGTGTCTGTTTTGGCACCTGTACCATACTGTTTTGCTTATTGTAGCCCCATAGTATAGTTTGGAGTTGGGTAACATGATGCCTCCAGTTTTGTTCTTTTTGCTTAGGATTGCCTTGTCCATTTGGGCTCTCTTTTGGTTCCATATAAATTTTAAAATATATATATATATATTTTTTAGTTCTGTGAAGAATGTCACTGGTAGTTTGATAGGAATGGCATTGAATCTGTAAATTTCTTTGGGCAGTATGGTCATTTTAATGATAATGATTTTCCCTGTCCATGACCATGGGATGTTTTTGTATTTTTTGTGTGTGTCATCACTGATTTCTTTGAGCAGGACTTTGGAATTCCCATTGTAGAGATCTTTCACCTCCATGGTTTGCTGTATTCCTAGATATTTTATTCTTTTTGTGGTAACTGTGAATGGGATTGAATTCCTGATTTGGCTCTCAGCTAGGCTGTTGTTGGTGTATAGAAACGCTAGTGATTTTTGCACATCGATTTTGTATCCTGCAACATTGCTGAAGTTGTTTATCATCTGAAGGAGCTTTTGGGCCGAGACTATGGGGTTTTCTAGATATAGAAACATGTCATCTGCAAAAGGGGATACTTTTAATTCTTCTCTTCCTATTTAAATACACTTTATTTCTTTCTCTTGCCTGGTTGTTCTGGCCAGAGCTTCCAATGCTGTGTTGAACAGGATTGGTGAGGGAGGGCATTCTTGTGTTGTGCCAGTTTTCCAGGGGAATGCTTTCAGCTTTTTCCTAGTCGGTATGCTGTTGTTTGTGGATTTGTTATAGGTGACTCTTATTATTTTGAGGTCTGTTCCTTCAATATTTAGTCAATCAAGAGTTTTTAACATGAAGAGATGTTGAATTTTATCAAAAACCTTTCCTGCATCTATTGAGATAATCATGTTTTTTCCTTTAGTTCTGTTTATGTGATGAATTAGATTTATTGGTTTGTGTACATTGAACCAACTTTGCATCCCAAGGATAAAGCTTACTTGATTATGGTAGATTAGCTTTTTGATGTGCCGCTGCATTTTGTTTACAAGTATTTTGTTGAGGATTTTTGCATCAATGTTCATCAAGGATATTGGCCTGAAGTTTTCCTTTTTCATTGTGTCTCTGCCAGGTTTTGGTATCAGGGTGATGCTAGCCTCATAGAATGAGTTGGGGAGGAGTCCCCTTTCTTCAATTGTTGGTAATAGTTTCAGTAGGAATGGTACCAGCTCTCTTTGTACATCTGGTAGAATTCTACTGTGAATCCATCTTGTCCTTTTTTTTTTTTTTAATTCTTGGTAGGCTATTTATTACTCATTCAGTTTCAGAGGTCATTGTTGGTCTGTGCAGGGAATCAATTTCTTTCTGGCTTAGCCTTGGGAGGGTGTATGTTTCCAGGGATTTATCCATATCTTCTAGGTTTTCTAGAGAGGGGTGTGTGTGTGTGTGTGTGTGTGTGTGTATGTATGTAGAGGTGTTTGGAGTAGTTTCTGATGGTTATCTTTATTTCTGTAGGGCCAGTGGTAATATCACTTTCCTCATTTCTAATTGTGTTTACTTGGATCTATTCTCTTTTTTTCTTTATTAGTCTAGCTAGTGCCCTATCTATGTTAGTAATTTTTTCAAAACACCAATTCCTGGATTCATTGATCTTTTAAGATTTTTTTGGTCTTGATTTCCTTCAGTTTAGCTCTGATTTTTGTTATTTCTTGTCTTCTGCTAGCTTTGGGATTGATTTGCTCTTGCTTCTCTAATTCTTTCAGCTGTGATGTTAGCTTGTTAATTTGAAATCTTTCTAACTTTTTTATGTGTGTATTTAGTGCTATAAATTTCCCTCTTAACACTGCCTTAGCTGTATCCCAGGTATTCCAGTATGTTGTAGCTTTGTTCTCATTAGTTACAAATAACTTCTTGATATCTGACTTAATTTCATTATTTACCCAAAAGTCATTCAGGAGCATGTTGTTTAATTTCCATGTAATCACATGGGTTTTGAGCAATTTTTTTTTTTAAGTCTTGACTTCTATTTTTACTACACTGTGGTCCAAGAGTGTGTTTGGTATAATTTTTTTTTTTTTTTTTGCATTTGCTGAGGATTGTTTTATGTCCAATTATGTGGTCAATTTTAGAGTATGTGCCATGTGGTGATGAGAAGAATGTATATTCTGTTGTGTTGGGGTGGAAAGTTCTGTAGAGGTCTAGCAGATCCATTTGGTCCAACATTGAGTTCAGGTCATGAATATCTTTGTTAATTTTCTGCCTCAATGATTTGTCTAATACTTTCAGTGGACTCTTGAACTCTCTATTACTGTATGGGAGTCTAAGTCTCTTTGTATGCCTCTAAGAACTTGCTTTATTAATCTGGATGCCCCTGTGTTGAGTGCACATGTATTTAGGATAGTTAAATTGTTGAATTGAACTCTTTACATTATGTAATGCCTTTCGTTTTTTTTCTTTTCTTTCTTTCTTTCTTTTTTTTTTTTAATCCTTGTTGATTTAAAGTCTGTTTTGTCTGGTTGAGATTAGGATTTCAACCCCTGATTTTTTCTGATTTCCACTTGTTTGGTAGATTTGCCTCCATTTTTTTATTTTGAGCCTATGGGTGTCATTATATGTGAGACTGGTCTCTTGCAGCATACCATTGAGTTTTGCCTTTTTATCCAGCTTACCATTCTGTGCTGTTTAAATGGAGCCATGTAGCTTGTTTACATTCAAGGTTAGCATTGATATGTGTGGTTTTGATCTTGTCATTGTGTTGTTAGCTGGTTACTATGCTGGTTTGTTTGTATTGTTGCTTTATTGTGTTACTGCTCTGTGTGTTTAAGTGTTTTTGTATTGGCCAGTAGCAGTCTTGTCTTTCTATATTTAGTGCTTTCAAGATCTCTTGTAAGGTAGGTCTGGTGGTAATAAATTCCCTCAACATTTGCTTACCTGAAAAGGATCTTACTTCCTCTTTGCTTAGGAAGCTTAGTTTGGCTTGATGTGAAGTTCTTGGCTGAGGATTTTTTTCCTTAAAAACGTTTAATATAGGCTCCCAATCTCTTCTTGCTTGTAGGGTTACAGCTGAGAGGTCTGCTGTTATCCTGATGGTGTTCCCTTTTTGCAGGTGACCTGCCCTTTCTCTCTAGCTGTCTTTATCATTCTGTCTTTCATTTCGACTTGGGAAAATCTGGTAATTCTGTGTCTTGGGGATGATCTTGTGTAGAATCTTGCAGGGGTTCTCTGTACTTACTGAGTTTGACTGTTGGCCTCTCTAGCAAGGTGAGGAAGTTTTCATAGATGATATCCTAAAATATGCTTTTTAAGTTATTTGCTTTCCCCTCATCCCTTTTAGGGATGCCACTGACTCATATATTTGGCCTCTTTATATGATTCTATATTTCTTGGAGGTTTTGTGTATTTCTTCTCATTCCTTTTTCTTTATTTTTGTCTGACTGTCTTATTTCAGAGAGCCAGGCTTCAAGTTCTAAGATTCTTTCCTCAGCGTGGTCTGTTCTGCTGTTAATATTTGTAATTGTGTTGTGAAATTCTTGTAGTATGTTTCTCAGCTCTGTCAGCTCTGTTAGGTTCTTATATATACTGGCTATATCATCTTTCAGCTTCTGTATCATTTTATTGTGATTTTTAGTTTCCTTGGATTGGGTTTTGCCACTCTTCTGAATCTCAATGATCTTCATTTCTATTTATATTCTGAATTCTATCATTTCAGCCAGCTCAACATGGTTAAGAACCCTTGTTGGAGAACTGGTGCAATCATCTGGAGGACATATGACACAATGACCATTTGAGTTACCAGTATTCTTGCATTGGTTATTTCTCATCTCTGCATGTAGGTGTTCCTTTAACTGTAGTGTAGATTGTTATAGTCAATAGACTTCTTTTCTGCATGTTTTCATGGAGCTAAGCCTTTGTGCAGGGTGTTTATTTGTAGCTGACTTTTTGTCTTTGGTTTCACCGAGGAGTATGTTAATGAGGTATTTTTGGTGTTGAAGCCTTGAGGTGTGATTGACCAGGTGGTACTTAGGTGTATTGGTCAGTTGATGGGCTCTTGCTGAGTCATGTGGCTTCCTTATATTTCCTCACAGTTGCAGCAATGCCCTTCTCAATACTCTGAAAGTGTAGGCTTCTCTCCCACTTGAGTGCTGGCTATAGAGCCCAGCTTGGCACTCCTGTACTGCCCACCATAGCTCTGGGGCAATCTGAGTTTATGTTCCTTCTACAACATGGAGACAGCAGAGGAAGAAATCTTAGTAGTGATTGCAGCCACAGTCTCCTTTTTAAAATGATGAATTTTTATCATGAATGTTTTTTAGTTTCCTCTTACCTCCCCAGATGCTCTATCTCTGACTCCTTTGCACATTGAGTCCTTTTCTGGGTCAATCTCAATCTTTGTCTCTCTTCTCTTCACAATGCTCTCCCCACTAGGAAATCTCTTTACACTTTCATGTAAAGCCTGAGTTAATACAGAGACTGCATAGAATTCACAATTTGTCTTTGTAGTACCGGCTTTCCTACTGAGCTCCAGACATGAATAATTAGGTGCCTGCTTGATTCCTCCACTGGTATGTCTCAGAAACATCCCATTTTCAACTTGTCCCAAAAAGTATCACAATCTCCAAGGCCTCCTATCACATATGTCTTGTTCTTTTTCAGTGTTCCAAACTTGTATCTAGTTCCAAAGTCAGAAACCTTTGAGTTACCTCTTATCCCTTCCCTTAATTCTCCAGATTCAACCCAACGCATCAATACATCATTTTTTTTCTTACAGTTGATCTAATAAATTCAACAGGATAATAGGATAATAACTTGACTGGGCATAATTAAAAAGAGAATTAGGGAATTTGAAGAAAATACAAGAATGTTTGTAGTGTACATAGAGAAATAGAGATTTTTTTTTTTTTTAAAGAAGGAAGAGTAAAAGATGTTAAAAGATGAGTAATATATTGAGGATTTTTTTTTTTTTTTTTTTTGAGACAGAGTCTTGCTCTGTTGCCCAGGTTGGAGTACAGTGGCATGTACAGTGGCATGATCTCAGCTCACTGCAACCTCCACCTCCTGGGTTCAAGCGATTCTCATGCCTCAGCCTCCTGAGTAGCTGTGACTATAGGTGCATGCCACCAAGCCCAGCTAACGTTTCTGTTTTTTGTTTTTGTTTTTTGTTTTTTGTTTTTTGTTTTTTGTTTTTAGTACAGATGGAGTTTCACCATGTTGGCCAGGATGGTCTCAATCTCCTGACCTCATGATCCACCCTCTTCAGCCTCCCAAAGTGCTGGGATTACAGGTGTGAGCCACCATACCAGGCCTTTTTTTTATACTTTAAGTTCTGGGATACATGTGCAGAAAGTGCAGGTTTATTACATAGGTATACATGTGCCATGGTGGTTTGCTGCACCTATCAACCTGTCATCTACATTAGGTATTTCTCCTAATGCTATCCCTCACCTAGGCCCCCACCCCTGACAGGCCCCAGTGTGTGATGTTCCCCTCCCTGTGTCCATGTGTTCTTGTTGTTCAACCCCCACTTATGAGTGAGAACATGCGGTGTTTGGTTTTCTGTTCTTGTGTTAGTTTGCTGAGAATGATGGTTTCCAGCTTAATCCATGTCCCTGCAAAGAATATGAACTGATCCTTTTTTATGGCTGCATAGTATTCCATGGTGTATATGTGCCACATTTTCTTCATCCAGTCTATCATTGATGGGCATTTTGGTTGGTTCCAAGTCTTTGCTATTATGAACAGTGCTGCAATAAACATACATGTGCATGTGTCTTTATAGAAGAATGATTTATAATCCTTTGGGTATATACCCAGTAATGGGATTGCTGGGTCAAATGGTATTTCTGGTTCTAGATCCCCAACGAATCACCACACTGTCTTCCACAATGGTTGAACTAATTTATACTCCCACCAACAGTGTGAAAGCATTCCTATTTCTCCACATCCTTTCCAGCATCTGTTGTTTCCTGACTTTTTAATTATCACCATTCTAACTGGCATGAGATAGTATCTCATTGTGGTTTTGATTTGCATTTCTCTAATGACCAGTGATGGTGAGCTTTTTTTCATATATTTGTTGGCCACATAAATGTCTTCTTTTGAGAAGTGTCTGTTCATATTCTTTGCCCAATTTTTGATGGGGTTGTTTGTTTTTTTCTTGCAAATTTGCTTAAGTTCCTTGTAGATTCTGGGTATTAGTCCTTTGTCAGATGGATAGATTGAAAAATTCTCTCCCATTCTGCAGGTTGTCTGTTCACTCTGATGATAGTTTCTTTTGCTGTGCAGAAGCTGTTTAGTTTAATTAGATCCCATTTATCAATTTTGGCTTTTGTTGCCTTTGCTTTTGGTATTTTAGTCTTGAAGTCTTTGCCTGTGCCTATGTCCTGAATGGTATTGCCTAGGTTTTCTTCTAGGGTTTTTATGGTTTTAGGGCTTATGTTTAAATCCTTAATCCATCTTGAGTTAATTTTTGTATACGTTTTAAGTAAGGGGTTCAGTTTTACTTTTCTGCATATGTCTAGCCAGTTTTCCCAACAGCATTTATTAAATAGGGAATCATTTCGCCATTGCTTGTTTTGTCAGATTTGTCAAAGATCAGATGGTTGTAGATGTGTGGCATTATTTCTGAGGCCTTTGTTCTGTTTTGTTGGTCTAAATATCTGTTTTGGTACAGTACCATGTTGTTTTGGTTACTGTAACCTTGTAGTATAGTTTGAAGTCAGGTAGCATGATGCCTCCAGCTTTGTTCATTTTGCTTAGGATTGTCTTGGCTATACCAGCTCTTTCTTGGTTCCATATGATATTTAAAGGTTTTTTCTAATTCTGTGAGCAAAGTCAATGGTAGTTTGATGGGGATGGCATTGAATCTATAAATTACTTTGGGCAATATGGCCATTTTTACAATATGGATTCTTCCTATCCATGAATATGGACTGTTTTTCCATTTGTTTGTGTCCTCTCTTATTTTCTTGAGCAGTGGTTTGTAGTTCTCCTTGAATAGGTCCTTCACATCTCTTTTAAGTTGTATTACTAGGTATTTTATTCTCTTTGTAGCAATTGTGAATGGGAGTTCACTCATGACTTGGCTGCCTGTTTGTCTATTATTGGTGTATAGGAATGCTTGTGATTTTTGGACGTTAATTTTGTATTCTGAGACTTTGCTGAAGTTGCTTATTAGCTTAAGGAGATTTAGGACTGAAATGATGGGGTTTTCTAAATATACAATCATGTCATCTGCAAACAGAGACAATCTGACTTCCTCTTTTCCTATTTGAATGCCCTTTATTTCTTTCTCTTGCCTGATTGCCCTAGCCAGAACTTCCAGTAGTATGTTGAATAAGAGTGGTGAGAGGACATCCTTGTCTTATGCTGGTTTTCAAAGGGAATGCCTTCAGCTTTTGTCCATTCAGTATGATATTGTCTGTGGGTTTGTCATAAATAACTCTTATTATTTTGAGGTATGTTTTGTCAATACCTAGTTTACTGAGAGTTTTATCATGAAGGGGTGTTGAATTTTATCGAAGGCCTTTTCTGCATCTATTGAGATAATCATGTGGCTTTTGTCATTGGTTCTGTTTATATAATGGATTACATTTATTGATTTGCATATGTTGAACTAGCCTTGCATCCCAGGGATAAAGCCGACTTGATCATGGTGAATAAGCTTTTTGATGTGCTGCTGGATTCGGTTTGCAGTATTTTATTGAGGATTACATCGATGTTCATCAGGAATACTGGCCTGAAATTTTCCTTTTTTGTTGTGTCTCTGCCAGGTTTTGGTATCAGGACGATGCTGGCCTCATAAAATAAGTTAGGGAGGAGTTGCTCTTTTTCTATTGTTTGGAATAGTTTTAGAAGGAATGGTACCAGCTCCTCTTTGTACCTCTGGCAGAATTTGGCTATGAATCCATCTGGTCCTGGGCCTTTTTTGGTTGGTAGGCTATTAATCACTGCCTAAATTTCAGAACTTGTTATTGGTCTATTCGGGGATTTGACTTCTTCCTGGTTTAGTCTTGGGAGGGTGTATGTGTCCAGGAATTTATACATTTCTTCTAGATTTTCTAGTTTATTTGCATAGGGGTGTTTATAGTATTCTCTGATGTTAGTTTGTATTTCTGTGGGATCAATGGTGATCTTCCCTTTATTATTTTTTATTATGTCCATTTGATTGTTCCTCTTTTTGTCTTTATTAGTCTGGCTAGAGGTCTATCTATTTTCTTAATCTTCAAAAAACTAACTCCTGGATTTGTTGATTTTTTGAAGGGTTTTTCATATCACTATCTCCTTCAGTTCTGCTCTGATCTTAGTTATTTATTGTCTTCTCCTAGATTTTAAATTGGTTTGCTCTTGCTTCTCTAGTTCTTTTAATTGTGAGGTTAGGGTGTCGATTTTAGATCTTTCCCACTTTCTTCTGTGGGCATTTAGTGCTATAAATTTCCATCTAAACTCTGCTTTAGCTGTGTCCCAGAGATTCTGGTACATTCTGTCTTTGTTCTCATTGGTTTCAAAGAACTTATTTATTTCTGCCTTAATTTTGTTATTTACCCCGTAGTCATTCAGGAGCAGGTTGTTCAGTTTCCATGTCATTGTGCAGTTTTGAGTGAGTTTCTTTATCCTGAGTTCTAATTTGATTGCACTGTGGTCTGAGAGAGTGTTTGTTATGATTTCTGTTCCTTTGCATTTGCTGAGGAGTGTTTTACTTCCAATTATGTGGTCAATTTTAGAATAAGTGCTATGTGGTGCTGAGAAGAATGTATATTCTGTTGCTTTGGGGTGGAGAGTTCTATAGACGTCTATTAGGTCCACTTGGTTCAGAGCTGAGTTCAAGTCCTGGATATCCTTGCTATTTTCTGTCTCGTTGATCTGTCTGATGTTGACAGTGGGGTGTTAAAGTCTTCCAGTATTATTGTGTGGGAGTCTAGGTCTCTTTATAGATCTCTAAGAACTTGCTTTATGAATCTGGGTACTCCTGTATTCGGTGTCTATATATTTAGGATAGTTAGCTCTTCTTATTGCATTGATCCTTTTACCATTATGTAATGCCCTTTTTTTGGTCTTTTTTGATCTTTGTTGGTTTAAAGTCTGTTTCATTAGAGACTAGGATAGTAACCCCTGCCTTTTTTTTTTTGCTTTCCATTTGCTTGGTAAATATTCCTCCCTCTCTTTATTTTGAGCCTATGTGTGTCTTTGCGTGTGAGATGGGTCTCCTGAATACAGCACACTGATGGGCTTGACTCTGTATCAGATTTGCAAAACTGTGTCTTTTAATTGGAGCATTCTGCCCGTTTACATTTAAGGTTAATATTGTCATGTGTGAATTTGATCCTGTCATTATGATGCTAGCTCGTTATTTTGCCCATTAGTTGATGCAGTTTCTTTATAGTGTCGATGGTTTTTACAATTTGGTAGGTTTTTACAGTGGCCGGTACTGGTTTTTCCTTTCCATATTTAGTGCTTTTTTCAAGAGCTATTGTAAGGCAGGCCTGGTGGTGATAAAATCTCTGAGCATTTGCTTGTGTGTAAATACTTTTATTTCTCCTTCGCTTATGAAGCTTAGTTTGGCTGGATATGCTATTCTGGGTTAAAAATTCTTTTCTTTAAGAATGTTGACTATTGGTCCCTACTCTCTTCTGGCTTGTAGGGTTTCTGCCAAGAGATTCACTGTTAGTCTGATGGGCTTCCCTTTGTGTGTAACCCGATCTTTCTCTCTGGCTGCCCTTAACATTTTTTCCTTTATTTCAACCTTGGTGAATCTGACGATTTTGTGTCTTGGGGTGCTCTTTCGATGCATATCTTTGTGGTGTTCTCTTTATTTCCTGAATTTGAATGTTGGCCTGTCTTGCTAGGTTGGGGAAGTTCTCCTGGATCCTGAAGAGTGCTTTCCAACTTGGTTCCATTCTCCCTGTCACTTTCAGGTACACCAATCAAACACAGGTTTGGTCTTTTCACATAGTCCCATATTTCTTGGAGGCTTTGTTCGTTGCTTTTCATTCTTTTTTCTCTAATCTTGTCTTCACACTTTATTTCATTAAGTTGATCTTCAATCTTTGATATCCTTTCTTCTGCTTGATTGATTCAGGTGTTGATACTTGTGTATGCTTCACGAAGTTCTCGTGCTGTGTTTTTCAGCTCCATCAGGTCATTTGTGTTCGTCTCTAAACGGGTTATTCTAGTGAGCTATTCCTCTAACCTTTTTTCAAGGTTCTTAGCTTCCTTGCATTGGGTTAGAGCATGCTCCTTTAGCTCAGTGCTGTTTGTTATTACCTACCTTCTGAGCCTACTTCTGTCAATTCATCAAACTCATTCTCCGTCCAGTTTTTTCCCCTTGCTGGCGAAGAGTTGTGATCCTTTGGAGGAAAAGAGGTGTCCTGGTTTTTGGAATTTTCAGCCTTTTTGTGCTGGTTTTTCCTCATTTTCATGGATTCATCTATCTTTGTTCTTTGATGTTGGTGACCTTCAGCTGGGGTTTTTGTGTGGACATCTTTTTTGGTGATGTTGATGCTATTCCTTTCTGTTTGTTAGTTTTCCTTCTAACAGTCAGGCCCCTCTGCTGCAGGTCTGCTGGAGTTTACCATTCCAGACCCTGTTTGCCTGGGTATCTCTAGCAGAGGCTGCAAAACAGCCTAGATTGCTGCCTGTTCCTTCCTTTGGAAGCTTCTTCCCAGAGGGTCACCTGCTGGATGCCAGCCAGAGCTCTCCTGTACGAGATGTCTGTCGACCCTTGCTGGGAGGTGTCTCCCAGTCAGGAGGCACGGGAATCAGGGACCCACTTGAGGAGGCAGTCTGTCCCTTAGCAGAGCTTGAGTGCTGTGCTGGGAGATCCGCTGCTCTCTTTGGAACTGGCAGGCAGAAACGTTTAAGTCTGCTGAGGCTGTACCCATAGCTGCCCCTTCCCCCAGGTGCTCTGTCCCAAGGAGATGGAAGTTTTATCTATTAGCCTCTGACTGGGGCTGCTGCCTTTCTTTCAGATGGCCTGCTCAGAGAGGAGAAATCTAGAGAGTAAGACATCAGTTTTCCAGTACATAATTCAAGGCTGCCATGTCCCTCACCTGGATCAATAGATTAGCTTCCTGCATCCTTTTGACCCTTTTCTAATTTCTTATCTGTACTGTAGCAAGGCTGGCATTTTGAATTTCAAGCCTCATCATATCATTATTCTTTAAAAATATTCAATGGTTTGTCATTTTATTGAGTAAAGTTCAAAAATTATTGTTCCAGAGAATCTAAGGTAAAGTTTTAATTTCTGGACCCTAATTTCTACACACCCATTTCACATCTGGCTTCTCTTCATTTAGCTATACAGGTGTTTTGTCATCTCCTTGGTCCAATCATATGCTTTCTGGCCATACAATCTGTTCTCTTTACTTGCCCCTCTCCCTCCCACCCCTCATTCTCAAGACACTATTCTCTTTCAGAGAATTTACCATAATTGGGATTTACTCATATAATCCTTTGATTATTGTCTGTGTCCACCTGCCAGATCAGAAATGCGAAGAAGTCTTAAAGGGCTTGTGTTTCTCTTTTCCTTCACTATTGCATCTCTGTTGTAGTAAAGTGCTGGCACATAACAGAAGCTCAACAAATGAAGGCATTGTCTCAACTAATGCTTCATATCAACACTACCTCGGAAGTATTTTAATTCCTCAATTTCCATGTGCAGCCGGAGAGGTTGATTTGATTCATCAACATGCCCAGGACTGTACAGCTAGTAGAAGGAAGAACTTGGAACTGAAAGCAGGTCATGCTGTTTTTACTCCACACTACATTTTAGACCTCCCTGTTTCTTAAGCTTGGGGGTGGATAACAGGAACCATGTGACTCTCCTACTCCACCCCCTCCTTTTTTTGTTATTAAATTGTACTGGAAAGTTGGGCTTTCAGTGATTGCATTTGTTTCTGAACATGCTTTTTTTTTGTTTTTGTTTTTTAGAAAAATGAACTGACTAGTTTTTTAGAATGAAATGTGATTAAGAGAAAATAATCTCTGATGGACCCATAACCAGGAACTCTGGATATTTTTGATTAAGTGGAAGAAAAATATAGACTTTGGCAATTGAGAAAATCTTCATTAATAAATAAAAGGATTGTTCCAGATATGCTACAAAATAAATACATTGAGAAGATGTGAAAAGCAAAATGGTTTAATGCACAGACAAAATTTTAGTGTCTCTATTGGTAATAATCAGAATAACTTGTTTGATTATGCCATTTTAATTTAGCTGGACCACAGAAAATGTTGGTATTTGGCCATTTGGGGCCATGAAACAACATTTTCTTTATTTCCCATCAGCCCATTGAAAAGAGGCTGACTTTGGTTGAATTTGCTGACAAGTGTGTTGGTTCTTCTTTCTTCCCCATTTCTATATGTTTATCTATCTTCCATGGGGAAGCTATGGACTAGTTGGAGGTAATCTGCTACTTGATCAAAAAGGATAAAGAAGTTCATGAAACTTCAATGACCTGTGTACTTATAACTCTCTTTTAGAGAAAATGGCCTGAAGCAGCAGCTTCTTGCAAACTTTTATATGACATTTACTCACATTGAGTGAAAACAGTGGGTTCAATGGATTGGACCAGAAATCAGGAGGTAAAGTGTACTAGTGAGAAACAGATGAGAAATAATGCAAATTCAGAGAGATGATCTCAGTTTCTGATTTTTCAGTTCCCAATATATTTATAAGAGGTCTGGGTGTATTTTATTTTTCACTTGTGAATATCTATGAAGTTGTCCTTTATAGTCTTCCAGTAAAAATATTTTTATTTGCCCTTATTTGGGAAAACTGTTTTCGTCACTGAATAAACCCTGACCAGCACAATAATTAAATGGGCGTAATGTCATGTATATAATATAAACTCTAAAGATAACAAAATACATCTACTTAAAAAGAAAAATGTTCTTTCTCTTGTGAAACTCAGGTTTCAGAATGGAAGTATATTTTATATTGGCCAATTGGACTGGCTGTGAAAGACCAGTAACCAAGCAAAAGTAGATGTTGCTTTAATGAGGTATAAACTATGTCTTGTTAAATAGGTCTTATCTTAGACAAGTAGTATAAATGTATACCCAAACATCATTCATTTGCAATACAGAGGCATTTAGAAGTGATTCACATGGATTTTTCCTTTTATTTTTGGAAAAGATTAAGCTTCTGCTGTGTATGGACCTGTGGCTACATTGTGAAATTTAGTTATGAAGCTATAAAATCAATTAGTCTAGACCTCAAATCTTATTTCCTATGAAAAGCCTCAGACTTGTAGCTGTATGAACAAATGTTTTTGGCTTTTTTTTTTTTTTTTTTTTTTTTTTTTTTTTTTTTTTGCGCTAGAACGGAGAGAACACACTGGAGATCACAAATGCATTTATTCTTTTTCACCAACTGTTTCATTGGCCTTAAAAAATACTGGGCTAAACTTAAGTGGTAAAGATCTGAAATAAAAAGATTAATCTTTATGTCTGAACAGCAAGAGGATTTTCATAGGTCTGTAATATCTTGCATTTCCTTATCTATGGATAAGGATATCTGGAATTGATCTACATTTTCTTTAGTAATGTTTTCTCTGTTTATTAAGAACAGATATCTTCATCTCCTTCATGCATTATCCTTTCTAACAGATGTCAGTAGGATCCAGAGCCATTTTGGAACTTTACCAAGGATTAAGGATGAGCACAGATCACATCAAGAGTCTGTAAGAAGATGGTATTTCTGATTTAGACCCATAAGGACAGTATCTCATAATTGTGAGCAAAGATTGCATTTGAAGGATTATGTTTCTTTTTCCTGACAAGTAAGATATTGCATACTATGGAATGTAAATTTTTATGGTGATTGGAGAGGAACTGAGCTCCTTTCTAGCTCAGTTCCTTTCTAGCTCAGTCCCTTTCCAATCACCATAAAAATGGAAGCACCAACCTTCAACAAAATATGCTGAGCTTGAGATTTTGCATAGTCTCTCATTTATTCCTTCTAGAATGAGTAAAGTGCATTAGGATTCGGAAGACTCCATTTGTTCTATTTGCTCCCCATTGCATATGACTTCATTAGGGCACTGGTAACACGTGTATATATACCTTCTAAATACCTGTGATGGCTAGTTGACTACATGTTGGGCAAAATGGGATAAGACAATATCATTTTAACATGCTTCAAGTACTATGTCAAGGCCTTACTATGTACTATTTCATTTTAATCCTAAAAAAAAAACCACTCAAAAGAAGGTGTGATTGGGTATATTTTTTAGATAGAGGCTAGAGTTCAGAGACATGAATCTGCCTGGCCCCCTCTGCACATACACAATTATTAGGTTAAGTAGATGTTTCAGGAGTCAAATCCGAGTTCATTTTGTTCCAAATCTGCTTCTCTTAATTAATATACTCTACTACTTCCAGATACAATTATTTACCTTTAAGAGACTGAAATTCTAATGATACCGGTAAACCTGTTAGTAATCAACCAAGCAGGTTACGATGAAAGATAGTATAGACTCTAAGAGGCTATAGAGAAGGCAACTAAGCTGGGTTGACAGGATGAGACATGGCATTCTGGAGAAGGTAACTGTGGTGAGGGAGTAACAGGCAACCCACCACGGTAATGGAAAGAAGCCATATTTCGGGCACCAGGCAGGGAGTGTGCACATGCTGCAAACAACACATCATTTTTGTAAAGTTGGGACCCAGAATGAAAATAGGGGAGTGATTGAGGATGAGAGTAAAGCGTAGGAGCCTTATCTGACATCATTTGCAGCACCCTTAACAGATTGGATTTTTCTCTAAATCAATGGGAAGATGTTGATGATTTTATGAATAAGAGTAATATGATTAAATCTGAATTTTAGAAATATCAATTTGGAGACTGTGTGCAGATCATATTTGGAAGTGACCAAGACTGGAGGCAGGCACACCAGAGTTTTCTGTTAAAAACTGGTCCATGCAAGAAAAGACGACTCCTGAAATAAGACAGTGATCATTAGGATGAAGAAGAAGAGAAGATTTGAGGAATACTTGGAAACAGAATTTTCTGAATTTACTGGTTGAATTGAATGTGAAGAGGAGACGAATAAAGAAGAAAACATTCTTAAAGATGATTACTCATTTTCTGTCTTGCCTGAGTGTTTGATCAAACGAGTGGCTATACAGGAGGAACAGTTTATTGTGAAAATGATGGGGTACCTCTACAGGACACCCAGAGAGGGAGGTTTAGAATTGTACATATGGATCTGGAGTTCTGCAGAGAGGTCCAAGCTAAAGATATGCTTCTGGAACTCATCAGCATAGAGGTGGTAGTTCAAGTCAGTAGAGAGGAAGAGACCTTTTAGGGACATTGTGAAGAAAGAGAAAGGAGAGGATGAGTAGAGAAGCTCCAACATTTAGAGGGTGGGTGGGGGAAAAGGAGCCTGTGAAAAGTATAGAATAGAATAAACCATGTAGATAGAAAGGAATCCAGGAATGATTACAGTCAATAAAACAAAGGGAGGTGAGAACGACCAGAAGGGATGAGGAGCAGCTTCACATTCGACAGAGAAGTGAAAAAGTCTGAAAATAATCTGGATTTAGCAACAGAATGACGATTGACTTAACATTTCTCTTCAGTTTAATAACTTTTGTTCCTCAAGCTCCTGATGGTGATAGGGCTTAGTGTGGTTAGGGTTGGCTCAGGAGAGAGGTGTAAATTCAGGGTTTGTACACCACTGCAATATTCACAAAAGAGGTGGTATGGTAGAATAGATTTTTTTTCACCTTGAAATAAAATTACAAAAATAAACCCTATTTAATGTCTTTCTCTGTTTGTGTACCCCACCCAAGGAAATCAAGGGATTTCTCGATTAGAAGGAATTGCCATAGGAGTAAGAATTTACTCCTTTCCACTTTCAGAGCCTCCTCTGAGCATAAACTGTACAG
Organism: Chlorocebus sabaeus; assembly: GCF_047675955.1. Lineage (NCBI taxonomy): Eukaryota > Metazoa > Chordata > Mammalia > Primates > Cercopithecidae > Chlorocebus > Chlorocebus sabaeus. The sequence continues at coordinate 77,106,568 of NC_132905.1, forward strand.
CAAACATTGGATGAATAATGTGTATTTTCAGTATCAGATGCTGTGGGTGTTCAAATTATGTGTTTGTATATCAGCTTTAAGAACATAACTTCTACCACTCAAACCAAGTTAGAATTGTGTTCTTGTGACACTGAGCAGTGAATCAGAAAGAGAAATTTTCAGTGCATGAGCTTGAGTCAGATAGGTCTGTGTTTGGACATCACCTCACACTTTCTAGGGGATCATGGGAAATTAATTTATTTTAGTTCCAATTTCTTTGTAAGTGAAGTGGGAATGATGATATCTGCCTTGTAAGGTTTTCATAAGTATTTAAGGAGATAATGTACATTCAGCCTTTAAACAGTTCTTTGCAAATAATCACTGCTCAATAAATGTTAACCAGTATTATTTTTATTCTAATTTTTAAAGTCAACCTTTCTTCTCTGCTTTGGGACACATCCTTGATTGCTGCTTTTCAGACATTGCTCCCACACCTTGCCACACTCCACTCTTCTTAGGGTCCTCAGTCTTTCCTTTTTAAATTCTTTCTTGTTACCAGTCATGCCCAGGGATCACTTGCCTTAAACAAATCAACGTTTTTCTTTGGATATTGACGCCTATTTAATAAACTTAGAGTTTATTTTTTCTTTTCATGATCAACTCTTACAATGAGTAGTCTACACTTGCTCTCAGTTTTTTCATTTCGTTTTATTTGTAAACTTTGAAATTAAATCTTAGCCTACTGGAACATAGACTCCTGAAATGGCTCATTGGTGACATATTGCTAGTGAAAATAAATGGCCTTTTAAAATCTTCCACCTCTTGGATCATTCAGCTGCATGTGATTTTCTTGAGAACCTCGTCTTTGAAAAACTTCCTACTCTTCTGTTATGTGTCACCACAACATCCTCAATCTTTTCTTCACGAGTCCCACTTTTCCCTCCCACACCGCAGTCATTGGAGTTTCTCAAGGATTAGTCCTTAGCTTTCTCTTCTCCTTTTCACACCAATACCTTCACAGATATTTATAGACTTAGAGTTTTTACCATGCTCTTGATGATGAAAAGCGTCACATCTACATCTGTGTTCTGAACTTTTAACTTGTACTCAACCTCTGTATCTCCAAATATGGGACCCCTAGAATTCCTGTCATTGTCTCATTGTCTTCAGTAGATAAGCTTGACTTTCACCCTTTTTTTGAGCTTGACGATTTTTCAGTCAACAAAGACTTCTACCCTTCAAAAAAATTATTTTTAGGTGGTACCATTTCAGATTAGGATCTGCCTTAAACTCTGTGAAAACCCTATCATCCCTAGCTTCTATGTGCTTTGAGGTCAGCACCCACATTTATATTTCTTGTGTGAAACTCAAGTACTTCACAATTAACTACTGTGTCCACTTTGAAAAAATGTCAGTGTTGTAAGTGAAAAACAAAAGATAGGTAAACATCAGATTAGAAATACTATTATACCCTACAGTGGTCTAATACTTATTTGGGAATTTGTATTGTCAGGCTAAAGTTTGTTTAATAATATTAATAGACATAATTAGAAGTGAGATTTAAGTGATTAAATATTGAGGATCATATAAAACAGACATACTAAACAAATGTTTTTTTCTTTTTTTTGGTTAATTACTTGCCATTTGAACTTAATATAATTTAATATGTTTCTCCATAACTCTGGTTAAGAAATGAATAGGAAATTTTCAATGGAAGTATTAAATGGGATATTTAGCAAACACTTTATGAGCCACAATTTGAAGAATGTTGTTATTTCTCAATTTAATTACTTTCATTAAAATCCAGTAAATTTGATTTGTGCAGTTAACTAGAAAAAAGTGCTTGGGTAGTAAATTCTGTGTTGAAGAAATATTTTGCTTTGTGTGGTATTGAGCAAAGCTTTCTTAAACTTTCATGTTTTTCATTTGAAAATATTCAGGCTAAATCTCAAACAAATGGTAGATTCGGTAAAGTCAAACAAAACACTTTTTGGAACAGATCCACACAAAAAGGAAGCAATTTTTCATAGATTTGAACAAAATGACTAAATTTCCCTTATTCCTACTTAGTGTACAGCTCAATCACAGTACATAGACTTGTTTTGTGTATTTTCTGGTTAAGAAATGACTTAAATTCTATTATGGATAGGGATACTTAGTAGGCCTCTTCTGGTGGTCAAATAATAATTTTGATACTATTTGGGGCTATATGTTAGTATACTGAAAGTCCAGTTTGAATTATTTTCAACAGCTGAGTCACCGCAGTGATTTTGCAAATGACTTTTATTTTTTTGCTTTGATTTCTCTATCACAATTCAAAGAAAGATTTTGATTAGACACTATACTAAATTATTTAATAATGAGAAAAATTTGAAGTCATTAACAAGAGAAAAGTTGAAAGCTAATAAAGTTTAGCAAAAATTTTGCCGAGAGAGATGAGGGCCAGATGTGACTGAGTTACAGCTGAGACAAGTCAACAGCATCAATGTTTTATCCCAGTCTATCCAAAAGAAATGTGTCTCCAAGATGCCATATTTCTGCCTCCAGGTATCTGTTTTATTTGATGTTTTGCTACTGTGCTTTCATTTCTTCACTCCTTTATTCTATCAAAAATATGTGTATTACAATTTGCAATTGTAAATATTTGGAACCAGCCCGAATGATATACCATGGAATACTACTCAGCAATGAAAAGGAATGAAATAATGGCATTTGCAGCAGCCTGGATGGAACTGGAGACTATTATTCTAACTAAAGTAACTCAGGAATGGAAGACCAAACATCATTGTTTTCACTCATATGTGGGAGCTAAACTATGAGGATGCAAAGGCATGAGAATGATACATTGGACTTTGGGGACTGAGGGGAGAAGGTAGGAGATGGCAAGGGATAAATGACTACATGTTGGGCACGATGTACCCTGCTTCGGTGATGGGTGCACCAAAATCTTAGAAATCACCACTAAAGAACTTATTCAAGTAACCAAACACCCTATGTTCCCCAAAAACCTATTTAAATAAAAGAAGACAAAAAAACCCCAAAATGAATTAATCATAAAAAACCCCAAAAACAAAAAACAAAAATATGTGTATTAAATACCAAATATGTGATCAGGTACCAATGATTGGCATTGCCTCTAAAACATGTGAAGTTACAGCCTTGACTCTTGCTAAGTTCTTCTCATTCATCTTTACCCACACCTTATTCCCAGACGGGAGTCACTTGCAAGAATCACAAGATGTTGAATGTGGGTTTTATACTTTGGGGATTGTGGGATTCGTGGAAGTTACAGTTGGGAAAATATGTATTTGGCTTTTGAACCCATTGTATTTCCTCTGTTGTCTCTATACTGGAAACACCAAGGAATTCAGTAAAAAGGGGTAAAACTTGGAAAGGCTGAAGCCCATTTTAAATAGATCAAGTCCTCCTAGAGTAGGGGAAGATGGCCACTGTGAATTACAAGACTAGGCTAATGATGCTGTGATATACATTTAAGTAGTAGTTGAGAAGTAGAAGGTGGGAGACCTAAAAGAAAGTTAGCATAACTCTGTGTTATTATTATTTTTCCTACTGTAATGAATCACCTAAGCTTCCTCTTTCAATTCATGGGGTAATCTCTAAATAACTACAGAAGTGGGCTTGTAGACAGGTTCATTCTTTTCAAGATATTTTTATTCCAGCTGTGCATTTTTTGATATTCTATCTCTCTACTCTCTCTCATTGTCCTTTACATTTACACTCTGCATATTTTAAAAGAGTGGTTCCTTTTCCTTGTAAATAATTAGATATCATAGAAGTTTCTACATAAGCACAAAATAAATAACGCAATGGTGTCCCTTTTATAGTTAGAGTTATAAGATTGTAGAGAAAAATGATTGGAAATAGGTTGATTCTATGAAGCTAGGAATAGAAAGAATAGAAGGGAAGAGGATTTGCATGGCACTTTTGTTTGATAGCTAAAATCCAAGTTATTTTCATAAGGGCTTGTCAGTCCTAAAGAATATTCTCTATCTAGAGAGGAAAGTCACTATTGCAGAAGAGATAACCTCATAGGGTGCATCCCCAGGGATTCTAGCTTCTTCAGGTTTCTCTGATCCAGTATAAGTTACACAACTTACAATCAGTGGGGAATTTCCTTATTTGAAGTCTTGTCACTTCGGTGGCTTTCTAAATAGAAATGAGAAAACCCAGAAGGGTTTTGAAAAAATTTTTTAGTTCTTCCTGGCAATTGCGTGTATATTTTTTTCTGTATGTTATTTGGATGTGAGGAGCTGTCATTATCTTAGGAACGAATATGAAACAGTCTCTGGGAAATGGAATTTGATTTTGATTCAACAACAGGAAAATTCTACTATTTTTCTCCAGTAGCTCCACAATAAAAGGTATGTTCAATATCATTGAGAAGAAAGTCTACAAATGTTGCTTTTTCTTACAAATATCCTTTGGGATAAGTATAGTGAAGGCAAAATGTGAGTAATTAAGGGTATAAAATTGACATGTGGTTTGGTTTTCTTGATATTAGAAAAATGTATACTGTGGATAGTCATCTAGAAGTTTACTTCAAATTTCCACTGCCTTTCTTACGTAGAAACAGATATAATATTCCTTTTCTAAAAAGTGAAAAAGGGAAGTGACAAAGAACAAATGTTTCACGGTTCATTGATTATAGGACCGAAAATAAGAAGACTATGTGTGTGGTATGTGTGTATGTAAAAGTGAACAAGAGAAAGAGACAGAGAAAGAGGTGTTTGAGGCAGAATGGAGATTTTTTGGTAAATAAAAAAGGGCTCATCTATACTTAAAACATAAAAGCTTAAAATAGTGCAAAGTAGAAAAGAATGGCTATAAGGGAATACTAAGAAGAGAGAAATTGGTGAGATAGGATAAATAGGATATTTTCCATAACAATTTTAAAATGTCATAACTATATTTTTATTTCCTAAGCTCAAAGCTCTGTGATTATATATAACTGACATGACTAGGTTCTGATCACAACTTTGAACTACAGCAATTTATTATTTAGATTTGATTTTTGTGTTTTTCTTTATCTAGCTACCAAGTTGCTCACATTGTTGATAAAAAGGATTTAGTAAAAGTAATGTAATTATTTATAATAATATTAGATCAATGAATCAGACTAGAATAATTCTCTAAAATGGTTTAAAGTCATTTAAATTAAATCTATTCAAACGTCTTTATTCCAATGGTACTTTTCTCAATATTGCATCTCTTTTCCCTTTTTCTTTATCATTTTAATTTAAATAATAAAAAATAGAGTGGTTAAAGGAACTGTGTCAAAATACTGGTAAATTTGAAACTGTTCTACTTATATCAGAAGTTTTATTAATACATTTGTGTTCCAATAGAAAAATCAATTTCCCTGGATAAATCTTTCTTTGGTTTATAAATTGTTAACTATTAGACCTCATTTCTGATGCTCATAAATATGTAACATATTAGCAAACTCAGACATCTCTTTTCTTCCTTCCTTGTTCAGTTAGCTGTAGAAGACAAAAAGAATGCTTTCATGCTCGCTGATTGCTGTCCTTCATTTTAGTATATATATAGACCTAGCATATGTTTTGAAGCTTCAGAATGTTTTCCAATGTAATATAAATAGCAAATTTAATTTTGAACCTATTGATATTTGGAATAAACATGTAGCACAATGTTTGACCCATAGTAGATAATCAATTAGTTTTGTGGAAAGGATGAAATCTTCAAGTTGACTATTCTAGAAAAATCAGCTAGCTGGAATTTGCTCCATGAAAATAGACTGCTTTCCTGAACTTATATAGTATTTTGCAATTTCCTGCTGTAATTATAACTATAGATGTGTCTGAACCAATCTATCACCAATTCAACAAAAATGCTTTAAAAATAGTCCTAGAATTATTCCTTTGGATAAGTAACTGATATACTAGTTTATATTTAAATGAAAAAATAATTCAGACGTATGAATTGAATGCTACCAAAGTGTACAAAATTATAAGTGAAAATAAAATACCTAACCTTAAAGCACATGGCTGTTGCTAAATTGGGAATGTAGACAAACTACTGTTGCTGTCGACAGTACTTGCCAAGGTCAGGTTCAATTAACGCCGAATGCCATGAACAGCGCATCAAAACCACCCACCTTCACAAAAAACACTTGTGGGCACCAGGAACCATGGGCACATATTCAAGAAGAGGCTAGTTAACTTAGAGAGAAGCAAAGGGACTCTCATATTTCCTCTTATTTCCATATTGTTTGTGATGAATAAAACCTTAATATTCATACATATCCAAATAATTCTAATAAACTGCTCAAAACGTACTTTTTAGATTATGAGAACACATGTAAAATGATTTTTTTTTCTGGAACATCAATTCCCTATGGTTTCAGGGAAGATAAATACTAAGTGTCTTAGAGATACAGTATGAAACCTCCTAGGTTTCGTGTTTGCCCCCAGTCGATGAATCTGTCTTTTCTAATAAGAAATGCTCCTAATATTCTTGTAGGTTATAGAATTTAAAGAGATTATAAAAATCACTCCTTCCTTCATTCTTTAAATCATTTACCAAATATGGAGAGTCTCTTAAGTTTATAGTGGGAGTAGAGAAATAAGAAAGACAGAAATAGCCTGTCTTCATGGGATGAAACATGAAAAAATTATTACACCTAAAAACTATGAAGAAAGAGCTATCATCAGTTCCAAAAGTTGAAAGGGACATTTCAGTTAGACAGGAGGAATAAGTTCAAGAGACCTATTGTATATCATGACTATAGTTAATAACAATATACTGTATACTTGAAAATTACTGAGTATGAGGTAATACATGTGTTAATTTGTTTGATTTAGCCATTCCACCATGTATACATAAAATTAAACCATCTTGTACACCATAAATATATAAAATTTTTATTTGTCAATTCAAAAGCAATTGGAAGAAACAAATGAGAAAAACAGAAGCACACAGCATGGTGGTTTGCTTTTTACTATGGTCTTTTTCATGTTCTTCTATGCACCTGTAATGCCCCCTTCAGGCATTCATGTTCCACTTTCTAGGCTGGGCTCAGGGAGCCATCTCTGCCTTTTTCTAGTGCCTTGTGCCTGTGTATGTACCTCTCTCATTGTCCTCACTATGCTATTAAAATCGATCTCTTTATAAGTCTGTTTCTATCAGTGAATTACACACTTCTTGAGGATGGTGACAGATATTATCTTTCAACCCTAGTCATAGTGATGCAATTGAAAAGTGGATGAGTTGATTTGCTGAAGGTTGAATTCTTGGCAGGAGGCATAATGAAGAAGAAAACTTGACTTCTCTGGAGACAGGAAGTCTGAATTCAACTCTGTGGCTACCACTTACAAGTTCATAGGAACTGAAAACAAGGACACCAAGTGAACTTGTGTAGCCACTTTCAACGCTGAGCTGTGGCAGATGCTTTTGGTACTTTGCATCTCTTCCTCTTGGCCCCTCTCTGATTTCAGCCACTGTGACAGTGGACAATCCCTCAGAGTTCAGAGACTCATCTCTTGCTGGTAGCTATCTTCTGTTTTCCTGGGATTTGGCTCAGGAAAGAGGACACTGGAAGAGGCAGGGATTTTTGTCCTGGGGCAATCATTAACCAAGGACAATGGGAAGCTGTTGGAGAAATTTTTCAGCCTCTTGTCTTTGGCTAGAAGTGGGAGAGGTGGAAGGGGACAACTCTGCAGGGCATTTGGTTTGCTCTTCAGAAGGCCCGACAGAAACAAACCCACATTTTAACACAGCCTTATGTTCCCTTTCCTTCTTCTCACTCTTCTAGTCATTTATTTCAGCTTCCTGGTATCTTTTTCCAAATAAACCACCTGCCCCCCAAATCCAAGTCCTTCTTTTAGCCTCTGCTATCGGGAAGACTCAAACCAAGACACCAGCCTAAGCTGCAGGGTTCTTAAGTGGTAACCTAATAAGGCCAGTACTTTTCTGTTTTGTTTCCACATAACACACAATATGATCTTCCTCCCAGCCTGTGCATGCATTTTCTCATTGATGGTTAGTTCCAGCCAAGGACAACTTGACTTTTTTTTTCTTTTTAATTGTCATTGTCTTAGAATATCTTCTCTCTATTTACTAGGCAAGATTTATGTAATTTTTGTATTTGTCTCATTTGTTGACAGGGATCCCTGAACAGAACACATGCACAAACTCATGCCATACCCTAAGGGACAAGGTGCCCCACATCTACTTGGAAATCTTCGGGATGCTCAATGGTAAATACTATAAGTTGCAAGATTTCAAAAATATTCAGGAAGAAGAAATTTGTGAGCCAGGTAGCTCCAAGTCATTCAGCCTTCTGAGGTTATGCTGTCCTTTCAAATACAAATTCAATAAATGAGCCCTTCCTCCACAAATTCAATAAGTGATGCAGTTGACTAACACCCTTTCTCGTATTCCCCTGAGGAAATGAGTGAAAAGAAGTGAGTACAAGATGCTCTTGGCTTATATATTCTCCCATTTGACAAACTTCCTAGTAGCCATTTCCTATTTCACTTTCTTTAGCTCTAGAGCTGTTATCCTCCTGGTACCTGTCTCCTGCCTATACCAATTCATTCCAAGCCAGAAAGGAGTACCTTTCCTTCAAAACCTTCTGTATAATCAACCCAGGGCTGTTACAGAAAACTTACTTTACCTGAAGTCTTGGTCATACAGCACAAGTAAGGAAACAACCTCAAATAGAATAAGTGAATCACCTTTCCTAAGTTCATCAGCCATTTCTGCAATAGGAGACTCACATTTTTTATGCTTTTTTTTTTTTTTTTTGTCTCCTGGCCTGCTACTATTTTTGTGGGTATGCTCTCTCATGCCACAGTCTTTTTTTCCCTTTTCTTCAAGTCCTTAAATTCACCTCCCACCCATTTCAGACAAAACCTTTTTACAACACACATTATTACTGCATGTGGAACTTACTGATCATTTGTTAAATGGAACAATTTAGCTATTTAACTTCCTTTGTGTCAACCTTCTCATTCCAGACTCTGCCCTAGACATTGCCTTTTGTAACAAAGTCCCAATAAAATGTTCTCTCAAACAAACTGCCGGTTTGGCAATGCACATTTAACAATCCAAGAATGGCAGAAACTTTGAAAATCACAGCTCTTCTTTAACTGTTTAAAGATAAAATTCTTAGGTGGTCTTGAGGTCGAAGCATTACTCATGACTGCTCTGTCAGGGGCTTTGTTAAAGGAAGCAGGACGGCGGCCGGGTTCTTTACCCCTTCTCGGGATATAAAATCTGCAGGTCAGAGTGGCCCCACCTGCCTCCTTCTCCTCCATAGTCAAACACAGCCTAGACTGCCTGATTTGGGGTGCAGTCCTACTGACAGCTCCCCTTTATGTCTCTGGTGAATTTCTCAGGTTTGCATCATGGTCAGGGACCAGAATAAAAGAAGGTGAACTGGGAAATTTTTAGGGTCAGAAAAGCAGTTTTAAACTCATACACACTTTATCAAAATCTTTTTTTTTTTTTTTGAGACAGAGTCTCACTCTGTCACCCAGGCTAGAGTGCAGTGGCACGATCTTGGCTCATTGCAACCTCCGCCTCCTGGGTTCAAGTGATTCTCCTGCCTCAGCCCCCTGAGTAGCTGGAATACAGGCATGTGCTACCACACCTGGCTAATTTTTGTATTTTTAGTAGAGACAGAGTTTCACCATGTTGGCCAGGCTGATCTCGAACTCCTGACCTCAACTGATCCACCCACCTCGGCCTCCCAAAGTGCTGGGATGACAGGTGTGAGCCATTGCACCCGGCCAAAATCTATTTTCTTGAGTTGGGCTTACGGTGTGGCACTGACTGCTGTTGGACTGCTGCATCATGAAGACTTTTCTAAAATTCAGCAAGCCGGGCTCTGGCTTCTGAGGATGTGTGGGGTGGGAAATGCAGGGAGCTAGTATTGCTGAGCTCTTCAGATTCTTTCTCTGAATACTTTTTCTAGACCCAATCTCTTTCTCCCTCTTTTCTGGGACTAATCAGTGACACAGATATTAGATATTTTGTGATTGTCCCATAGGTCCCTGAGGCAGTTTTTTTCCCCAGTCGATTTGCTCTGTGTTGTTCAAATTGGAAAAGTTCTAGTCTACAAATTCACTGAGTCTTTTTTCCTCTCCATTCTGCTGTTGAGACGATCCTTTAATTTTTTTTTAAGGTATAGTATTTTTCAATTCTAAAATTTCTCATTTGGGTCTTCTTTATGTCTTCTATCTCTTCACTGAGACTTTCTGCTTTTCTTTTGTCTCAAACACATTCATAAGTGTGTGTTGAAGCTTTTTTATAATTGCTGTTTTAAAATTATTGTCAGGTATTTCTGGCCTTTGTGTCATTTTGGTGTTGGTGTTTGTTGATTATCTTTTCTCATTTATATTGAGATTTTCCCAGTTCCTAGTATGATAAGTGATTTTTGATAGAAACCTAGACATTTAGGGTATGATGAGACTCTGGATCTTATTTATGTGGTATAACAGGCTTCTGGTAATGCTTTGGTGGGTGAAAGGGGCACTGTCTCCTTATTTTCAGGTGGGGCTACAAGTATTAAAGTCCCGGTTCCCAAGTCAGCCTCTGTTGACTCCTGAAGATTCTTATTCTTATTACTGCTGAATGGTCAGGAGACTTCAGGCCTTCCCCTGACTCTCTGTGACATCACCCTGGCATGGAGAGGCAGGAGTGGCTCCACTGTCACCATGAGACAAGGATGTCCTTTTTTACCACTGAGCTTGTTCTAAGTTTCCTGTAGACCACCTCTGCTGATAAGCTAGTGGGGACTGGAGGAGTGAGGCTGGAAGTCCAGCCTCCCTGTCAACACCTCAGGGATGCAGGTGAGGTCTTCTCATTGCCTGGAATCATAAAAATCTCTGCTTCTGGCCGGACGCGGTGGCTCAAGCCTGTAATCCCAGCACTTTGGGAGACGGAGACGGGTAGATCACGAGGTCAGGAGATCGAGACCATCCTGGCTAACATGGTGAAACCCTGTCTCTACTAAAAAGTACAAAAAAACTAGCCGGGCGAGGTGGCGGGCCCCCCTGTAGTCCCAGCTGCTAGGGGGGCTGAGGCAGGAGAACGGGGTGAACCCAGGAGGCGGAGCTCTCAGTGGCCGACATCCGGCCACTGCACTCCAGCCTGGGCGACAGAGCGAGACTCTGTCTCAAAAAAAAAAAAAAAAAATCTCTGCTTCCCTCTGGGCCGCCTTTGATATCACTCTGGTGGGAGGCTTGGGGTGCCTCATGAGAGTTAGCAAAGGTGGAAGACTAGGTACCCAACTTGGCCTTTGTTTGGGAGCATACAGTTGTTTTCTATGGTGCCTGGCTAGAGTAGAATGCTTATTTTCTAAAAATTTTCTTTCTGGGATGCTCTTTTTTGGATAATAAGAGCAAGCTTTCTTTGGGCTTTTTTTTTTTTTTTTGCCTATACCTATTGGTGTTTCTGGATTGCTGACTTGGGGATAGATGAGGCATAGAAAACCCAAAGAAACTGAAGCCCAGAAAACTCACTACTATATCTTTCCTTGGGTCCTGAGGTCTCTAGGCAGCCTCTTCTTGCCACATTTCAAAGTCTTCTTATGTCTGTTTTTTATACAATGTCCTAGTGTCTTTTTTTTTTTTTTTTCTTTAACCTATAGCTGGGAGAAGAGCAGGAAGAACAGGGAAAAATATGTCTACTTCATTTTCCCAGCAGTGATAATGTCTGATGTATTTTAAATAGAGAACTTTAAGATAGAGTGGGATTAGAGCCTTTGAAGTGTGCCACTCATCTAACCAAACTTCAGAGCTGTAGAGGCTCACAGGGCTCTGACCAGACTCTCACTGTCTGGTTACTTGATCTAGGCTACCCCTGAACCACAAAGTATCTGGCTGTAGAAGGGGTGGTGCCTTCTTCTGCCCTGATTTCTACCATATTCCAACCCACACTTCCAGTCTCTCTACCCTTTATTATTAGATATGTGTCTTTTCACTTTCTGTATGTATTTCCCAATGTCTTGTCTATCTCTGTACTACATTGAAAAATTGAATAAAAATACTCTGTAGTCTAAAGAATGAGTACCAAAAGGGAGAAAATAATTATAATTATGCTATTATTTGGCATGTTCATATCAAATTTAAATTTATCATTTAGTAATTTCTCCTTTTAAGTGGGCTTTCTAAACTTTTCTAAAAACAGAAAAATAACTTTTCTTGAAAGAAACGTTTTGATTCTCTTCATAAAAAAATGTGCGTGTGTGTGTTCTATTGCTGAATAGTAGAGAAAGACAAAATAATGTTGGAAGTAATACATGCAGAAAAAAAATCTGAGTTCAAATACTGTCTCTGTGCTGTTAGAAAACTGTACAATTATTTTTAATTCCAAATGCCACAGTATTCACAATAATTACTGTTTCTTCCCCTGGTACTGAGAATTAAGAAAGGCCAGACAGAAAGAAAGTAAAATAGAATGGTTACTAATGCAGAAAGTGTCTTTAACCCCAGAATCCTAATATCAGTTAAACTAATATTATGGCTTTATGATTTTGTTTTAAAATTAATTTTCCCTTTCTAAAGTGTTTGACAAGCTAGTTTTTGCTACCAGCCATGTCTCAATGGATATGAACTGACTGGAAACTTTGGACATCCATAGAAATGTTTATTGAATTTTTGAATAATAAGGTTATTCACTAAACAATAAGCAAGCACATGTTCATATTTGTTGAGCAATTATTCCTAGTTGAAGTACAAATTTGGGTTAGAGAATTCAGAAGAAAGTGCAAAGTATGCTAAGTTGCTTGCATGGATTATACATCCATAGATAATAAAAAAACACATAAACCAATCAACCAACCAAACGAAACTTAACTGAAAACACAATGAACATGAGACAAGTTTATTCTCTATTAGAACAAAAAACCATGACAACACTGTGTGTGTGTTAAACACATTTCTAAGGAGTTCATGTTCAACTTTTCTCTGTGCAACCTTTCTCTTTATGCTGGGGATAGCTTAAGGGAAGGAAGGATGAATATGAGTTTCTACTATTCCTTCACTTATGAAGGATATCTAACCTTGTGGAAAGACCACAGGGTTCATACTCTATGACTGCCTGTTCAGTGAGACAATACCTTCTCAAGATTATGCTTGTCTCCACCAGAGCAGAGGTGGGTGGGAGAACTGCTCTCATTTTAATGGATGCAACTTTTTTGTTAGCTTCTGATTGTTAAAATCATTCCTTATATTGAGCTGAATTTTTCCTCTATGTTCTAGTTTTGTCTTATGCAGCAAATCTCTTCCAATATCTCTTCTGTATAATGGGCTTTATTTACTATTTTACACATGTACATGTTTTAAATTCAGTTATTTGAGAATTAGTTGCTTTAGCTTTACGTACTCCATGACACTTCACTCCTACATACTTAAATGAGTATCTCAGAAGAACAAGAAGATTCTTCTCATATCCACAATACAATGATCACACTCAAGACATTTAAAATTGATATAATACCATTCTCTAATATATAGGCTTTAAAAAAAAAGTTCTTCAATTGTCTCTATGCAGTCTTTAAAATGTCTTTTAATTTTATTTTTAATTAACAATATAAATAATTGGTATATATTATATATTTATGGGGTCTTGATGTGATGTTTTGATACTTGTTTACATTATGGAATAATTAAATCAAACTAATTAACGAATTCATCGCCTCACATACTTATTTTTTTTTTTTTGGTGAGAACTTTAAAATCTACTCTCTTATTGTTTTTTATAATCACCATACTGTGCAATAGATCACTAAAGCTTATTCCTCCTATCTAACAGAATTTTTTTACCCTTTAATAAACACATATGATAGACTTTAAATGCCTTTTTCTTCTGTAAGATTTCTTCAGTAGAGTATTCATTATTGACAGCACTTGTAGACATTTACCATCATACTAATCTCCTTCTTTCATTGTTCCCTGTTATAGATAGAATGTTTGTGTCTAACATTTGTATTTTAAAATCTAACCCACAATGTGGTGGTGATATAGTTTGGATATTTGTCCCCACCCAAATATCATACTGAAATAGAATTCCCAATTACATGGGGCCGGGTGGGGCCTGGTGGAAGTGTTTGGGTCATGGGGTGGATCCCTCAGGAATGTCTTGGGCCATCCCCTTGGTGATAAGTGAGCCCTCACACTGAATTCACATGAGATCTGGTGGTTTACAAGTGTGCAGCACCTTCCCCCACTCCCCACTGTTACTCTTGCTCCTGCTCTGGCCATATGAGAGGCCCGCTCCCACTTTGCTTCCTGCCATGAGTAAAAACTCCCTGAAGCTTCACCAGAAGCCCAGCAGATGCCAGGGCCATGCTTCCTGTACAGCGTGTAGAACTCCAAGCCAATTAACCCTCTGTTCCTTATAAAGTATCCAGTCTCAGGCATTTCTTTATAGCAATGCAAGAATGGCCTAACACAGATGATATTTGAAGGTGGAGTCTTTGGGAGGTAATTTGGCCATGAGGATGGAGCCCTTACGAATGGGATTAGTGTCCTTATAAGACGAGGACAGAGAGCTACTTGCTATCTTTCCACCACGTGAGGATACAATGAGGAGTTGGAAGTCTGCAACCCAGAAGAGGATCTTTGTTAGAACCCCACTATGATTGGACCCTGATCTCAGACTTCCAGCCTCAAGAATGTTTGTTGTTTAAGTACTAGTCTATGGTATTTTGTTACAGCAGCCCAAACTGACCAAGACATTCCCTATATTACAAATACACCTTCTAAACTGTGATAGAAATATTTTAAGAAAATTTCAATTCAGTACAATTAAATTCAACAATTCAGGGAACAATTATCAAGCATTTATAATTTGCCTCTATTAGACAAATAGAGTGCCTAATATAAAGGCTGTATCAGTGAACATGAAAGATGATCTCCATCTGTCTTCCTGAAGATCACAGTCAGCCAAGACAGACATTCAATAAGTGATAACAACTGTGATGAGCATTGCAAAAGAGGTTGTAAAGTTGTCTAAAGCAAGGGGAATTTAATCCTGGAGAATCATGGAAGCCCTCTATGATGAGGAGATATGAAGTGAAGACTTGAAACATGAGTTGAAATTAGAGGGATTTCTAGTAGAAATTTTCTGGGATAACAGAGGTCCAGGCAATGGAAATGGTACATAGGGAAGACATGGGCCTGAGAGGTGTCTGAGAGCCAAGGGAGAGACAGTGTTTAAGAAGAGGATTCCAAGTTCCTCTATCAATGCAGCAGGTCCTGCGTGGCCACAGTTAGGTAATGGGGAATTCACTGTTCAAAAAGGAGTAACACCTCCACTCTCTTTTTTCTGGGTCATGCTATTTTAGCTTTTACACTGTTTCTTTTTATTTCCTTGCACCATGGTGCTGACAACTATCTTGGTTATGTGAACATATTACCTTAATAATAAAACTTTAAATGTTTCACTTATGGAAAAAGTGCTCAAAGCAGATAATCTCTCTTCTTCCTCCTTAGTTATATTTTTATGTCACAATAATCAATTAGATAAAGACTAATCAATGTCCAGTGGGTTTAACAGCAATAAGCTCACTGGTAACATCACAAAGAGCCCTTAGTGGCTTAGTAAGAGAAAACCAGATTGTAGCAGGATGGGGAGTGAATAGGAGGCAAGCTAGAGACTATAGGGAACGCAATCACTCTTAATAAATCTTAATTGTCGGGGCAAGAAGAGAGATAGTGTAAGCATCTAGAAGAGGAATAAAACATATGTTTTTTTATTATTATACTTTAAGTTCTGGGGTACATGGGCAGAAGGTGCAGTTTTGTTACATAGGTATATACGTGCCATGGTGGTTTGCGGCACCCATCAAACCCATCACCTACATTAAGTATTTCTCCTAATGCTCTCCCTCCTGTAGCCCCCCACCCCCTGACAGGCCCCTGTGTGTGACGTTCCCCTCCCTGTGTCCGTGTGTTTTCATTGTTCAATTTCCACTTGAGACCATGGCAAGCTGAAATATTTCTGGAAGGGCAATACTATTTTGCAAAAAGTTAAAAATAGAGCAAAAGAGTTTTTCCTAAATGATGCCTCATCTGTGAATTTTGATTATTTCCAATTTGGCTTGAAAGGCAAATTTAATATACAAGTAATGACCAAGACAAGAGCCTAGTTGTATGATTTTTTAAAAAGTAAGGAAAATTAATATTATGTATTATGTATTAGTATGTATTATGGAGACACTTGGGTAGAATGGACAATACAAAGGTTACCATCTAAAAGTCAACTTGGGCTGGAAGTTTAGAAATAGAAAAGATTTTGCAGCTTGCCTGCCTTACCCAAGTAAGGGAGTTACTTAGCCTTTCCAAGCCCATGCTTTCTGTCTGTAAAAAGGGGATTATGATGCTGAGTTTGAATGTTTTTATGTTTGTGAAGAAGGGATAGTCCTAGTAAAGTTCCTGGTAAGGTTGATGTACAGTAAATGATAGTTCATATAAAAGACTTAATAGAACACAGGCCTTGAAGAACAGAGAGGCTTTTATGCTGTCATGCTTTGCACAGAATAGTTGTTCTGAGAAGCAGGAATAAAAGAGAAGTGAATGCACACTGTGAACAAAACATATGAAGCTACAGAACATATGTGAGGGAAGATGATGGCAAGTTGGGTCCACATGTCATGTAGGAAAGTTTAACTGTGTTCATATTAGGAAAATCTGGGAATCAGATATGTGGAAGCTAACTCGTATCCTGTAATTCATGATATAAATGTTAATTATATTTTCTGTCATAAGAGGTACAAATCTCAGTCCAAACTAAATCAGGTATGTAAGAAACATTATTTTTCTATGTATCAATGGAATTTTTCTTTGAATCCTCCATTTCTCCAGGATATCAGACACCAAAACTCTTTCTCTTTTCCCTGGGCTGTGTTTAAGTTCAAGGGAGACTTATGTAATTGCAAGGCATTGCATGACTTATCTTGTCCTTGAGCCTATCTGTCCACACAGATATTTGCTGACCAATCCATGGTGCCACTTGGTCCTTGCTCACCAATCCATGCAGTAAACTGTCGAGGCAATTCTCATTCTTGTCTACCTTGGACTTCAGGTCTAATGGGTCACTCTGCTACTTTCATGCTAGGCTTGAAAACTGGGGTATCATTCCATTTCTTCCATGCTATTCTCTGGCAGAGGATTTATTCTGGGACTTATCTATGACTCTATTTGCCTTGATATGGAATGTGGGGCTTTATCACTTCTCTGGGTTTATTATCTAAGAAGAGGGGCAAATATCCAAATTTATTCTCTGGCTTTAATACTAAATTGGTGTCTTGCCCCTTCACTGAAATTCTAATTTGGAGAGTAGAGTCAATGTTCTGTCTCTAAACCACCTTAATTTGTTTTTCTTCTGCTATTCCCTATGTTTTTAGTCCTCTGGGAAAATCCCTTCCTGTTCACATCTTGATAGTTTGCTCTCAAATTCATTTTTGCCCCTTAAAATAATCCCCTTTTAGCTTTAAGATTTTGGAAACATATAAATCAGAGGCTTAGAGGAAGTTTCTCTTTTGCACCCTACCTGTCACACCTGCATCCTCAGGAAAGAACTCAGAATGGACTATTTGCCTGAATTGGCTGAAGAGATAGGAAAGGGAAAGTGGGAACTTTAGGGAAAAATAATTTATAATTCAACATTTGGTGACAATGACAATATATTGCATTACCGTACAACTTGCTATACAATTGTAAATTTTTAAAGACCCTGTGTCGGTCATTTCACTTTGACCATTTTCCTCCTGCAATGCACCTCAGGACATTTTTATTCATTTGAATTCTTCATTTTCATGTCTTGGAAAAAATTTCTGTACAAATTCCTTTAGCTCAACTAATGAAAATTTAGATTAGTTGGCAGAAATGTTAGTGTCTGGCAATCACAATTCTGAGATGGTAGTGGAAACATTTTAATATGGTAGTATGGGTCTTGCAGTTCATCTTACAAAGGAGATTGTTTCAACCCAGACTTTTTTCCCCTGGAATATTCCTGGAAAATCAATATTGATTCTTATCCAAGATTTCTTGGTCTCTTCCAATGACATAAAATCACTTTGGAAGGTTTGTGCAAAGTTGTATAGCATATACTATGTTAATATTTTATTCATTGTAAATATTTTATCCAAAAGTTACCAATTCTACTGTCTTGTGTTGTCACATTGAATTTTTTTTGCATTTTCTTTTGCATGCCAATTTTTTTACTAGTACTATTTCTTAATATGTCATGTTTACCTGTAACATGTATGTTAACTATTTTCATATACTGTCAACAGAAACATGCACATTTTGTACATCGTGCTTTTTTTTTTTTTTTTTTTTTTTTGGGACATATGCAGTGTGACCGAGTTGTTTTCCATCATTTTCTTGTGCTGAATTAGGAATGTTGGTCATATCAAACATTAAAAATGACCATTTTTAAATTAAAATTAACTTTTAAGTGTTTATAAGAGTATAAGCATTTAAAATAACTTCATACTATGAAGTGATCTGAAATTTGTAATATTTTTGTCATGACCTGTACTGCTCCTAATTATTGTAATAAAAATAGTTATGGTAAAAGAATTTTATTCAGTATAAAAATCAATTAACAGTTTGGTAGATTTCCACTTTCAGTTAGTGCCTTCATAGAAATACATTCCTGATCTAGCTGTGTAAAATGAACATGAATGAGTTCCATTTGGAAGAAGATTTTCTATTTATAAGGGCTTTTATTCTCCAGGGAGTTTCTCTACTAGATATCCTCTCCACACTAGCCTTAAGATAATTTAGCATCCCACAGAGACACCTGTGGGATATGTTCTAACACAAGCATTTTCAATGACACAACACAATATGACATGAGTATTTGGTATTTCTTTTCTAAATGTCCAAATATTTAGACAAATATGTCCTAGGCTTTGGACATAAATCTTCAGTACTGGATAGAGGAGTTTATAATTAAGAGTAGTGCTACCCTTTGGGAGGAGTTATGCATATATTCTGAGTGGGTATGATGTTATTCTTGAATAACTGATATCTTGGGGCCATCTGGCATTTTGTGGCTAGTCACTGCATCAATACCATATGGTGAAGTGTCAGGGGCAGGGAACTGTCGTTTATTTCATTTGCTTTGATGATAAAGACTCAGAAGTCAGTAACTGCTTGACAGTCTTGAAAGTGTCCTCAAGTTGGAGAGCAATGAAATAATGAAAGAGTTAGACAATAAAATAATGAAAAGGTTGAGCAAAGAATGAATGTGTGTGTGTGTGTGTGCACGCGCGCGTGCGTGCATACAACACAGAGAGTTGCCTCAAGGATATGTGAAGACCTGATTTTGTCTCTGGAGCAAATAAATTATAGTTGGTGTTACAATTAGGGGTAAGAGTGAAATAATTCAAGCAGACAAATATTTTGAAAGGTAATAATTTCATTTTTCTGTTTCCACCTGATGTGGAAAAGTGAGGGTGGCCTTATGAACTCTGTCTCTGAGTGTGTCCAGTATTAGTCTTGCAGTTAGGACTATTCACCTAGGACCTCACAACAGGAATCCCAGATGTCAGGGCTTTCATCAGAAGCACTGAAGCATTCCAGGGGATGCAGAATTTCCAAACCGCTTAGCCTAGAGTGCTTCTGAGTAGGTATCAGTTTGAATGTTTGTAGTAACATCTGTAATGATCAAAATCATTGCTATATTTGGACCAGAACTTTAAATACAGGTCTTACCATGTTATTTTATTTATTTTAAATTTCCTTTTCTTTTTAGGCTTATATTATTTTAAATTGATAACAATTGTATATATTTATGGGATACAATGTGATATTACGTGCATACATAGTGGGATGATCACGTCAGGATAATTAGCATATCGATCACAAGCATTTATCATTTCCTTGTAATGAGAATCCTCTTTTCTAGCTTTGTGAACTCTACAATACCTTAATATTAATATTAAGTTATTAATATGAACTATAGTTACTGTACTGTACAATAGAACACCAGAACTGATTCCTGCTATATAACTGAAACATTGTACCCATTAATTCTCCATCCACACCATCCCTCCATCGCCCGTCTGTAAAACCACCATTCTACTCTCTGCTTCTATGAGTTCAACTATCTGAGATTCCACATGAGTGAGATCATATGGTATTTGCTTCCCTGTGACTGGCTTATTTCATGTAACATAATGTCCTTTAGGTTCATCCATGTTGTCACAAATAACATAATTTTATTTTTTTAAAAAAGGCATATACATATAAAGTGGGTTTGCTAGATGATATGGTAATTTTATTTTTAGTTTTTTTGAGGAACCTCCATATTGTTTTCCAAAACAGCTGTGCTAACTTACAATACCACCAAGTGTATAAGGATGTTTCACATCCTCCTCAACATTTTGTGGGTACATAGTAGGCTTATGTATTTATGAGGTCCACAAGATGTTTTGATACAGGCATTCAATGTGAAATAAGCACATCATGGAGAATCGGGGTATCCATCCCCTCAAGTGTTTATCCTTTGAGTTACAAACAATCCAATTACATTATTTAAATTAAAATATATAATTAAGTTATCATTGACTATAGTCTCCCTACTGTCCTGTCAAATAGTAGGTCTTATTCATTCTTTCTAAATTTTTTGTACCCATTAACCACTCCCACCTACCCCCCCCAACCCCTCACTACCATTCCTAGCCTCTGGTAAACCATCCTTCTACTCTCTATGTCCATGAGTTCAATTGATTTCATTATTAGATCCCACAAATAAGTGAGAACATGTGATGTTTGTCTTTCTGGACCTGGCTAATTTCACTTAACATAATGATCTCCAGTTCCATCCACATTGTTGCAAATGACTGGATCTCATTCTTTTTTATGGCGGAATAGTACTCCATTGTGTATATGTACCACATTTGCTTTATTCATCTGTTGATGGACACTCAGGTTGCTTCCAAATTTTGGTATTGTAAACAGTGCTGCAATAAACATAGAAGTGCAGATATCTCTTTGGTATACTGATTTTCTTTCTTTTAGGTATATACCCAGCAGTGGGATTGTTGGAGTATATAGTAGCTCAATTTTTAGTTTTTTGTGAAACCTCCAAACAGTTCTCCATAGTGACTGAACTAATTTACATTTCCACTAACAGAGTGCAAGGATTCCCTTTTCTCCACATCTTAGCCAGCATTTGTTATTGCCTGTCTTTTGGATATAAGCCATTTGAATTGGGGTGAGATAATCTCTCATTGTAGTTTTTATTTGCATTTCTCTGGTGATCGGTGATGTTGAGCACCTTTTCATGTGCATGTTTGCCATTTGTATGTCTTCTTTTGAGAAATATCTATTTAAATATTTTGCCTATTTTAAAAATCAGATTATTAGATTTCTTTTCTGCAGAGTTGTTTGAGCTCCTTATATATTCTAGTGATTAATCCCTTGTCAGAGGAATAGCTTCGAAATATTTTCTTCCATTCTTTGGGTTGTCTATTCACTCTGTTGATTGTATCCTTGCTTTACAGCAGCTTTTTAACTTGATGAGATCCCAGTTGTCCATGTTTGCTTTGGTTGCTGGTATTATGGGGTATTGCTCATGAAATGTTTGCCCCGGCCAGTGTCCTGGAGAGATTCTCAATGTTTCCTTTTATTAGTTTCATAGTTTGAGGTCTTACATTTAAGACTTTAATGCATTTTAATTTGATTCCAAAGTGCCGATCCCAAACTGGAGTGCCTGCAAACCTCCCACCAAGGGCCAAAGTGCTCTCAGTCCATAAGCAAACTTGAAAAGGAGTCTAGACCTTAAGGACTGCGACTCATAGGCAAGTCCTAGGGCTAAACTATGCCCAGAGATGGTGGATCATGGGGGGCATGTGACATACTGAGACACCAGCTGGGGAAACCAAAGGAGTGCTGGCATTACTCCTCCTCTAGCCCAGAGGTGGCACAACTCAGCTCCAAAAGACACCCCTTCCTTCTGCTTGAGGAGAGGAGAGGGAAGAGTGAAGAGGACTTTGTCTTTCATCTTGGATACCAGCTCAGTTACAGCAGGATAGGGCACTAGTCAGAGTCAAGAAGCCCCTGTTCCAGGCCCTAGCTCCCAGAAGACATTTCTAGACACACCTTGGGCCAGAAGGGAAGCTGCTGCCTTGAAAGGAAGGACCCAGTCCTGGCAGCATGTATCTCCTGCTAACTGGAGAGCCCTTGGGCTCTGAATAATCAGCAGTGATACCCAGATTCTAAATCAAGGGACTTGGTGAACGTCTGAGACTTGCTGGCTTCAGGTACTTATACCACCACAGCAGGGTAGAGCACCAAGCAGGTTTTTGGGGTCCCCGATTCCAGGACTGGACTCTTAAATGGCATTTCTGGACCTGCCTTGAGCCAGAGGGGAGTCTACTGCCCTGAAGTGTGACTCTCAGGCCATGCAGCATTTGCTGCAAGCTGATTTAAGAGACCTTGGACCTTAAGGGAACATCAGTGGTAGTCTGGCAGTACTCCTTGTGGTCAGCAGTGATGGTGATGGTTGCTCCTCTGCCTTTTGAAAGGGGAGGGAAAAGTGGGAAGGACCGCATCTTGTGGTTTGAGTGTCCACTCAGTCACAACAATAGAATATCAGGTAGACTTCTCCCTGTAGACTTCTGTGTTTTTTGACTCTAGTCTTTGACTCCTAGACTGCACTTCTGGACCCATCCAGGGCCTGGGGGACCTTGCTGCCCTGAAGGGAAGAGTGTTATGACATGTTTAAAGTGCTTAAGGAAAATAACGTTTACCCTATGTTAGTATATCTGGTAAAAATATCCTTCAAACATGAAAGAGAAATAAAGACTTTCCCAGACAAACAAAAACTGAGGGGTTTCATTAATACCAGACTCATCCAACAAGAAATGCTAAAAAGAGTACTTCAGTGAGAACAAAAGGACATTAATGAGCAACAAGTAATCACCTTAAGGTACAAAACTTACTGGTAATAGTAAGTACTCAGAAAAACCCAGGCTATTATAACACTGTAACTATGGTGTATAAACTACTCTTATCCTAAGTAGAAAGACTGAACAATGAAGTTTAAAGTAGTTTTTTTCCTATTCTGTGAAGAAAGTCAATGGTAGCTTGATGGGGATAGCATTGAATCTATAAATTACTTTGGGCAGTATGGCCATTTTCACGATATTGTTTCTTCCTATCCATGAGCATGAAATATTTTTCCATTTGTTTGTGTCCTCTCTTATTTCCTTGAGCAGTGGTTTGTAGTTCTCCTTAAAGACATACTTCACATTCCTTCTAAGTTGTATTCCTAGGTGTTTTATTCTATTTGTAGCAGTTGTGAATGGGAGTTCACTCATGATTTGGCTCTCTGTCTGTTATTGGTGTATAGAAATGCTTGTGATTTTTGCACATTGATTTTTTATCCTGAGACTTTGCTGAAGTTGCTTATCAGCTTAAGGAGATTTTGGGCTGAGACGATGGGGTTTTCTAAATATACAATCATGTCATCTGCAAACAGAGACAATTTGACTCCCTCTTTTCCTATTTGAATACCCTTTATTTCGTTCTCTTGCCTGATTGCCCTGGCCAGAACTTCCAATACTATGTGGAATAGGAGTAGTGAGAGAGGGCAACCTTGTCTTGTGCAGGTTTTCAAAGGGAATGCTTCCAGTTTTTGCCCATTCAGTATGATATTGGCTATGGGTTTGTCATAAATGGTTCTTATTATTTTGAGATACGTTCCATGAATACTTCGTTTATTGAGAGTTTTTAGCATGAAGGGGTGTTGAATTTTATTGAAGGCCTTTTCTGCATCTATTGAGATAATCATGTGGTTTTTGTCATTAGTTCTGTTTATGTGATGAATTACGTTTATTGATTTGCATATGTTGAACCAACCTAAAAAGGATGAGTTCATGTTTTCAAGGACATGGATGAAGCTGGAAACCATCATTCTCAGCAAAACTAACACAAGAACAGAAAACCAAACACCACATGTTCTGACTCATAAGTGGGAGTTGTACAATGAGAACACATGGAAACAGGGAGGGGAGCATCACACACCGGGGCCTGTCGGTGGGAGGTTGGGTAGGGGAAGGATAATATTAGGAGAAATACCTAATGTAGATGATGGGTTGATGGGTGCAGCAAACTGCTGTGGCAAGTGTATACCTATGTAACAAACACGCACATCCTGCATGTGTACCCCAGAACTTAAAGTATAATTTAAAAAGAGACTAAACAATGAACCAATCAAAAATAAAAACTACAAAATCTTTTCAAGAAATAGTCAGCACCATAAGATATAAATGGAAACAACAAAAAGTTAAGCAGTGGGACAAAGTTAAGTTGAGCTTTTATTAGTTTTCTTTTTGCTTGTTTGTTTATTTATGCAAACAGTGTGAACTTGTTAGCAGGTTAAAATAACGGGTTTAAGATAGTATTTACAAGCCTCATGAAAACCTCAACCAGAAAAACATACAATGGCTTCACAAAACATAAAAAGCAAGAAACTAAATCATATCCTCAGAGAAAATTATCTTCACTAGAGGAAGACAGGAATGAGAGAGAGAAGGAAGAGAAGACCACAAGACAACCAGAAAATAACAAAATGGCAGGAGTAAGTCTTTACTTATCAATAATACATTGAATGTAAATAGACTAAATTTTCCAATCAAATGATATAGATTGGCTGAATGGATGAAAATACAAGACCCAGTGATTTGTTGCCTACAATAAACATAATTCACCTATAAAAATATGCATAGGCTGAAAATAATAACATTATCAATTATAACATTGAATGTAAATGGACTAAATTATTCAAAAAAGATATAGACTGGCTGAATGACTGAAAATACAAGACCCATTGAACTGTTGCCTACAAGAAACACAATTCACCTATAAAATACACATAGGCTGAAAATAAAGGCACAGTAAAAGATATTCCATGCCAATGGAAACCAAAAAAGAGCAGGAGGCACTCCACTTCTATCAGACAAAATAGATTTTGAGACAAAAACTGTATGAAGATACAAAGAAGTATATAACAATAAAGAGGTCAATTCAGCAAGAGGATATAACAATTTAAAATATATGTACCCAAGACAAGAGCACCCAGATATATAAAGCAAATATTAAAGCTAAGGAGAGAGATAGACCCTGATACAATAATAGCTGGAGACTTCAATATCCCACTTTCAGCACTGAACAGATCTTCTAGCCAGAAAAGCAACAGATACTTCAGACTTTAACCGCACTACAGACCAAATGGATCTAATAGATATTTACAGAACATTTTATCCAACAGCTGCAGAATATACATTCTTTTCTATAGCATATGTATTATTCTCAAGTATAGAATATATCTTAGGTCACAAAACAAATCTTAAAACATTTAAAAATTGAAATAATATCTGGCATCTTCTCTGACCATGATGGAATACAACTAGAAATTAGTAACAAGAGGAATTTAGGAAACTACACAAATACATAAAAATAAAACAATATGCTCCTGAATGACTAGTGGGTCAATGAAGAACTTATGAAGGAAATTCAAAAATTACTTGAAACAAATGATAACAAGAATACAACATACCAAAACCTATGGGATATAGCAAAGGCAGTAGCAAGAGGGAAGTTTATAGCTATAAGTGGCTACATTAAAAAGAATAAAAACTTCAAATAAACAATATAAAAATGAAAACCAAACCCAAAATTAGAAGAAAATAAATAATAAAGATTAAAGGAGGAATAAATGAAATTAAAGTAAAAATACAAAAGATCAATAAAACAAAAAGTTAATTTTTTGAAAAGTTAAACAAAACTGATAAAACTTCAGCCAAACTAAGAAAAAAAAAGACTAAAATAAATAAAATTTGAAATGAAAAAGTAGACATTACAACTGATACTGCAGAAAATTAATGGATTCTATGAGCAATGATATGCCAATAAGTTGACAAATCTGAAAAAGAAAAAAACCTTTGTAGAAAATCTCCAGGACATTTGTTAGAGCAAAGATTTCTTGAGCAGTACCCCACAAGCACAGGCAAGCAAAGCAAACATGGACAAATGGGATCATATCAAGTTAAAAAGCTTCTGTAAAGCAAAGGATACAATTAACAAAGTGAAGAGACAACCAAAGAATGGGAGAAAATATTTGCAAGCTATTCCTCTGACAAGGGATTAATCACTAGAATATATAAGGAGGTCAAACAGCTCTGCAGAAAAAAACTAATAATCTAATTTTTAAAATAGGCAAAACATTTGAATAGACATTTCTCAAAAGAAAACGTACATATGGCAAACATGCACATGAAAAGGTTCTCAATATCATTGACCACCAGAGAAATGCAAATAAAAACTACAATGAGAGATGATCTACAGCATCATCGACAGATGAATAGATAAAATGTGGTACATATAGCCAATGGAGTACTATTCAGCCATAAAGAGAGTGAGATCTTGTCTTTTGCAACAACGTGGACGGAACTGGAGATTGTTATGTTAAGTGAAATAAGCCAGGCACAGAAAGACGAGTAAGCATTTTTTGATTTCTTAGAAATCTCTATTTCTAAATCGCTATTTCTAATACTTTGTAACCAACATAGATATTAATAGAATTTATAACAGAAAGAGTATGCTTTTCTACCAATTTAAACTTTATTTTTAAGCAATCAGTACCATTTTTTTCAGGTTTCTAGTATGAAGGAAAGAATAGGTGTTTCAGATTTGTGTGTGTTTTCCATTGCTTAGTTCAGCCTCTTAGATTTTAAGAGATGAGTGTTTGTTACAGGAGAGAAGAGTAAAAAGACAGTAGCAAGTCTCTGCTCTCTGCAAAGTAGAGAGGGTGTGAATTGCCTAATAAAGTGCATGCTTTGCCTTTGTGGAAACACAGTGGCTATTCTTAATTGAGGCCAACAATCTGAAAGATAGTCTCCATTGCTCAGTTTTTAGCTGGATATTTTGTCCACACCAGCATAGCCAGCCTGCAATTTCCAGAAATGCAGGAAAGAGGCTGGTCACTTGAGCACTTGCTTCTGAAACATATTCTGTCATGAATGATTGAAGAATCACACAATTTAGAGAACCCACTTTAATAATCAATCATTCATTTATCGTGCATTTGACTGTTTGTTTATTCATACACTCATATATGCATTCAAGAAATAAATTAAATTCTTAAAGGTAAGGCACTAGATCACCTGGGCTGGGCAATTAACCTGGGCAAATGCTTAAGATACCCATGATGATTGTGAGAGTCCTAATTTGTATTTCTCAGTACTCTCCAGAGAATAAGATGTGTATGTATGCATGTGTGTGTGTAAGTATATAGATAAACACATATAGATATATATAAAGATATAAAGAGGCTTATTATAAGGAATTGGCTCATGTAAAGAGCTGGAGTCAGCAAGCTTGAGACATAGGAAAAGCTGATGTTTTAGTTCAAGTCTTAAGGCAAAACAAGACCAATATTCTAACTCAAGGCAGTCAGGCAGAAGGAGGTCCCTCCTATGAGAGGGAGGGTTGGTCTTTTTGTATTTTTGTTCTATTCAGGCCTTTAACTGATTGCATGAGGTCAGTCCACATTAGTAGGGCAATCTGCTTTACTCAGTCTATCAATTTAAATGTTAAGTTATCCAAAAATACCCTCATAGACATACCCAGAATAACGTTTGATCAAATATCTGAGCAAATCACAGCTCAGTCAAGTTGACACATAAAATTAACCAACTCAAAACTTTCCTGTTGAAATAATAAAACATTGAAGCCAATGAAAAATCATATTATAAGTCAAGAGGTGTTTTTGAAACTTCTATTTTTTGGAGCTTGAGAATTTCTCTTTGAAGAAGTGTGTTGTTACCTCACAGCTCTGAAATTTATTTCAGGTTTTCCTCAAAATTTCAAGCACTCATAAAAGTTTTTGAGCACTATCTTGCTGTAGAATCACATTGAAGTCTGTCTTCTTATTATGGGTACCCAGTAGGTGTACATATTAGTGGGGCATATGTAATGATTTGATATAGGCCTACAATGTGTAATAATCAAATCAGGGCAATTGGGGTAGTCATCACCTTAAGCATTTATCATTTCTTTGTGTTAGAAACATCTCAATTTCATTCTCTTTGCTATTTTGAAATACATAATAAGTTATTGTTGACTATATTCACCCAGTTGTGCTATCAAATACTAATTCTTATTCATTCTATGTAACTGTATTTTTGCACCCATTAACTAACCTCACTTTACCCTCCCTCCCAGCTACCCTTCTCAGCCTCTAGTAACCATCATTATAGCCTATATTCCTATGAGATTAATCATTTTAATTTTCAGTCCTACATA
Organism: Chlorocebus sabaeus; assembly: GCF_047675955.1. NCBI lineage: Eukaryota > Metazoa > Chordata > Mammalia > Primates > Cercopithecidae > Chlorocebus > Chlorocebus sabaeus. The sequence goes on from NC_132905.1 coordinate 77,134,860, forward strand.
TGAGGGAGAACATAAAAGATTTGTCTTTTCATGCGTGGCTTATTTCACTTGACAAAATGTCCTTCAGTTCCATTAATGTAGTTACAAATGACACAATCTCGTTTGTTTTTGTGGGTGAATAATATTCCACTGTGTATATATACACCATATTTCCTTTTTTCGTTCATCCATTGATGGCACTTAGGTTGATTCCAAATCTTGCCTGTTGTGAATAGTGCTACAGTAAACTTGGGAATGCAGATATATCCTCAATATATTGATTTCCTTTCTTTTGGCTGCATACCAAGCAATGATATTGCCGCATCATATGGTAGCTCCTTTTTTAGTTTTGGAAGGAACCTCCAGATTATTCTTTACCGTGGCTGTACTAATTTACACTTCCACCAACGGTGTGTGAGGTTTTCCTATTTCCACATCCTTACCAGCATTTATTATTGCCTATATAAAAGCTATTTTAACTGGGGTGAGATGAAATCTGATTTCAGGTTTGACTTGCATTTGTCTGATGATTAGTGATATTTGACCTTTTTTTCAATATCTGTTGTTCATTTGTATGTCTTCTTTTGAGAAATGTCCATTTAGATTCTTCACCCATTTTGAAATCAGATTATTTGACTTTTTTTCTATCAAGTTGTTTAAGCTCTTTATATATTCTGGTTTTAATCAATTGTCAGATGGGTAGTTTGCAAATATTTCCTCCCATTATACAGGTCGTCTCTTCATTTTGTTGGTGTATCCTTTGCTGTGCAGAAGCTTTTTAACTTGTTTTACCTATTATCATTTATTATTTATTTATTTTTGTTTTGGTTTTCTGTGCTTTTGAGGCCTTACTCAAGAAATCTTTGCCAGACCAATGTGCTGGAGAATTTCCATGAAGTTTTCTAGTAGATTCAAAGTTTCAGGTCTTGGATTTAAGTCTTTAATCCATTTTGATTTGATTTTTATATATGGTGAGAAATAGAGGTCTAGTTTCATGCTTCTGCATGTGGCTGTCCAGTTTGCTCAGCACCATTTATTAAAGAGACTATGCTTTCCCCAATGCGTGTTCTTGGTACTTTCGTCAAAATTGAGTTCACTGTTAATGGATGGATTTATTTTTAGGGTCCTTATTTGGCTCCCTTGACCTATGGATCTGTTTTTATGGAAGTACAATGCTGTTTTGGTTACCGTAGCTCTCTAGTATAATTTGAAGTTAGATATATGATTTCTCCAGTTTTTTTCTTTTTGCTCAGGATAGCTTTGCCTATTCAGGCTCTATTATGGCTCCATATAAATTTTAGAATTATTTTTTTCTTGCCGTGAGGAATATAATTGGTATTTTGGTAGTGACTGCATTTAAACTATAGATAGCTTTGGGTAGTATGGGCATTTTAACAATATCAAATCTTCCAATCCATGAGCATGAGCATCTTTCCATTTTCTGTGTGTCCTCTTCAATTTCTTCATTTATTATTATTTTTAAAAGTCACCAAGAAGTATAGACAACTTCCTTAATCAATATTTTATAGTTTTCATTGTGGAGATCTCTTGCTTCTTTGGTAAATTCCTAGGTATTTTATTTTATTTGTAACTATTGTAAATGAGATTATTTTCTTTATCCCTTATTCAGATTGTTCATTGTTGATAAATAAAAATGCTACTGATTTTTGGCTGGGAGTGGTGGCTCACACCTCTAATCCCAGCACTTTGGGAGGCCAGTGGACAGGTCACCTGAGGTCAGGAGTTTAAGAGCAGCCTGACCAACATGGTGAAACCGTGTCTTTACTCAAAATACAAAATTAGCCAGGTGTGGTGGCATATGCTTGTAATCCCAGCTACTTGGGAGGCTGAGGCAGGAGAATCACTTGAACCTGGGAGGCGGAGGTTGTAGTCAGCCAAGATTGCACCATTGCCCTCCAGCCTGGGCAACAAGAGTGAGACTCTGTCTCAAAAAAATATAAAAAAAGAAATGCTACTGATTTTTGTATGTTGAACTTTGTATCTCGAAACTTTACTGAACTTGCTTATCAGGTCTAACAGTTTTCCTGTGGAGTCTTTAGGGTTTTTGGTTTTTCTATATATAAGATCACATAATTTGCAAACATGAATCATTTGACTTATTTCTTTCCAGTTTTGGTGCCCTTTATTTTTTTCTCTGGTCTGATTGCTCTAGCTGAGACTTCCAGTACTATGTTGAATAACAGTGGTGGGCATCCTTGTTGTCTTCCAGACCTTAGAGGAAAGGCTTTCAGTTTTTCACCATTCAGTACGATACAGCTATGGGTCTGTCTTATATAACTTTTATTATGTTGAGATATGTTCCTTCTATCCCAAGTTTTTTTTTTTTCTAATCATGAAAGGATATCGAATTTTATCAAATGGGTTTTCAGCATCAATTGAAATGATCATATAGTTTTTGTCCTTTGTTCTGCTGATATGATGAATCATATCAGTTGATTTGTATATGTCGAACCATCCTTGAATCCTTGGGATGAACTCCACTTGGTCATGATGAATGATCTTTTAAATGTATTGTTGAAAATGTTTGCTAGTATTTTGTTGAGAATTTTTGCAACAATATTCATCAGAGATACTGTCTTGCAGTTTTCTTTTTTTGATGTGCCTTTCTCTGGTTTTGGTATCAGGGTAATACCGGCCTCATAGTATTAGAAGTATTCACTCCTCCTTGACTTTTTTGGAATAGATTGAGTAGGATTGGTATTAATTTTTCAAATGTGTGGTATAATTCAGCAGTGAATCCATCAGGTGCTGGGCTTTTCTTTGATTGGAGACTTTTTATTACAGCTTTGATCTCATTACTTGTTATTTGTCTATTCAGAGTTTGGATTTCTTCATGGTTCAATCTTTGTAGGTTGTATGTATCTAGGAATATATCCATTTTTTTCTAGGTTTTCAAATTTATGGCATATATTTTCTCATAGTAGTCTCTAATGATTCTTTGAATTTCTACGGTTTTAGTTGTAATGTCTTCTTTTTCGTCTCAATTTTATTTATTTGACTTTTCTCCCTTTTTATTCCCTTAGTCTGGCTAAAGGTTTGTATTAGTCCATTTTCACACTACTGATAAAAACATATGTAAGACTGGGAGGAAAAAGAGGTTTGATGGACTCACAGTTCCACATGGCTAGGGAGACCTCACAATCATGGCAGAAGGCAAGGAGGAGCAGGTCAAGTATTTCATGGATGGTGGCAGGCAAAGAGAGACTGAGAATGAAGCAAAAGTGGAAACTCCTTATACAACTGTCAGCTGTTGTGAGACTTATTCACTATTACGAGAACAGGATAGGGGAAACCGGCTCATGATTCAATTTTCTCCCACCAGGACCCTCTCACAACATGTGGGAATTATGGGAACACAATTTAAGATGAGATTTGGGTGGGGACACAAAGCCAAACCATATCATTCCACCCTTGTCCCCTGCCAAATTTCATGTCCTCACATTTCAAAATCAATCATGCCTTCCCAACAGTCCACCAAATCCCCCAAACTCTTAACTCATTTCAACATTAACTCTAAAGTCCACAGTCCAAAGTCTCATCTGAGACAAGGCAAGCCCCTTCAGCCTATAAACCTGTAAAATCAAAAGCAAGTTAGTCACTTCCTAGGTACAATGGGGGTACAGGCATTGGGTAAATATACCTGTTCCAAATGGGGGAAACTGGCCAAAACAAAGGGGCTATAGGCCCCATGCAAGTCTGAAATCCAGCAGGGCAGTCAAATCTTACAACTCCAAAATGATCTCCTTTGACTCAATGTCTCACATCTGGGTCACGCTGATGTAAAAGGTGAGTTATTGTGGTCTTCGGCAGCTCTGTTCCTGTGGCTTTGCGGGTACAGCCTCCCTCCTGACTGCTTTTATGGGCTGGTGTTGAGTGTCTGTGACTTTTCCAGGCACACGGTGTAAGCTGTCACTGGATCTCCCATTCTGGAGTCTGGAGGACAGTGGCCCTCTTCTCACAACTTTACTAGGCAATGCCCCAGTAGGGACACTGTGTGGGAAATCCAACCCCACATTTTCCTTCTGCGCTGCCCTAGCAGAGGTTCTCCATGAGGAGCCCTGCTTCTGCAGAAAACTTCTGCCTGACATCCAGGCATTTCCATACATCTTCTGAATCTGGGCGGAGGTTCCCAAACCCCAATTCTTGACTTCTGTGCACTGGCAGGCTCGACACCACATGGAAGCTGCCAAGGCTTGCAGCTTGCACGCTCTGAAGCCACAGCCTGACCTCTACATTGGCCCCTTTAAGCCACAGCTGGAGCAGCTGGGAACCAGGGCAGCAAGTCCCTAGGCTGCACACAGCAGGGGGACCTTGGGTCCAGTCCACATAACCACTTTTTCCTCCTAGGCCTCCAGGTCTGTGATGGGAGGGGCTGCTGTGAAGACTTCTGCCATGCCCTGGAGACATTTTCCACACTATCTTGGGGACTAACATTCAGCTGCTTGTTACTTATGCAAATTTCTGCAGCTGGCTTGAATTTCTTCTCAGAAAATGGGATTTTCTTTTCTATTGCATTGTCAAGCTGCAAATTTTCTCAACTTTTATGCTCTGCTTCCCTTATGAAACTGAATAACTTTAACAGCACCCAAGACACATTTTGAATGCTTTGCTGCTTAGAAATTTCTTCTGCCGGATACCCTAACTCATTTATCTCAAGTTCAACGTTCCACAAATCTCTAGGGCAGGGGCAAAATGATGTCAGTCTCTTTGCTAAAACATAACAAGAGTTACCTTTGCTCAAGTTCCCAAAAAGTTTCTCATCTCCATCTGAGACCACCTCAACACGGACATTATTGTCCACATCACTATTAGCATTTTGGGCAAAGACATTCAGCAAATCTCTAGAAAGTTCCAAAAATTCCCACATTTTCCTATCTTCTTCTGAGCCCTCCAAACCGTTCCAACCCTTGACTGTTTCCCAGTCCCGAAGTTACTGCCACAATTTTGGGTATGTTTTCAGGAGTGCCCCACTCTACTGGTACCAATATCTGTATTAGTCAGGGTTCTCTAGAGGAACAGAACTAACAGTTCTCTAGAGGAACAGAACTAACAGAACTAACAGTTCTCTAGAAGAACAGAACTAACAGAACTAACAGCTCTCAAGAGGAACAGAACTAAGGTGAGTTTATCAAGATTGTGTGAGTACACAATCACAAGGTCCCACAATGGACCATCTGCATGCTGAGGAGCAAGGAAGCCAGTCTGAGTCCCAAAGCTGAAGAACTTGGAGTCTGATGTTTGAGGGTAAGAAGCATCCAGCACAGGAGAAAGATGTAGGCTGGGAGGCTAAGCCAGTTTAGTCTTTTCATGTTCTTCTAACTGCTTTTTATTCTGGCCATGCTGGCAGCTGATTAGATGGTGCCCGCTCAGATTAAGGGGGGGGATCTGCCTTACCCAGTCCACTGACTCAAATGTTAGTCTCCTTTGGCAACACCCTCACAGACACACCCAGGATCAATACTTTGCATCCTTCAATCCAATCAAGTTGACACTCAGTATTAACCATCACAAGGTTTGTTGATTCTGTTTATGTTTTCCAAAAACCAACTTTTTGTTTCATTAATCTCTTGTATTTTTTAAAATTTCAATTTCAGTTGTATTTGCCCTGATCTTTCTTATTTCTTTTCTTCTACTAATATTGGATTCAGTTTGCTCTTGTTTTTCCAGTTCTTTAAGATGCATCATTAGGTGCACGTTTTTTTCTACTTTCTTGATGTAGGTGCTTCTTGCTATAAACTTTCCTCTTATAACTACTTTTGCTGTATTCCATAGGTTTTGATATGTGGTGCTTTCATTTAAGAGATTTTTAAGAATTACTTTGTAAATTTTTTCATTAACTCACTGTTCATTCAGGACCATATTATTTAACTTCCATGGGTTTTATGGAAATACTTGCACATGTTCATCGATATTTGGGAACTGAAAACTTATTCTAATCATCACATTCTGGGCTTGTTTGGACTCGTCCTTGTTGAGAAGGCTTTTCATGTATTCAAAGAGAATTGAGTGTTGCAATCTAAGTCTTTGGTCACTACATCCATATCCACACTAGGGTTGCCCCAAGCCCAGTACCTTAGTAATTCTTACAGACTCCTAGAGGTGCTGCCTTGGTGGGCTTGGATAAGATCTGGAAAAATTCCCTGGATTACCAGGCAAAGTCTGTCATTATCAATCTTCACTTTCCCCAAACAGAAGGAGTCTATCCCTCTGTGCTGGGCTGACTGGAGCTGGGGGAGAGGTGATGTGAGTAGTCCCTTGGACGTCGTAGCAGGGACTACGCTGGGTCACACCTGAAGCCAGCACAGTACTGGGTCTCACCCAAAGCTTGTGGCAACTACTGCCTGGCTACAGCTGATGTTTATTTAAGGCTCAAGGGATGATTGATCAGCAATGGTGAATCCTGCCAGTACTGGGTCCTTGCCTTCAGAGTAGTAGGTTCCCGTCTGGCCCAAGTAGGTTTAGAAATGCTGTCCAGGAGCCGGGCCCTAGAATCAGGGGCTTTAAGAATCTGCTTTTGGTTTATTTTACTGTGACTGAGCTGGTACCCAAGTTGCAAGACAAAGTCCTCTGTATTGTTCTCTCTCCTTTCTGCAAGTGGAAGAAGTTTTTCCTGGAGCTGAAAGCTGCGCTGCCTGGAGTTGGGGGAGGGGTTGACACAAGCAATCCCTTAGCCACCACAGCAGGTGTTTCACTGGGTTGTAGGTAAATCAAGCCTAGTGGCTTCAAGCTCAGCACAGCACCAGGAAAGTCCTTGTGAAGCCCTTTTGGCCTAATTGCCTTTTACATTTATCCTGGGCCCCAGGCCCCTGTAGTCAGCTGGTAGTAGAGCTAGCTGGATCTCAAGCTCCTACCACTGGGGCACAGCGTTCCTCTCTGGCTGGGGTTGGTGTTTCCTTCAGAATTCAGCTAAGTGAGCACTAGCTTGTGTTGTGTTCCGTTGTGACCAGGCAGCACTGAGTTCCACTGCAAAGTTCCACCATCACTCTGTCCTCCCTCCTCCAGGCACACAGATTCTCTCTCCACTTGCTGCTGCTGGAGGGTAAGGGAGGAGTGGTGTATGCAGGGCAGGCCTGCCTTGCCTAACCCCATCGGTGCCTCTTCCTTGATATGAAGTCAAAATCAGATACCTTGACCGCTCACCTGATTTTGGCTTTTATGAAAGTGCTTTTTTGCATGAGTAATTTTTCAATTTGGTGCTCCTGTTTGGGAATAATTGCTGGAGGGTTCTATTCAGCTATCTTGCGACTTATAGTTTGTCTGTTTAATTGATATTAAATGTTCTGATATAAATCCAGCCCAAGGAAAGTACAAATTTATTTCAGTTTTCTCAAATTTACCAGCATTTTTGAGGACTATAATATATGAGAACTTTTTTTTTTTTACTTTACATATGTCCTCAATAGATATATCAAACTTGTCTATGTGCAGAATTACCGATGGAATCATCACTTCTGTTCAACTACTATAAAACAATTCCTACACCAAGAAAGTTGCCCTGGATTTTTATATATTTTTAAGCAGGTCCTTAAAAAGGGGGTCACTTCCCCTTTTGTAGGAGAAAAGAGCAATAAATATATTTAATGTTATACACAGAAATAGGAACATAAAGTGTAACTTCATGCATCCTGATTCTCATTGCAAATAATTTTCATTCTTCTATGGTCACATCACAGATAATCAGTTGTAATTAGAGGTTACAGATAAAAGCTAATCCTTGGCCCAGCCTGCTTATTCTCTCCCACTGTCTGTATCTTACCCTCAGGCCCGCTGTATCTGCTGTTCTTCTGTTAAACTCAAGGTCCCCATGTAGACTTTTACTTTAAGCCTGCAGTGTGTGGCTCTAGAACTTGAAGCCATTCATTTTTAGAATACAGTGATACCTCAAGCCTAGATGAAATAACTGCTTCAATTAAATAGCGCCTTAAATAATAATTTGTGTTAACCCATATGCTATTTAGTTTTTTAGTTGAAAATAAATTTGTATTTATGGTATAAAACATGATGTTTTGAAATATGTATGCATTGTAGAATGGCTAAATCAAGCTAATTAGCATACTGATACTAAACTTTTTTGTGGTAAGAAAATTTAAAATCCACTCTCTGCTATTTTCAAGTATTCAGTACATTGTTTTTAACTAGTCATCGTGCTGTATGGTAGATCTCTTAAGTTATTCCCTCTGTGTAACTGAAATATTGTATCCTTTGCCCAATTCTCCCCTCTGCCCAATTCTCCCCTCTGCCGTCAAGCGTGGGTAACCATCATTCTAATCTCTGCTTCCATACGTTTGACTCTTTCAGTTCTGCATTTCAGTGAGATCATGCAGTGTTTGTCTTTCTGTGCCTGGCCGTATGCCCTTTCATCTAGGTCGTGAGTGGCTCTCAGCAAATCAACAGTGACACATTTAAACTAGGGAAATAGATTGCCAAAAATTACATTTGCTTTACGTTTAAGCGGGCAATGAACCATTCCTAAATAAATAAATTTAAAAAAATCTTTTACACCAAGAATGGCTATAAATGTACCTAGAATATTCAGCTCTAATATACATGGTGTTACTCAGAGTGCTGTAATACCCATTTGCTGCCTCGTACATTCTTCTTGTCTTTTGACCTGTTAATGATAAACATTTTATGGCACTCACCTGTATTGAGCACTGTTCCCCACCTCTCCTCTACCTTGATGCCTGGGGATAAACCCAGTGTGGTATCTACCTTTCCAAATCCCACCAGAAGATACATGTTTTATTCTGGTCAAACATATATTCTAGAACAAGTCTTCAAATCTCATTGAAGGCCACTCTTTACCCCTTATGCCTTAGTCCAGTGAATACCTTCCTTAATGATTTTTAAAAATTTCAGTGATTAGAAACCTTTTATCCTTGTTCAAGGGAAAGACTTTAGGACTTAACCATTAGCCTTCCCTCATCAATATCTCATTTCCCATGAGGCAGGCATCTAAAAGCTTATAGCTAGTTGGATTTGAATTTGAAGGTTAAATTACAAACAGATCATTCTCCCTGAAATTAGTTAAGACTCTGTTTGTATAGAATAAAAAAATTAATTCCATAAAATCAGATATTAGATTGGAATCCTTTTTAGAACATTTTATACTTATAAGATGATTATATATCTTAAATTCAGAAATAAAAGAAACATTCATTTTTTAAAAAATGGAATACATTATAAGACTCTTAAAAGATTACATTGAAAAATCAATCAGGAATTCCAAATATAGGTAAAAACAAAGATGGGCTTCGAATATCTTTCACTGGAGATTTTAAAGTAAAATAATTTTCTGAAAGAGATATATATTATAGAATCCATTCATTCATTCCAAGTTTCTAAAGTTTTAAAAATAATTCATTTAATCTCTATCTCTTCTGTGTTATAATGTAGAATGTATTCATATTCAGATTATCTCTTTAAGTGGTAAGTGACCTACTTGATTTAAAGGAGAAGAATATAACCGAGGCATTGCATTGACTGAAAAGATATGGCATTTTAAATGGCATCAAGATTGTACTTTCTACAACATTTATGATTTTCCTTTTGATTTTACAGCAGCAATACTGTAAAAGGTTTAATTTATTTCTCAGATTAGCTCTTTGGAACTGAGAGATGAGATGAGGCCTGGAAAACTTCCCCCAGTACAGTCAAGTTCCTGTTGACTAATTCTGTGACCACCAGTGACAGGCTATGAGTCTGTGAGGCAGAGTTGCGGCAGCGCAGGCTTTGCTTGGAGTTGGATGGTTCACACCCTGCTTGGCGTGGTTTTTAAGACACATCCTCTCAGTGGATGAGGAGAGAATCCAGCAGGCCTCTAGTCACACTGCTACAAATACTTTTGATGGTGGGAGATGGTGGTGTGAGTGGAGGGTCTGTGGGTGTGATGAACACCTGAATGACTCATGGGGAGAGGGCTGTTAACAGGACAGATGCCACTTGCTGTAATTTTCATATGATGTGCTTGGAAAGCCCCCTGCATGGAGGAAAGATAGATTGAGGTCCCTTTCAAAAGTGCTCCAGATGAAAAGGCATTTCCATTTTCAGAAACCCTGAGAATCCCTGAAAGAGCCTCTAACTAGTCATTGTACTGGAGGCCGCTCCTCTACTCCAAATACTGCTGTTCACTGTCCCTCTCAGCAAACTGTCCTGCTCCTATTGCAACCTGAGTTTAGGAAGGCTTAACGCTATGTCAACTGTTTAATTCTTTCTCTCCTCGGAGAAGTACCTGTCTCAGCTACCCAAGGTTAATGTCTCCACCAGGTTCGTTATTTTATATTTTAAATATATTTTAAAATCAAAAGTGTTTGAAGGACTTGCTTTTTTCCCCATAATACAGGTAATAACTCCTCTCGCTAAGAAATTTGGAAAAGTAGGCCAGGCGTGGTGGCTCATGCCTGTAACCCCAGCACTTTGGGAGGCTGAGGAGGGCAGATCACTTGAGGTGAGGAGTTTGAGACTAGCCTGGCCAACATGGTGAAACCCTGTCTCGACTAAAAATACAAAAATTAGCTGGATGTGGTGGGAGGTGCCTGTAATCCCAGCTACTCTGGAGACTGAGGCAGGGGAATCGCTTGAACCTGGGAGGTGGAGGCTGCAGTGAGTCAAAATTGCACCATTGCACTCTAGCCTGGGAGACAGAGCAAGACTCTGTTTAAAAAAAAAAAAAAAAAGAAAGAAAGAAAAGAAAAAGAAATTTGGAAAAGTAAAAAGAAAATAAAATTATTTATAATTTCAGTTAATCAAAATAAACCATTGTTAATTTTTAATTTTTTTTAGATCCAAACTTTCTCATTTCACACTCTTTGCCCCATAAACACTTGTCTCACCCCTTTTGGTGTTGGGTTTTATTGTGTAATTATAACTTCCTTAAGAGTTATACATGTTCACTCTTGATAACAGGTAAATAAAGAATAGTACATAGAAGCAGAAAAATATCTACAACCAATTTTAACATTTTGGTGTATTTCCCTAATAATGGTTAAAGGAAAAAAAATTCAATGACACTTTAAAGTACTACCATACTTTAAATAACAGAAAGTTTATCCAGGACCATTATAATATAGGGACCATTGCAGTTGGATTTTGCAGTGGGGAGAAATATTGGACTTAATTCTAAATACAGTACTGACAAGAGGGAATTTATAGCCACGGTGGAAGGTAGGGGTCATGCATAAAAAATTACTAAGAAATAACACCAGGAGTAAGCAGGATTCTGGCCAAACTGAACTAATTAGATTCTTGCTGAAGATAGACCAGGATGATCAGATATCATCTGGGGGGTGGTGGAGGGTTAAGAACCTGATCAGATGTCAAGGATGGAGGGTTCTTGCTAAAGTTAGCAGGGTTCTTGCTAAAACCGTGTTTTACAAGAAAGTGCACAGACAGGCCTAGGAGAACATTCAAAAGCTGAAACAAATCTTTGTCACAATCATAATTCATAAAAAGTTTCCTTTTTATTCAAAAACTTTTAATACATATAACTTATGGAAGCTGAATGAGATAGAACATTTTGAGGATCCATCCAAACTATTTTTCTTTTTAAAATTGACACACAATAACTGTACATGTTTGGGGGTACATATTGATATTTTGATACATATAATGTATAGTGCTTAGATCAGGGTAATTAGCATATCTGTCATCAGGCATTTATCATTGCTTCGTATTAGGAACATTCAATATCCTTTCAGTTATTTGAAACTATAATGTTTATTATTATTAAATATAATCATCCTATAGTAGTCTAGAACATTAGAACTTATTCCTCCTATCTAGCTTTTTAATTTTGTATCCTTTAGCTTTTTAAAAACAGTGTCCCCTACTTTGGGAGGCCAAGGCAGGTGGATCACCTGAGGTCAGGAGTTCGAAACCAGCCTGGCCAACAAATACAGAAAAAAAAAAAAAAAAAAGAAATAGCCAGGCATGGTGGTGTAAGCCTGTAATCACTGCTACTTGGCAGGCTGAGGCAGGGGAACTGCTTGAACCCAGGAGGTGGAGGTTGCGGTGAGCCAAGATTGCGCCATTGCACTCTTGCCTGGGTAACAGAGCAAGACTCCGCCTAAAAAAAAAAAAAAGAAAAAAAAAAAAGGCCCCAAAGTGTTTCCAGTATATTATTTTTGGAGGAAACAAAGTACATGGCTCATCTTGGAGGCACCTGTATCCCAGAGTGGCTTCTGCATCATCCTTCTTCTCCTCCCTTCCCTTCATAGGCTGTGACCTCAAACCCTACCTCCGTGTTTCTTCCAGAGAACCCTACCTGTGACACTCTAATGAACACCTGGAAAACCTTTGTTTCATGTTGATTTTTTCCTCCAAATTCCTGCAAATATAGATTTCCCCAAAATATACAAAGATTTACAGAAACAAATGGTAATTTGTGTTTCTTTTTAGTTATTTATATACTTCTGTTTTATTTTTGTTTTCATTACACTCGCTGCCTTATCTGTAGTTCACTAGCAATATTCCAAAACACAAAAAACAATATTTTTTCACATGTGAGGAGTATTGAGGAACTACTAAGGGCAAGGCACGCACCAGCTGCATTTTCTGCTGTTGTTAAGAAATAAGACTGAGTGAGTGAGCTGTATTTATGTTATTTATTAGCAAGCACTGAAAATTCCAGATTCCCTCTGGAGTCCAGAGTTTGACCTCAGAATCTGGAGAACCTCATCATTGCACACCCAGAATAAGATGAGGGCAACAAAGATCCCATCTTCCAGCTGTTTGGGAAGAACCACAGGTGCAAAGACTTTCAAATTATAATCCTTCATCTTAAAAGCTTTTCTTTAATTTTATAAATAACTCGTATTTTCACTATATTTATTAATAAAAATTTGCAGAAAAAGTAGTGTTAGCAGCTCTTCACTAACCATGATTAATGCAAGCAAAATAATTTAATATTTTAATTACACATGGAAAAGTAATGATTAATTGATGTAATTTTCTACATGATTAATAAAGCATTGCATTTACTATATTAATGTGATTTGAGATGTTTTTTCCCTCCTTTTTCTCTCTACCTCTTTTTTTCCTTCCTTCTCTCCTTTCTCCCTTTCTTCTTTCTTACTTTTCTTCTCTGTTTTTTTACCTCATTTTCTCTTTATCCTTCTCTACTTCCTTTCTCTTCTTGCTTCCTATTTCCCTTCTGTCCTCCTACCTTCTCTCCCTCCCATCTTCTTTTCTGCCTTTTTCCTCTCCTTCCCTTCCTTTTCCCCTCAGTTTCTTCCTTTCTTCTTTTGTTTTTTAGAATTTTAAAAAGGATCTTTAAGTCATAATATTAATGTGTGCTATAAGAGAGATTTGTTACATTATTGAGAAGAGCTTGGACATTCTAAATTACCATTTCATCTATCATATTTAGCCCAGATTCAAATAAGTATATTTCTTTTGAATAAACTTATTTTAAAATAAATGCATTCCAGGCTGTGCACAGTGGCTCACACCTGTAATCCCAGCCCTTTGGGAGGCCGAGGCAGGTGGATCATTTGAGGTCAGGAGTTCTAGACCAGCCTGGCCAACATGGTGAAACCCCACCTCTACTAACAATACAAAAACTAGCCGGGAGTGGTGGTGTGCGCCTGTAGTCCCAGTTACTTGGGAGGCTGAAGCAGAATAGCTTGAATTTGGGAGGTGGAGGTTGCAGTGAGCCAAGATCATGCCATTGCACTCCAGCCTGGGCCACAGACCAAACTCCATCTCGTAAAATAAATAAATAAAATAAAAATAATAAATAAATAAATGCATCCTTTCCAAATTATAGAATATAATTTTTAAACGAAATGCCTTTCCTAATTCACAAGGAATTTTGCGTAGAAACCAACAGCCTCTCATTCATTTCCCAAGGATGTATATAAACTCTGTGAATCCTTATTGATTGAACAGGAGGTGCTGGGAAATGGTTTGTTGACGATGTCAAAGACAATCAGAACTGGACAGAAGTTAGAGCATGAGAAAGCAGATTATATTCAGGATATTGCAACAGGGGGAAAGAGACCTCAATACAGAACTGGGCTCAGTTCTGAATATACTGCAAACGAGGGGGATTTATAGACAAACAGAAGTGTGAAAGTCAATGGGTGGAAACTTAGTAAGAGGAAACTTAAGGGCTGTATTAGGGTTCTGTAGATGGAAAGAACTAATAAGATAGATGTTAATATGAAAGGAAGTTTATTAGGAGTATTGACTGAGACGATCACAAGGAGAAGTCCCGCAATAGGCTGTCTGCAAGCTTAGAAGCAAGGAAACCAGTTCAAGTCCCAAAACCTCAAAAGTAGGGAAGCCGGAAGTGCAGCCTTCAGTCTGTAGTCAAAAGCCTGAGAGCCCCTGGCAAACCACTGGTGTAAGTGCAAGAGTCCAAAAGCTGAAGAACTTGGAGTTCAATGTTCAAGGGCAGGAAACAACCAGCATGGGAGAAAGATGAAGGCTGGGAAGACTCAGCAAGTCCTGTCCTAACTTCTACCTGCTTTATCCTAGCTGCACTGGCAGCTGATTAGATGGTGCCCACCAGACTGAGGGTGGGTCTGCCTCTCCCAGTCCACTGACTCAAATGATAATCTCCTTTGGTAACATCCTCACAGATACACCCAGGAACAATACTTTGCATACTTCAGTCCAATCAAGTTGACACTCAACATTAACCATCACAAGGGGTAGGGAAGAATTCTGGGTAAACTGACTTGATACAATTCTTGCTGAAGGCAGGCCCGGATGATTAGACATCACTTAGGGGATGGTGAAGATGAGGACTGTAATCAGTTATCAAGGGTGAGGATTCTCACTAAACTGACTTGATAGGATTTTTGCTACAACTGGGTCATGCAGGCATGACAAGGATGGACACCAAGGTCGATGTCTAAAGGGTTTAGGGGAGCCTGACTAGAATTAGATCAAGGAGATAGTCTTTCTGAATTTTGGCAGCTTTGGATATTCTCTCTCTGAGGAGATAGAGTTATGAAGAGAGGTATAAAGAGAGATATGAAGACTGAAGCATTATTTTTTTCCAGCAATGAGCTTCTTTTTCCCAAGCAGGCATTTTGATGAATGACACAGACAACTCAACACCCTCAGTATTCTCTCAAGTTTGACACTGGTTATGCTGTTGAGTAGAGATAAGGACCTTAATGATGTGACAGCCATGTGTACTGTGATGAGTGAGCAGTCTGTGGGAGAAACAAAACCTCATGCTTTTAGTGATAGTGCTAGTGTAAAACGGGAGATTTTTCAGTGAACAGCTGAAGGGTTTGATCTCGGAGACGTTGCCTTTGCTTGAGAGACACGTAGTAGATGTTCTCACTGTCCCGTTGCTTTGTGAAACATCAGCGTTTTCCAGGTGGCTTAAATCTCTGTAGAAGTGAGAAGATGGCAGGACGTCCAAACGGGAATTTGCTTCAGGGCCAAAACATGTCTAGAGGGCACTTTAGTCTCATTTGTAGGAATCTGGGGGCATTTTTCAGTTTCAGTGTCTGGTATAAGGAGTGTGACTGTTGTCTGCCTATTCAGCTTTGCATGGAGGGGCAGGGGCTCTGATGAAGGCTGTCATGGGTGCGTTTATAAATCTGAAACAGGACTCCTAGGCCTGAGAAGTTCAGACAACTTAGAAACTTTAAATTATTCATGGCCAGTTTCTTTGCTTTCATTAACATGCATTGGTATGCCTACACTGGAGACTGTGTTTCAGGGTGCAGTGACTCTCACCTAATGCTATTGATTTTACATAGTTTTGGAATTGTCCTTTGGGAAATATGAGGCAAATGAATAGGAAAAAAATAAAAAGCACTGATAGCCCTCTTCTGGAGTGTTAGTTTTGGGTAGAAAAATAGAAAGGATATAATCCAAAGGTATTTTTGAGAGCAGATCCCAGGGAGGTCTTGAGTTCAATGCTAGGGAGTTTTGATTTCATGGATTTTTTCCATGTGGAACACTAATAAGAATATAAAGGGGTAGCTGGCAAGATGACTGAATAAGAACAGCTCTGGTCTGCAGCTCCCAGCGGGATCAATGCAGAAGGTGAGTGGTTTCTGCATTTTCAACTGAGGCACCTGGCTCATCTCATTGGGACTGGTTAAACAGTGGGTACAGCCCACGGAGGGTGAGCCAAAGCAGGGTGGGGTGTCGCCTCACTGGGAAGGGCAAAACGTCAGGGAACTCCCTCCCCAAGCTAAGGGAAGCTGTGAGGGACTGTGCCATGAGGAACAGTGCGTTCCGGCCCAAATACTACACTTTTCCCATAGTCTTCACAACCTGCAGACCAGGAGATTCCCTTGGGTGCCTACAACACCAGAGCCCTGGGTTTCAAGCACAAAATTGGGTGGCTATTTGGGCAGACACCTAGCTAACTGCAGGATTTTTTTTTTCACACCCCAGTGGTGCCTGGAACACCAGTGAGAGAACTGTTCATGCCCCTGGAAAAGGGGCTGAAACCCAGGAGCCATGTGGTCTAACTCAGTGGATCCCAACCCCACAGAGTCCAGCAAGCTAAGATCCACTGGCTTGAAATTCTCACTTCCAGCACAGCAGTCTGAAGTTGACATGGGATGCTCAAGCTTGGTGGAGGGAAGGGCATCCATCATTACTGAGGCTTGGAAAGGCAGTTTTCCCCTCACGGTATAAACAAAGCTGCTGGGAAGTTTGAACTAGGCAGAGCTCACTGCAGTTTTGCAAAGCTGTTGTAGCCAGACTGCCTCTCTAGATTCCTCTTCTCTGGGCAGGGCATCTCTGAAAGAAAGGCAGCAGCACCAGTCATGGGCTTATGGATAAAACTCCCGTCTCCCTGGGACAGAGCACCTGGGGGAATGGGGGGCTGTGGGTGCAGCTTCAGCAGACTTAAACGTTCCTGCCTGCCAACTCTGAAGAGAGCAGTGGAACTCCCAGCACAGTGCTCGAGAGCTGCTAATGGATAGACCGCCTCCTCAAGTTCGTCCCTGACCCCCATGCCTCCTGACTGGGAGACACCTCCCAGCAGTGGTGGACAGACATCTCATAGAGGAGACCTCTGGCTGGCATCTGGCAGGTGTTCCTCTAGGACAAAGCTTCCAGAGGAAGGAACAGGCAGCAATCTTGGCTGTTCTGCAGTCTCTTCTGGTGATACCCAGGCAAACAGGGTCTGGAGTGGACCTCCAGCAAACTCCAGCAGACCTGCAGCAGAGGGGCCTGACTGTGAGAAGGAAAACTAACAAACAGAAAGGAATAGCATCAACATTAACAAAAAGCATGCCCACTCAGAGACCCCATCCGAGGGTCACCAATATCAAAGACCAAAGCTAGATAAATCCATGAAGATGAGGAAAAACCAGCACAAAAGCCTGAAAATTCAGAAAAACAGAACACCTCTTCTCCTTAGCAAAGGATAACAACTCCTTGCCAGCAAGGGAACAAAACTGGATGGAGAATGAGTTTGATGAATTGACAGAAGTAAGCTTCAGAAGGTGTGTAATAACAAACTCTTCTGAACTAAACTCCTCATGTTCTAACCCAATGCAAGGAAGCTAAGAACTTTAAAAAAGGTTAGAGGAATTGCTAACTAGAATAACCAGTTTAGAGAACAACATAAATGACCCAATGAAGCTGAAAAACACAGCACAAGAACTTCGTGAAGCATACACAAGTATCAATAGCTGAATCCATCAGGATGAAGAAAGGATATCAAGGATTGAAGGTCAACTTAATGAAATAAAGTGAGAAGATTAAAGAAAAAAGAATGAAAAGGAAAGAACAAAGCCTCCAAGAAATATGAGAATATGTGAAAAAACCAAACCTGTGTTTGATTTGTGTACCTGAAAGTGACGGGGAGGATGGATTCAGTTGGAAAACACTCTTCAGGATATTATCCAGGAGAACTTCCCCAACCTAGCCACACAGGCTGGCGTCCAAATTCAGGAAATACGTAGAACACCACAAAAATACTCCTCTAGAAGAGCAACCCCAAAACACATAATCATCAGATTTACTAGTGTTGAAATAAGGAAAAAATATTAAGGGCAGCCAGAGAGAAATGTTGGGTTACCCACAAAGGTTACCCATCAAACTAACAGCAGATCTCTCTGCAGAAACCCTACAAGCCAGAAGAGAGTGGGGGCCAATATTCAACATTCTTAAATAAAAGAATTTTCAACTCAGAATTTCGTATCCAGTCAAACTAAGCTTCATAAGCAAAGGAGAAATAAAATCCTTTATGGACAAGCAAATGCTGAGAGATTTTGTCACCACCAGGCCTGCCTTACAAGCGCTCCTGAGGGAAGCACTAAATATGGAAAGGAAAAACCAGTAGCAGCCACTGCAAAAACATACCAAACTGTTAAGACCATTGACACCATGAAGAAAGGGCGTCAATGAATGAGCAAAATAACCAGCTAGCATCATAATGGAAGGATCAAATTCACACATAACAATATTAACCTTAAACATAAATGGGCTAAATGCCCCAATTAAAAGACACAGACTGGCAAATTTGATACAGAGTCAAGACCCATTGGTGTGCTGTATTCAGGAGACCCATCTCCTGTGTAAAGAAACACATAGGCTCAAAATAAAGGGATGGAGGAATATTTACCAGGCAAATTGAAAGCAAAAAAAAAAAAAGAAAAAAGAAAGAAAAAAAAAAAAGCAGGGGTTGCAATCCTAGTCTCTGATAAGACAGGCTTTAAACCATCAAAGGTCAAAAAAGACAAAGAAGGGCATTACATAATGTTAAAGGGATCAATGCAACAAGAAGAGCTGACTATACTAAATATATATGCACCGAATACAGGAGCACCCAGGTTCATAAAGCAAGTTCTTAGAGACCTATAAAGAGACATAAGACTCCCACACAATAACAGTGTAAGATTTTAACACCCCGCTGTCAATATTAGACAGGTCAGCATGACAGAAAATTAGCAAGGATATTCAGAATTTGATTGCAACTCTGGACCAAGCAGACCTAATAGACATTTACAGAACTCTCCACCCCAAATCAACAGAATATACATTCTTCTCAACACCACATCACACTTATTCTAAAATTGACCACATAATTGGAAGTAAAACACTCCTCAGCAAATGCAAAAGAAAAGAAATCATAACCAACAGTCTCTCAGACCACAGTACAATCAAATTAGAACTCAGGACTAAGAAATTCACTCGAAACCACACAACTACATGGAAACTGAATAACCTGCTTCTGAATGACTACTGGGTAAATAACGAAATTAAGGCAGAAACAAATAAGTTCTTTGAAACCAATAGGAACAAAGACACAATGTACCAGAATCTCTGGGACACAGCTAAAGCAGTGTTTAGAGGGAAATTTATAGCACTGAATGCCCACAGGAGAAGGCAGAAAAGATCTAAAATTGACACCTCAACATCACAATTAAAAGAACTAGAGAAGCAAGAGCAAACCAGTTCAAAAGCTAGCAGAAGGCAAGACATAACAAAGTTCAGAGTAGAACTGAAGGAGATAGGGATACAAAAACCCTTCAAAAAATCCATGAATCTAGGAACTGGATTTTTGAAAAGATCAACAAAATACATAGACCACTAGCCAGACTAATAAAGAAGAAAAGAGAGAAGAATCAAATAGACACAATAAAAAATGGTAAACGGGATACAACCACTGGTCCCAGAGAAATACAAACTACCATCAGAGAATACTATAAACACCTCTCTGCAAATAAACTAGAAAATCTAGAAGAAACGGATAAATTTCTGGACACATACACCCTCCCAAGACTAAACCAGAAAGAAGTCGAATCCCTAAATAGACCAATAACAAGTTCTGAAATTGAGGCAGTAATTAATAGCCTACCAACTTAAAAAAGCCCAGGACCAGAGGGATTCACAGCCAAATTCTACCAGAGGTACAAAGAAGAGCTGGTACCATTGCTTATGAAACTATTCCAAAAAATAGAAAAAGAAGGACTCCTGCCTAACTCATTTTATAAGGCCAGCATCGTCCTGATCCAAAACCTGGCAGAGACACAACAAAGAAAATTTCAGGCCAATATTCCTGATGAACTTCAATGTGAAAATCCTCAATAAAATACTGGCAAACAGAATCCAGCAGCACATCAAAAACTTATCCCCCACGATCAAGTCGGCTTCATCCCTGGGATGCAAGCCTGGTTCAACATATGCAAATCAATCAAGGTAATCCATCACATAAACAGAACCAATGACAAAAACCACATGATTTTCTCAACAGATGTAGAAAAGGCCTTTGATAAACTACAACACCCCTTCATGCCAAAAGCTCTCAATAAACTAGTTGTTGATGGAATGTATCTCAAAATAACAGGAGCTGTTTATGACAAACCCACAGACAATATCATAACGGGCAAAAACTGGAATGCTTCATTCTGTTTGAAAACTGGCACAAGACAAGGATGCCCAATCTCCCCACTCCTATTAAACATAGTATTGGAAGTTCTGTCCAGGGCAAATAGGCAAGAGAAAGAAATAAAGCATATTCAAATAGGAAGAGAGGAAGTCAACTTGTCTCTGTTTGCAGATGACATGATGGTATATTTAGAAAACCCAATCATTCCAGCCCAAAATCTCTTTAAGCTGATAAGCAACTTCAGTGAATTATCAGGATACAAAATCAATGTAAAAATCACAAGCATTCCAATACACAAGTAACAGACAAACAGAGAGCCAAAAACTCCCATTCACAACTGCCACAAAGAGAATAAAATACCTAGGAATACAACTTACAAGGGAGGTGAAGGACCTCTTCAAGGAGAACTGCAAACCACTGCTAAAGGAAATAAGAGAGGACACAAACAAATGGAAAGACACTCCATGCACTTGGATAGGAAGAATCAATATCATGAAAATGGCCACACTGCCCAAAGTAATTTATAGATTCAATGCTATCTCCATCAACTACCATTGACTTTCTTCACAGAATTAGAAAAAACGACTTTAAATTTCATATGAAACCAAAAAAGACCTGGTATAGCCAAGACAAACCTAAGCAAAAAGAGCAAAGCTGAAGGCATCATGTTATCTGACTTCAAACTATACTACAAGGCTACACTAGCCAAAATAGCATGGCACTGGTACCAAAACAGATACATTGACCAATGGAACAGAACAGAGGCCTCAGAAATAACGCCACACATCTATGACCATCTGATCTTTGACAAACCTGACAAAAACAAGCAATGGTGAAATAATTCCCTATTTAATAAATGCTGTTGGGAAAACTGGCTAGCCATATTCAGAAAACTGAAACTGGACCCCTTCTGTACACCTTATATAAAAATTAACTCAGGATGGACTAAAGACTTAAACATAAGACCTAAAACCATAAAACCCATAGAAGAAAACTTAGGCAATACCATTCAGGACATAGTCATGGGCAAATACTTCATGACTAAAACACCAAAAGCAATGGCAACAAAAGCCAAAATTGACAAATGGGATATAATTAAATTAAAGAGCTTCTGCACAGCAAAAGAAACTATCATTAGAGTGAACAGACAACCTACAGAGTGGGAGAAAATTTTTATAATCCATCTGAAAAAGGGCTGATATCCACAATCTACAAGAAACTTAAGCAACATTACCAGAAAAAATCAACCCCATCAGAAAATGTGCAAAGGATATGAACAGACACCTCAAAAGAAGACATTTATGTGGCCAACAAACATATGAAAAAAAGCTCATCATTACTGGTGATTAGAGAAATGCAAATCAAATCCACAATGTGATACCATCTTATGCCAGTTAGAATGGCGATCATTAAGAAGTCAGGAAGCAACAAATGCTGGAGAGGATGTGGAGAAATGGGAATGCTTTCACCATATTGGTGGGAGTGTGAAGTAGTTCAACCATTGTGGAAAACAGTATGGTGATTCCTCAAGGATCTAGAACTAGAAATACCATTTGTCCCAGAAATCCCATTACTAGGTATATACCCAAAGGATTATAAATCATTCTACTATAAAGACACATGCACAGGTATGTTTATTGCAGAACTATTTACAATAGGAAAGTCTTGGAACCAACCCAAATGCCCATCAATGATAGACTGGATAACGAAAATGCATCACATGTATACCATGGAATACTATGCAATGAAGAAGGATGAGTTCATGTCCTTTGCAGGGACATGGATGAAGCTGGAAACCATCATTCTTAGCAAACTAACACAGGAATAGAAAACCAAATACTGCATCTTCTCATAAGTGGGAGATGAACAATAAGAACACATGGACACAGGGAGGGGAACATCACAAACCAGGACCTGTTGGGGGCTGGGGGACTAGAGGAGGGGATAGCATTAGGAGAAGTACCTAATGTAGATGATGGGTTGATGGGTGCAGCAAACCACCATGGCACGTGCATACCTATGTAACAAACCTGCACATTCTGCACATGTATCCCAGAAACTAAATTATATATTTAAAAAGGATAAAAAGAAGAGGAGCGCTATCATATGTTTGAAAGAGGATGTTTAATTTATCAGAGGTTGCAGAATGCAATGGGGAGTAAAATCCAGTGAAAGAGTGGAGAATTGAGACTATATCATTTGTCAAGGTTGTAGTTCAAAGTCCAACTTCCAGAAATCTGTTACTAGATCTGGAAAAGGTAGAGACTTGGAGGAATCGTCAGACTTTGGAGGGAAACAGTCTCTACTCAGACACAGAGAATGCTCCCCTACAATGCCCCCACAATTCTGGTAGCCTGAGGATGCCAGAAAATATCTTGCAGAGATGAGAACCAATATGTTTGACAAGGATGCAAGCACAGCAGAGGAAGGTCAGGTTTGCCCCACGTATCTGAACAGGGAAATACTGAGGGTTCCTTAAAACAACAAAACAAAACAAAACAACACAACTCAGCCATTCTCTTCTTAGAGCACTGAGATTTACAAACCAAGGACCCCAGTGGTGTGTCAGACATGACCTCTTCAATGGCTGAGACATCCCTTGCTACAGTCTGGCTGCAGCACTAGTCAGAGTTCATCTTCCCACTGACCTGGTTTTGATTCTGCTTTCTAATCTTTTCAGCCTAGTTGAATCTATCTTGGGTATTCATGTGTGATCAAGCTATAGCTACTCTTTTGGTAATAGCAGACTGGCCCCATTGATCCCTGGCAGAGTCTCTTGCTCTTGTAGCTAAAGCACTCCAAGAAATATGCACAAAATCTTAAGTCAGTGGTAGTGGGAAGGGAGAAGTAGGTTTGCATTAGAGAGATCTGGAAGGCTGAATGAGCAGGATTTGGTAATAAATTGGGTGTGGCCATTACAGAAGAGAGAAGAGGCAGAGCTGAGCCTGGGTCATGGTGTTTAAACTCTTGTTTAAAGCTAAAGATTTTTTTTTTTTTTTTTTTGCCAGAAAAATCCAGGTAGGCACATTTTGCTTACAATATCAGGAGGCTCACAGCTTTAGCCAAATGTTAGGAACCCCTCTGTAGAGGAAAATCCTAGGGGTTGGATAGGACGACCTGAAAGATTCCTTCTGCTTCCTCAATATTTGAATAGTTATAGAACCCAAGTATTGGTCTATTTGGGGGCCTATTGGTAGCTACAAGGAAGTCAGGAAGGGGAGCTGGTACTTTTATGAGGCACTAGGGAATGCAGGAGGGAAATGTATTTTGTTTTAGACCTGGAGGTTGAAGTGCTGGGAGGGCATTCTTGGGCAGATGTTGAGTGGGTTAGCAAAGACACACTTGGAGAAAGTGTTTAGAGCATTAGATCTGCACTGTTGAATATGGTAGCCATTGGGCACATGTGGCCATTGAAGACTGTGGCTAACAAAATGTGGCTAATCCTAACTGGGATATACTATAAGTGTAATGTACATCCATTTCTAAGACAGTTATAAAATATAAAATATGTCAATTTAAGAATATTAGCTACATGTTAAAATCATAATATTTTGAATATATTCAGTTAAATAAATATATGATTAAAATAAGTCCATCAGCTCCTCCTTACTTTTTAAATGTGGCTACTGGAAATTTTAAAACTACATGTGTAGTTTCTGTTTGCAGCTCACATATTTGTGTTGGGTAGCACTGCTCAAGGTGGTGTTTGGAGGTAGTTATCAGGGACAACTTGGGAACATTTGAGCTCTCTGGGAAGAGGATATACAGAGAGAAAAGCAGAAGGTTGAAGGCATACTTGTGGAGCATTTCTACATTCACAGATCTAGAAGGAAAAGGAGGAGACTGGAAAGGAGCTAGGGAATAAGGCCAGAGAAGGGGAAGTAGGTGACATCACAGGAATGAGGGGAAGAAGGGGCTTTAGGAAAGAAAAGGATAGCGATAAGGATTATGCAAAGTAATTTGACCTTTGTTCTATTGCTATTGGAGAGCACATGGGGGTTTTCTTCCCCAGAAAGTAAAATGATCAAATTTAAATTTTAAGAAG
This sequence comes from Chlorocebus sabaeus, assembly GCF_047675955.1. NCBI lineage: Eukaryota > Metazoa > Chordata > Mammalia > Primates > Cercopithecidae > Chlorocebus > Chlorocebus sabaeus. Next base: position 77,159,225 of record NC_132905.1, read on the forward strand.
ATGATTTTGGTAAGAAAATAATGAACCAATTGGATTGACAGAGAAGCTGAAGGTCAGATGGATAGCTAGAAAGTCAGGGAATAAGAACAATCAAAAAGCCTTTAGGCATCTAGAAAGCTGAGCAGAAAAGAATTGTTTTGACTTTGAGAAAGAACTTTTTATTTTATTTTCTTGCCTTGAGAAATGAGGTGTTTTTGAACAGTAAGATTTTGGTAATTTAAAGCTTGTGTCTCTGTTTATAGAATCCAGAAAATGGGTTGCAGTAAAAATCAGTGTCACAGATGATTAAAGATGCTTTCCGTGGGAAAAATAGAAGGCGGTAAAGAAACTAAAGACACAAAAATTATAGGATTTCTAAGAAACAAAGGTTGTCTTTTTGTATAATTGTCTCATTTAGAGAAAACAGAAAACAACATTATTCCCCACCCTTAAGAACATGAAAGTAGAAAAGAATGTTTTCTAAAAAGAGTTTTCCTTGAGACTCTGCCACCATAACTTGTGACCATTTAAGGTATTTCTAAGTGTTTACAAATTGAACATACTATGTCCTAGAATGTCCTTTGAGCAGAAATTTTGGTACTTAAAATTATTTATTTGGAGTTTTGTTTAAGGCAGAGAACAGATCGAAATATATGAAAGTATAAAACTCAGAGAATTAAGTGAAGATGAGCTGAATATTCTGAAGGTTGTATTAGTCCATTTTCATACTGCTATGAAGAAATACCTGAGACTGGGTAATTTTCTTAAAAAAAGAGGTTTAATGGACTCACAGTTCCACATGGCTGGTAACGCCTCACAATCATAGTGGAAAGTGAAGGAGGAGTAAAGGCACATCTTATATGGTGGCAGGCAAGAGAGCGTGTGCAGGGGAACTGCCCTTTATAAAACCATCGGATCTTGTGAGATGTATTCACTATCAGGAGAACAGCATGGGAAAAACCCACACCCATAATTAAATTACCTCCCACTGGGTTCCTCCCTTGACACGTGAGGATTATGGGAGCTACAAGATAAGATTTGGATGGGGACATGGCCAATCCATATCAAAGGTATTTGGATCCTGTTTAAATATATGTTATAGTCTTTGCTAGCTTAAAGGGAAAAGAGAAAAAAAACAATGGCAAAAGGAAGCCAACAGAAGGGGCCATATGAAGGGACTGAACAAAAAGGACATGGTCAATTAAAGACATTTGGAAAATCGACCTAGATGGAGTAGTATAGGATTTGGATACTTTGTTGGATACTGAATACACAGGATTAGGATGAAATCAGTGCTGTTGTAGAATAACTGTAATATGCAGCAGCTAACATTTATTGAGCATTTATTATATACTCATTTATTTATTACAACAATCTCACGCAGTAGGTATTATCTCAATGCTACAGATGGTGCAGTGAGATTAGGTAACTTGTCCAAGGTCACCCAGGTAGCCAGTGAGCCCACTGTATCATGCTGTCTCCTTAAGTGTTGTTAGGGAGTCACACGATGAACCAGGAGGTGTTGGCTGGGTTATGTGTGGTAACACATGACTCCAAACATTTTAGTAATCTATAATAACACAGTTTTTTTGTTTGTTGGTTTGGTTTGGTTTTGGTTTTGGTTTTCCTTTTTTTTTTTTTTTTTTTTCTTTTTAAATTTCATTGCAGGACACTTGCTCTGATTCATTTCTGGACTTAAGTGGAAGAAGCAGCCCTTATCTAGGATATTGTTAGTCTTTGGCAGAGGGAATACAAAGCAATGGAAGGATGATGTGATGGTTCTGAAAGCTTCTCTTGGATGTAGAATATAAAGTTTGCTCACCTTTTGTTATCCAAAGTAAGCCATGCGGCAAGCCTGACAGTGGGGTGAAGAGTGAAATGTTCCCACTAGGGAGGGTCTTTAGAGGACCCCTAGAGAGAGTTTCGGTTCTTTGTCTTTTGTTTTTGTTTATTTTTATCATGTGAATCTTCAGCTTTACGAGGAAGAGAAGCAATGAATGGTTGGTCTGACTTCTTTTCACGCTGAGGAGTTAATAGGATGACCCGAAAAGTTAATCCCCACACTGTCAGTGTTGTTTGGGGAGGGGCAGGTGGCAGAGAGTTACGCACGCAGGAGACAATGCAAGGGAGAACACTGCCTCTCATAGGGGTCAGTAAGGCAGTGAGACAGCCAAGCGGAAAGGGGTCCGCAGAGAAACTTCAGGCGCCCTGCACACTGGGAGGAGCGCGCACTCGGGGTGGAGCCACAGACGTTTGCACCGTTTGCAGGGCGGATGACCCTGACCCCTCCTCTTCCTGGTTAGAACCTGGGCTTCAATCTATGAGGACGGAAGCCTGTATAGAAGGACTCTCTCTCTGCTGAGAGTCCCTGTTTTCCATTTTTTCCTTTTTGCCCATAAATTCCATTTTTATCACCCTTTAAAGTGTCTGTGAGCCTAATATTTCATGGCTGTGTGACAAGGACCTGGCTCTTAGGTGAACTAAGGAGAAAATCCTACAACAGTAGTACTAGGCCATAGCCTAAATCCAAACACAGCAAAATCCACACAACCAAAATCTTTGCTAAGCAAGGTACCTGGAAAAAAAAAAAACCTGTCTCAGCAGTAAGTCAGGCCACATCAGACAGAAGCTAAAGGCTAGCCCGAGTGAGAGCTGGTAAGGAAGGAGAGATGAAGCAAGGTGTTACCAAACAAGATCTAGTGAGGGCTGAGGGTCAGTTCAGCTATAAAGGGCGGGGGGAAGCCAGTTTTTGAGGAGGTCACTTCAAGCCTTGAGTTCCTTTGTCTAAGCCCCTGTTCTCCTGGCTGTTTCCCATTAATGTTGGGGAAATGTGCTATGAACTGATGGGCAAAGATGTGTGTAAAAGAGAGACAGTTATAGGCAGTCCTATTTATTCAAATGTGACAGGATGATGGACCTAGTCATCCACAAAACCAATTATAAGCTAAACCCATGCAGGTAGTTAGGTAGAACACACCCATTTAAAAACGAACAGCACTTTAATTCTTGAATTAATGTTAAATTCAGCCTGAATTTATTGGATAAATGTCTCATTTCGTGTTAGTAAATCTAACTAAAGACTTTAACTAAATCTAACTAATGACTCTAACTAAAGCTATTTCCACAGAGATGTAAATTGTTCTTGATGAATACAATAAAAGCAAGTAATAATCACTTTTTGGAACTTAGAACAAATTCACTTCGGTGAAGGTCAAGCACTTGAGAATAAGATAATTATTTTTCCTTTCAAATACTAAAGAGTTGCCAAAACTCTGGTGATAAATTGGAACATTTGGGAAATGAAGGCAACAAGAAGATTTAATTTATTGCCCATGTGTAAGAATTCTAATTTTTGCACATTCCTTATAATCTTTTCCTAAATACATGTAAAAACTGTGTAATTACATTGTTTAAAATTTCACTGTAATATAACATGTTCCATAAACAATTTTTCAGGTTTTCATAGTCATAATGGTTGCAGCATAGTTCACTGCATAGAGTTAACATAATTTAATTTATAATTTTTATTATTAAACATGTAGTTTCTTTCAGTTTATTATTATTAATAATACCGCAGTAAATGGCCACATGGAAACTATGTGTGTGGTTTTTTTTTTGTTTTGGATTTTTTTCATTGCAATACATGTCCTAAATTGGGATTACTGGGTCAAAAGTTATGAAATTTTAATGACTATGCAAACTATTTTTAAAATAACTCCCAATTTAACAAAAACATGTGAGTACGTAATTCACTGAATTCTCCCTTGCTTTAGAAATTATATTGAAAGGTTATATAAATTGACTAATTAATATTGTAGAAAAAAATGATACTTTGTGTTAATTTGTGTGTCTGAATACTTGTGAGGCTAAAGACTATACCACAGGTTTCTTTAACCAACAGAAGGAGTTATAATTCTTTCATTCGGTAATTGGACAAATATTTTTTGAGCGCCTACAACGTGCCAGGCAGTTTTGTTTGTTTGTTTGTTTCAGAGCACAGAGCAGTGAAGTAAACAGATTCCCTTGCCATCATGGATTTTATATTCATGTAAAAAAAGACAATAAACATAATAAGTATTAAAATTATGTAGTGTGTTAGAATGTTATAACTGCTGTTAAAAAGTAAGATAAAAATAATGCGGAGTTTGTTAGCAGAAGTTGCATTTCTAAATACGGTGGTCACTGAGACACAAATATTTGAACAAATACTTGAAAGAGGTGGAGTAGGTCCCATATGGGTGTCAGAGGAAAGAGTGTTGCAGCCAGGGACCTTGGGTTGTAGAAGACTCTAAGCGGACCATGTGTGAGGTGTTGCAGGAGAATGAGGGAGGACAGTTTGGTTAGAGTGAAGTGAAATCTTTGATGTGATGAAGTGATGATCTTTGATGAAATCTAAGGATGCTTATTTGTTTCACAGGAGAAAAACAAGGAGAGAAAAATCTAAACCCAGCACAAGAGAAAGTTTCCAAAAAGAGGTCGTCGCCAATACCAAAATTAGCTGTGATATTCAGGAATTAAAAAATGGAAACACGATAAGCACATTCAATAAAGACCAAGGCCAGCTTCCATTGGCCAGAGCTCAGCCACGCGGCCACACCTGGCTGAAGAGACTGACTGAAGAATTCCCTGAATATTTTAATGTACCTCTGGTTATAACACAGAATAACCACAAGGTGGCAGAAGAACTCCATTCTTGTAAATGTCTTAGTTTCTTTATTTCATCTTCCCTATTCCGTCTAATGTTCCTTGAATTTTACTATTTTGTTGGTTTGAAAATATGTGTGACCTACGTCCTTTAAAGGATTCAGTTGCTAAAGTTTTAAATAGGCTGGAATATAAAACATTTATGGAAAAGAAAAATACCTACAGTATGATGTTAGTGAACTATTAATAATTAATCCAATTAAATAAAATATATTTGCTTTGGATTAATACATATCTTGTTTTGATGTTTGTTAAATAAAACTAAGCATTAGGAGGTCAAATAGCCACAATGAACATTTTCGTATTATTTAATAAGCCAGTTTCAAGGCATACATGCTAAATTTGTTCTTAAGGAAAAGTTGAATTTTTGCTTTCATGAAATTACAAACTCTAAGGCAATTTTATGCCTGTAAATCCAGTGTGTTCTGAAGTTTAAAGTGTCAAAGGCTACTGGATTTAAACAGATCTTGTATGACTCTCTGTTTCATCTCTTCAGAGGTTGATAGTAAGCAAGTTTGGCAGCAACTCACAGCTTCTGCTGTAACATGATGCTAATAATGACGACTTTATAAGATTGTTGCAAAGAGTCAGTGATGCCACAAGCAATGTCCTTTATATATGCAGAATTTAAAAAATAAAGTAAATAGAAATATTCCTTCCTCTATTCCCAATTTTTCTAACGTTATTTGCAACTGGTGTTTTAATGCAAGACCAAACGCTAAAATATACACGTAGCTAGCAGAATCAAAACCTAGATCAGATGTTCAAAAGCATCATGCTGCTAAAAGATTTCAGGGTCTAAATTGTGCTCACTGTTCTGAAACATCTTTCCACTTCCTGTTAAAAAAAAAAAAAAACCATGATATTCGTTGAAGCTCATTTTTTGGGCTTCATGTGTTGTAATTACACATTTGTTATATAGGGTATATGATGACTTAGGCTCTATGGTGTTATTCAGTACACTGTAGAAAAAGTAGAATAAAGAATGTTGTTTGTCAGTAGGTAGCTCTGTCCTCTTTATCCTTGAATGTAATTTACTAAAGAGCTGACAAAATTACAGCACAGGCAGCAATTCACCATATTACCCTGCAGACAGCCAAGAGACTGACATTGAGATGATGCTTTTTAACTTGGGTCTGTGTAAGGAACCTGACGGGGTTATATGAAATCTTCATTTCTGTACTATGAAAAAATGATGTTGCTTTTAAGAAGGACGCACAAAAGTGTGTACTCTGGGCAAGGCTATTGATAAAGATGCGACAGGGATGTATGGAAACCCAATATGTAACATTGAAATGACTTTTGATTCATTTGTATTTGGTCTTAGACAAGAAACATAGATTAAGAAAAGGTCTAAAAAATGGAGCACTAGGAAAAATGATAGGAAATTTTGTGTTCTTGACTAACAGCTATCTAATATGAAATACACATTTGTAATATTTTGACATATATGATTTAATACAACTACATTTTGTAATAAATATCTTTAATTCTAAGGATTGAAAATCTTAAAAGGATCTCAATTTTATAGTTATAGCGGTTTTGTTTCAACAGGCTGATGGACTTGGAAATTGCAGGTTTCTTAAACACATTCGATGAACTTAAAAAGCAGGGGGAGATACTTTCAGATGGCCTTGAATGGGAAGGGGGGGACCCTGGATTTCTCTGGACACCTCTTTCTTCCTTTCTTCTCTGTAGGTGGGGACCTCTTCTTCTCAACTAGTCAGCAATTATAAGAATGAAAATTATCTTAGCAGCTATTCAGAGTAGGTCCAAAAGATAATCAAATAAAGAAGATTTCAATATTCTCAAGGCAGAAGAGACAATGTCTTTGTATCTGCAGTTGGAAAGCCCGGAGTAATCTCTTTCCCATCCTCCACTGTGGAAATTCCTTCTGTTCTCAAGGTCTCGAGCATATGATAACTCCATGATGGATTTTCTGACTCCTGGAGTTAACACGTTCCTTCCCTTGCCTGCGCTCACATAGCCATGAGTTTATCAGGAGTTGCATCCTCAAACAGAGCTGCTAGACCACATGTGCTCTGTACAGCCTCTGGTATCGGCGTATGACTACTGAGCTGGCATCTTTCTCAATTCTTAAGAAAAATCAAAACCAGTTTGGTTTTCTTGTTAAATACTGGTAAAATAGACATCATGTAAAATCTACTATTCTAACAATTTTTAAGTGTGCAATTCAGTGGCATTAAGTACACTCACATTGTTATGTAATTATCACCACTCAACAGTTTTTTGTGTGGATTTTTCAGGGTTTTCTAAATATATAATTCTATCATCTGTGAACAGAGGTAAATTTAATTCTTCATTTCCAATTTTATTTCCTCTTCTAATATTATGTTGAATAGAAGTCAGATAAAAAGTGTCTGATTATACTTATATGAAGCACCTAGAAGTCAAATTCATAGAGCTAGAAAGTAGAATAGTCTACGAAGGGCTTTGGAGAGGGGGTAGTGAGAGTTATGGTTTAATGGGTACAGTTTCAGTTTGTGTTGATGACAACATTTTGGTGTGGTATATGAGTTTTTGTCTTAGGTTCTGATTTCAGAGAAAAATGGCCAATATATGCTGCTCTTGTTTTGCTCATGGCTAGAAAACTGGGGTCTGGGAACCAAGGGGTGAAAGTGAGATTGGCTTTTTTCACTGTCACTTCAGCGATACACTTGGGGACAGTCTTCATCTTCACAGCCTTAGGATCTTCCGGAATGAAATACTTGGTTCTCATGTGTAGAACACACATATGGAGGACACAGTAAGAGTTCCAGTGAATGAAGCTACTGAACTCCTGGTCACTCTTGAACCCCCAAATCAGAGGATCAGCAGGCAAAAAGGGGCTGTTCTATATGGGTGGGATAATTGAGTCTGATTGCTGTGCGAGGAGGCAGGAGTAGCTCTGGAATTTGGAAATTCACTGGGTTCTCTTTGGATGCTTCCACGTTCGTTGACAACTATAAATGAGAAATTGAGCAACCTTGGCCCAAGCAAGACGAGACAAATAAAAACTAAGATTTCTCAAGGATGAAGGTCTAGGTTATCCAACCAGAAAAGCCTCGGGCTGCCAAAATACTGGTCAAGGCAGAATGAAAATAGATGATGAAGAAGATTAATGGTAGATGTTAGTTATGACCTCAGGTTGATGACAGCAGCAGGGACTGGTCCATCAATCCTTTATACTATGCCCTTGTAGACACCGGGGTTGGTTGGAGATTGAAGAGGCCTTTGTAACACTTGGGATGTAAAAGAAGCCATGCCAGACTGCTGCTTTTTGTCTTACATTGAAGGGAAATAGCCATGCTTGAGCATTCAACTTGATTTTTTTTAAAAAATAGCAAAGTTATCATGAAATCTTTTGCTTGTAATGAAATGCAGCCATTGTCAGCTATGAGAGTTGCTGGAGTGGGGCGTGTTTGAGTGTGTATGTGTCTGTTTCCCTTGCTCTATTTCAGATCTAACCCTTGAATTGCTAACTGGGGGAGGGAATGGCCTCTTTTTAGATTGTCCTTGTTTTGACTTATCTGCCAAGGCAAAAGAATGTCAGAGGGTTTGCCACACAGTCCTGCAGGGAACCCTGCTCTCTGCCAGGATTTTTGTATCAAATAGTTTGTTTGGCCAAATTTAGAGAATAGTTTAAAGGGGGAAAAAGCTTGCATGTGATATGTGTAATTATTATGTTAGAATACTTTTTAAATAATATGCTGTGATTGGCATCTTTCTTCCTGAAGGTTGGGGATTGTGCTGAGAGAGTGCAGCTGTGTCTCTGCTCTCTGCAGTCTTGGGCAGGCATCACTGTTTGTCTCCTGATACAGAGGGCTGAATGCACTATTTCACATTGATGCCACATTTTAAAATCTAAATATGATTAACATGTTTTAGGGTGTTTAACAAATAATTCACTTTTTTGCAGATATTAAATGCTAAGATATAAAAAAAGAGAGAAGGCATGCAAGAAACTGTGTAATACTAGAGGAAGGCTGTATCGGACACAATACCATCTTTTATTCCATATACTTCTGTGACAACTAGGTCTGGGCAGCATTTGACTAGCTCTCTACAGATACCATCTGATGGAGTTTTCACCTGGTACCTTGTTGTGGGAAGTCAGGGACCCCGAACGGAGGGACTGCCTGAAGCCATGGCAGAAAAACATAAATTGTGAAGATTTCATGGACATTTATTAGTTCCCGAAATTAATACTTTTATAATTTCTTACACCTGTCTTTACTGCAATCTCTGAACATAAATTGTGAAGATTTCATGGACATTTATCACTTCCCCAATCAATACTCTTGTGATTTCCTATGCCTGTCTTTACTTTCATCTCTTAGTCCCATCATCTTCATAAGCCGAGGATGAATGTTGCCTCAGGACCCTGTGATGATTGTGTTAACTGCACAAATTGTTTAAAGAATATGAAATCTGGGCACCTTGAAAAAAGAGCAGGGTAAGAGCGATGTTCAGGGAACAAGAGAGATAACCATTAGGTCTGGCTGCCTGAGAGCCAGGTGGAACAGAGCCATATTTCTCTTCTTTCAAAAGCAAATAGGAGAAATATCACTGAATTCTTTTTCTCGCAAGGATCAGCCCTGAGAAAGAGAATGCGTTCCTAGAGGGAGGTCTCTAAAATGGCCACTCTGGGAATGTCTGTCTTTTACAGTTGCAGATAAAGGATGAAATAAGCCCTGGTCTCCTGTAGTGCTCCCAGGCTTATTAGGATGAAGAAATTCCCACCTAATAAATTTTGGTCTGACCGGTTGTCTGCTCTTAAACCCTGTCTCCTGGTAAGACGTTATCAATGACAATGCATGCCCGAAACTTTATTAGTGATTTTAATTTGACCCTGGTCCTGTGATCTCGCCCTGCTTCCATTTGCCTTGTAATATTTTATTACCTTGTAAAGCATGTGATCTTTGTGACCCACACCCTATTCATACACCCCTCCCCTTTTGAAAATCACTAATAAAAACTTGCTGGTTTTGCAGCGTGGGGGGCATCATGGAACCTGCCGACATGTGATGTCTCCCCTGAACACCCAGCTTTAAAATCTCTCTCTTTTGTACTCTTCCCTTTTATTTTTCAGACCAGCTGACACTTAGGGAAAAAGAAAAGGACTCATGTTGAATTATCAGGGGCTGGTTCCCCCGATAGTACCTTACTATGGACCTCTGACTTTTGTTAAAGGCTTTTCTGGAGCATTAGCATTGGCTGTTATTGGAAGCTTGCTGACCTCTCATGAGTGTGCAGCCTGAGCACTGGGGGAGATAACGTCCTGTGAAGGATAAAAACCGATTGATAAATGGCTTCTTCTTTCTTTCCCCAGGCAGATAGTTTTGAGATATATTCCCTAAGAGTCCTTCAAAGAGTCCAGGAGATCAAACACCAATCACCAATTTGAAAAATCATTCTCATATTGAATTTGTCTTGTACCTTGTTCTATTTTCTTTCTTTCATTCCTGCTCTCTAGGGTAATCACTTCCCAAATAAAGTGCTCCACCTAAGACTTTGTCTCAGGATCTTTCTTTAGGGATCACAGGTTAGGACACAGCAGAGCCATCATATAAGCTAATTTTGATGGAGAAAAAAAAAAAAACCTTTGGAGGAGACTTCTGGTTCCAAAATGGCAACATAGAAGCAAACCGGCCTTACTTTTCTCCACAGAACACCAAAAACAAATATGCAGTATGAAGATTATCACCAGCAATATCTCAGAACTCAAATATGAGGCTGAGATGTTCCTGGGGCCACAGAGAAGTGAAAAACTCTAAGAAAACTGTAAGAGAATTGGACTTTCATATTCTTGACATCCATCCTCCCGTCTGCCCAACACCAAGCACATGGAAAATTTTTCCCAACTCACAGTTTCTATACTGGAAAAAGTGAGATCAAGGTGATGACAAACTTCTCCATAATCCTGGGTTCTTTGGCAGGGTAACTATCCCTGCTTCAACCCATAGGAAGCATTGGGAGTACCTGAAGGGAGAAATATCCTCAAAGACAATCAGAGACAAAGAGGGGAGGTTGGACTACTATTCTTAGCCCAGGAAGCTCTGCTCTGTAACTTGGTCAAGGAGATGGCAGATCAGAGTGGCTGTTCAGCAGCATCAAACTGTAAAATGTTCGTTCCACAGGCCACTGGGCATGAGCCTTTAGGCACAGGCACCCTTCTAATACTACTAAGTGTCTCCTTTGTGACCTCTCTCATTTGGGATGGGCAGCACACTGATTGTTTCCTAGAATCAAGGGAGACTTGGGTGAAAGACACCATCTAGTACTGAAAAGAAGCAGTGACCAAGCGGAGGACAAGGAAAATCAATAGAGAAATTACAAAGCATCTCTAAGCAAACATATCCAATAAAAACTCAAACAATGTAGACAAAAAGACTAGAATAAATAATAAATCCTTCAATGCAAAGACATGGACATACATCCACAAGAAACAATAGCAAATAGGGAACCATAATCTCTCCAAAAGAACAAAGCCAGGATCCAGCAACTGACTCTAACTAGATGATGATATGTGATCACTCTGACCAAGAATTCAAAATAGCACTTGTAAGGAAACTCAGTAATCTCCAGGATAACACAGAAAAACAATTTAGAAATTTACCAGAGAGATTTATTAAAGAGATTGAACTAATAAAAACAGACAGAAATCTTGGAACTGAGAAATACATTTGCTGAATCAAAAATTCATTAGAAGCAGCAGAATGACTTAGGCAGAGGAAGGAATCAGTGAGTTCAAATACACAGAGGAGAAAAAAGAAACAGGATATAAAGAAATAATCACCAACAAGAAATAGAAAATTAACTTAATTAAAAGACTAAACCTAAGAATTATTGGTGTTCAAGAGGGAGGTGAGCAAGAGCAAGGAGTAGAAAGCTTATTTAAATACACGATAACAGAAAACCTTCCAAAACTAAATAAAGAGGTAAATATCTAAGTACAGGAAGCTTAGAGAACACCAAGTAGGTGTCAGAACTAAATAAGACTACCAAAAGTCGTATTATGATCAAACTTTCAAATGTCAAGGACAGAGAGAATCCTGAAAGCAGCAGAGAAAAGAAGCAAATAACATAAAAAGGAGCTCCAATTTGCCTAATAAAGCTCTCAATGAAAATCATACTGGCTGTGAGGGAGTGGAACAGTATTTTTAAAAGTAATTTTAGGTTTTGGGGTACATCTGAAGGTTTGTTACATAGGTAAACTCATGTCACAAGGGTTTGTTGTGCAGATTATTTCATCATCCAGGTACAAAGCCCAGTGCCCAATAGTTTTCTTTTCTGCTCCTCTCCCTTCTCCCACCCTCCATCCTTTGTGTTCATGAGTTCTCATCATTTAGCTCCCACTTATAAGTGAGAACATGTGGTATTTGATTTCCTGTTTCTGCATTAGTTTGCCTAGGATAATGGCCTCCAGCTCTGTCAGTGTTTCCACAAAAGACATAAACTCATTCTTTTTTATGACTGCATAGTATTCCGTGGTGTATATGTACCACATTTTCTTTTTTTTTTTTTTTTTTTTTTTTTTTGAGACGGAGTCTCGCTCTGCCGCCCAGGCTGGAGTGCAGTGGCCGGATTTCAGCTCACTGCAAGCTCCGCCTCCCGAGTTCCCGCCATTCTCCTGCCTCAGCCTCCCAAGTAGCTGGGACTACAGGCGCCCGCCACCTCGCCCGGCTAGTTTTTTGTATTTTTTAGTAGAGACGGGGTTTCACCGGGTTAGCCAGGATGGTCTCGATCTCCTGACCTCTTGATCTGCCCATCTCGGCCTCCTAAAGTGCTGGGATTACAGGCTTGAGCCACCGCGCCCGGCCTATGTACCACATTTTCTTTATCCAAACTGTTGTGGTTGGGCATTTAGGTTGATTCCACATCTTTGCTATTGTGAATAGTGCTGCAATGAACATTCACATGCATGTGTGTTTATGGTAGAATGATGTATATACCTCTGGGTATAAACCCAGTAATGGAATTGATGGGTCCAATGGTGGTTCTGCTTTTAGCTCCTTGAGGAATCACCATACTGCTTTCCACAACAGCTGAACTAATTTATACTCCCACTAGTAGTGTAGAAGTGTTCCTTTTTGTCCACATCCTTGACAGCATCTATACTTTTTTGACTTTTTATTAATAGCCATTCTGACTGGTGTGAGATGATATCTCATTGTGGTTTGGATTTACATTTCTTTAATGATCAGGGATATTGAGATTTTTTTCATATGCTTGTTGGCTGCATATATGTCCTCTATTGAAAAGTGTCTGTTCCTGTCCTTTGCCTACTTTTTAGTAGCGTTGTTTTTCTCTTGTAAATGTGTTTAAGTTTCTTATAGATGCTAGATACTAGACCTTTATCAAATGTATAGTTTGCAAAAATTTTCTCCCATTCTGTAGGTTGTAAGTTTACTCTGTTGGTAGTTTCTTTTGCTGTGCAGAAGCTCTTAAGTTTAATTAGGTCCCATTTGTCAATTTTTGCTTTTGTTGCAACTGCTTTTTGCACCTTTGTCATAAAATCTTCGCTCATTCCTACGTCCAAAATGGTATTTCCTAGGTTGTCTTCCAGGGTTCATATAGTTTTGGGTTTTAACTTAAGTCTTTAATTTATCATTAGTTGATTTTTGTATATGGTATAAGGAAGGGATCTGGTTTCAATCTTCTGTATATGGCTAGCCAGTTACCCCAGAATTATTTATTGAATAAGGTGTCTTTTCCTCATTGCCTTGTTTTTGTCAGCTTTGTCAAAGATCAGATGGTCATAAGTGTGTATCCCTATTTCTGGGCTCTCTATTATGTTTCATTCATCCATGTGTCTGTTTTTGTACCAGTACCATGCTGTTTTGGTTACTGTAGCCCTGTGGTATAGTTTGAATTTGGTAATGTGATGCCTCCAGCTTTGCTCTTCTTGCTTAGGATTGCCTTGGCTATTCAGGCTATTTGTTTGGTTCCATATGAATTTTAAAATAAATTTTTCTAGTTCTGTGTTAATAGAACAACATTTTCAAAGAGCTGAAAGAAAAACATCCTTTCACCCAAGAATACTGTATCTACAAAACTATCCTTCAAATATAAAGGAGAGATAAAGTCTTTCCCAAACAAACAAAAGCTGAGAGAATGTGTCACCAGCATACCCATCTTACAAGAAATGCTAAAAAGTGTTCTTCAATCTGAAAGAAAAACACACTAATGTGCAAAGGAAAACTTTTCAAAAGGTATAAAATCCACTGGTTAAACTAGTCCACAGACAAACCCAGGATAATCAAATATTGTAATTGTGGTGTGCAATTCACTCACAACTTTAGTATGAAGCCCAAAAGACAAATCTGTCAAAAGCAATAATAGCTATGGCAACCTGTTAAAAGGTAGGTAACATAAACATAGGTAAATCGAGGTAATGCAACTAAAAATATGGGAGGATGGGGTTTAAAAAATGTACTTTTTTTTTCATTTTTCTTTGTTTCTATCTTTATGATTTAAGTTGTCATCTTTTAAAAATAACTTGTTATATTTATAAGATTTTATTTGTAAGCCTCATGGTAACCATAATGCAGAAACCTATAGCAGATTCACTGAAAAAAAAAAAAAGGCAACAGAATAAAGCATACTACCAGAGGAAAAGGAAATCACTTAACCGCAAAGGAAGACAATAAGAAACATGGAAAGAGAGAGAGAGAAATCTCAAAACAAACAGAAAAAAAAAGCAAGAAATGGCAATAGTAATTCTTTGTTTACAAAAAATAACACCGAATGTAAAAGGACTCAATTCCCAAATTAAAAGGCATAGAGTGACTGAATAATAAGGAAACAAGGCCCACGTATATGTTGCCTACAAGAAACTCACCACACCTATGAGGACACACATAGATTGAAAGTAAAGGGATAGACAAAGATATTTCATGTAACTAGAAACCAAAAAAGTAAGTAGCTATACTTATATTGGATAAAATAGACCATAATTAAAGACTGTAAAAAGAGACAAAGAAAGTCACTATATAATGATAAAGGTGTCAATTAAGCAAAAGGATATAACAATTATAAATATCTGTGTATCCAATATTGGAGTTCCCAAGTATGTAAAGCAAAGGTTAATAAATCTAAAGGGAGTGATAGATTACAATACAATAATAGTAGAAAATTTGAACACCCCACTCTCAGTAATGAACAGAATTATCTAGATAGAAAATCAACAAGAACATATGGAGTTAAACTACACACTAGACCAAAAGGGCCTGACATTGATAAAACATTTCACCCATCTGCTGCAGAATACACAGTGTTTTCATCAGCACATGAAACATTCACCAGAATACACCATATCTTAGGTCACAAAACAAGTTCCAATATATTTAAAAAGGCAGAAATCTTATCAAGTATCTTAACTATCCACAATTGAATTAGTCAAAAAATCAAAAGCGAGAAGAACCTCGAAAACATACAGACGTATGGAAATTAAACAACATACTTGTGAATGACCAAGTCAATAAATTAAGAAGAAAATTTTAAAAATTTCTTGAAACAAACAAAAATGGAAATACAACATACTCAAGCCTACAGGATATGACAAAAGCAGTACTAAAAGGAGAGCTTATAGCAACAAACACCAATATCAAAAAAGTAGAAAGACTTCAAATAAACAAGCCAATAATACATGCCAAGGAACTAAAAGAGTAAGAATAAACCAAACCTCAAATTAGTAGAAGGAAAGAACTAATAAAGATTAGAACATAAATAAATAAAATTGAGAAAAAAAATAAAGAAGATCAGTGAAATGAAAAGTTGATTCTTTGGAAAGATAAACAAAATTGACGTACCTTTAGCTAGACTAAGAAAAAAAAGAGAGAACACCCGAAGAACTCAAATCAGAAATGATAAAGGAGACATTATAAATGAGGTTATATAAACACAAAGAATCATTGGAGGAATATTATTAACTACTATACACCAATAAATTGTAAAACCTAGAGGAAATAAATAAATTCCTGTACACATAATTCTTACCAAGATTGAACCATGAAGAAATAGAAAACTTAAACAAACCAATAATGAGTAACAAGATTGAAGCTATAATAAAAAGTCTCCCATCAAGGAAAAGTCCAGGACCTGAGGGCTTCACTCCTAAAATTTACAAAATATTTAAAGAAGGACTAATACCAATTCTACTCAAATTCTTCAAAAAAATTGAAGAGGAAGAAATACTTCCAAACTCATTCTATGAGGCCAGCATTCCCCTCATACCAAAACCAGACAAAGAAAAACAAAAAAAGGAAACTGCAGGCCAGTGGCACTGATGAACATAGATTCCAACATTATCAACAAAATACTAGCAGACTGAATTCAACAGCATATTAGAAAGATTATTCACCATGGTCAGGTGGAATTCATTTCAGGGTGCAAGGATGGTTTAACATACGGAAATCAATAAATGTGATACATCATACTCACAGAATCAAGAACGAAACCATATGATCATCTCAATTGATGCTGAAAATGCATTCAGTAAAATTAGAAATTCCTTTATGATAAAAACTCTCAACAAACTGGATATAGAAGGAATATACTTCAAAATAATAAAGGCCATATATGACATCTATGGTTACCAAAGGTCAGGAAGGAAGGGTAAGGGAAATGGGGAGATTCAGAGAGGTTTTTTTTTTTTTTTAATGAATACAAATATACAGTCTGATTAAAACATAAGATCTAGCATTTGATAGGTCAGTAGGCTGACTACAGATTACAATATTCTACTGTAGGTTTCAAAATAACTAGAAGAGAATGAATGTTTCTAGCATAAAGAAAAGACAAATACTTAACATGATAGATATCCCAATTACACTATTTGATTTTTACAAATTATATGAATGTATTGAATTATCACATGTACCCCCAAAATAAAAAATAAAAAAAGAATGAAAATTAATAAAATTATTGAAGAAGTGATGACAGAGGTAATACCTACTCAATAAAACGATGAATGTGGAAACATTGAAATTGAAAGGCCATTCTCAGGATGCATGTGAATTTGCCTTCAATATCTCTTAGTGAACTCGCATGATATATTCATTTTCCTTCATTTTGAGGTTTTACAATTAGCTGTTGGCCCAGTGATTGATTGATTGAATAGAATCAAGTATGGTAATTATACTGAAGATTGGAAGGTTTGTATATATTTTAAAGGTACTAACTGAAGTCTCAGGAAAGAGTGGAAACAACTTTGCCACTTAGAACTTCTCCCTGACAGGTGTCAGATTAAAGAAATAGCAAACTCAAGGATTAGTGGTGAGAAAAGGAGAAGAAAGTCACAATTTATTACTCGCTCTCAATACAGGCTCATTAGCTAAGTCAAAGAAAGGACTTCTTTTCTTCTGAATCTAATACTACAGTAGTAGCTCCTAATCTGAAGTTTTGTTTTTTTTTTTTTCCTGCGGTTTCAGTTACCTATGGTTAATAGATGCCCAAAAATATTAAATGGAAAATTCCAGAAATAAACAATTCCTAAATTGTGTGCCACTCTGAGTAGTGTGATGAAATCTTATGCCATCTTGTTGCACCTTGCCCAGGACCGGCATCACCCCTTTTTCCTGGTGATCCGCGCTGTACATGCTCCCCTTCTGTGAGTCCCCTGGTAGCTTCTAGGTTACTAGATCAACTGCTGGGGTATTGCAGTGCTTGTGTTCAAGTCACCCTTATTTCACTCCCTAATGGTCCTAAAGCCAAGAGCACTGAGGCTGGCATATTGTTATAATTGATTATTAGTTATTGTTGTTAAACTCTTATTGTGCCTAATTTATGAAATAAACGTTTTTGTAGATATATACGTACAGGAAAAAGCATCGCGTATATAGGGTTTGTGCTGTCTGCGGTTTCAAGCATGGGGGTTTGGAACGTATCCCTTGAACGTATGTGGGAGCTACTGTGTTTGATTGCATGCCCAGAAGGAAAGAAAGGAAAGAGATTGACAGAAAGAGAATGAATTCTGGAAAGTCAGACTTTGCCTGGGTCTGCTTACTACATAAGTATGGAAAGTAGGAGGAAAAAGCAGAGAGCTCTTGTGGATACACATTTAGTATAATGTGCCTACAATCATCTCCATTTCTGACAACTGGCAACTTCTCTCTTGTGGAGGAGTTAAGAAGTGGTGGGTGAGGAGCAGAAGTGGGTGGGGAGACAGGCTGGAATTGACAGGTCCCAAAATGCATCCTCCACTCTAGGCATAGGTAGTAGTGTGAGGAGAGGAGGGGGAGGGCAATGGGGAGGGGAAGGAGAAAGACGAGGGGAAGGAGGAGTGGGAGGAGAAGGAGTGGGAGGAGGAGGAGTGGGAGGAGGAGGAGTGGGAGGAGGAGGGGAGAGGAGGGGAGGGGAGGGGGAGCGGGAGGAGTAGGAGGAGGAGGAGGAGGTGAGGAAGGAGGAAGAGGAATTTCCTTTGCTACAATTGTCAGCATTCGTTGCATTTCCCAGGTGTTTGAGGTTTCATCTTGATCCCACAATGCTTGAGCTCATTATACCTGGTGCGTTCAGCAGGTTCTTGAGCCTGGAAAATGTATTTAAGGTGCTTAATCAAACATTCAATAAAGGATTCTCAGCTGAGGACGAAGAAGTCTGTAGTTCACTTATATAAGGACCTTTCTAGACCACAAAAAAAGAAGGTAAACAGGATCATTTGAGATTTACACAATAATGCAGGACATGTCATCCTTTGGGTGAACATGTTTCTATTTTGGCACTTAAGTGTCGTTTGCATGCACTAAACGATAATAATGAATCTATTCCAGCCTTTTTATGTCGGAGGGTTGTGTGTGGGCATTTTAACTGTAGAATTCTTTGAACTAGAGATTATTCAAAGTTTACTTAGGCAAATGCTATTATGTGCTAAGTAAAATTTCAATTGTGTGCAACAATGCCTCTGTAAAAAGCAATTTCTGCGACCTAATGAACTTCAGAGCCTTCAGGTACTAAGGAATTCAACCAAGTAAGGCTAGAGCTGTAATGTATGGATCGTTAAGCCAATGATCCCCCCAATACTGACTGCTTTGGCAGTGTCAGTTGACTGTGACAAAAGAAGGAAGGTAACAGTGAGCATCTGAAAAAGTGAATCTCCTGTGATTACCGACTAGCATTTAAGAAGAAATAAATTAAGAAGGTAAGACCCACAGAATGCCTTAGAGCATAATGTGATGGGCGGCGGTGGGGGGGGTGGGGGGTTGTTTAACTCAGATTATGTAGGTTGACTTTGAAAAACTGTGTTTGTCTTGGATATGCCTCCCTTTCCCTTCTTCCTAAGGACTCTGCTAACGCTACAGTCACATCTGAATATGGAGGAATACAATCATTTTGGAAGAAATCTAGGATTTGGTGTTAGATAAAAGTGATTTCCAATTTCTGCTATGCAGTTTGCCAACTGCGTGACTTTGAGCAATTTACACAACCCTGTTGTGATTCCATTTTCTCATCTCTAAAATAAGGACTATTATGATACCTATGTCATAGCATAGACTATCAAATGATGTGTGTGAAATTGTTTATAGATACACAAGTGCCATCCACCTCTACTTCACACAGCCTCTTCTTTTCCACAGCATGCGCTGGATGGTCACCGATTGGAAAATTTACCTTTTCCTATGTCTGTCCGTTTCTTCTGCATTATTCATCCTTGTCCCTTTTGGAGGGAATGGTGCCATCCAACTGTGCATGGTTCTATACCTCAATAGCAGCTCCACAGAAACTAAACTTAATGTATGCTGCAACACGTGTCTGAAAATAAATGGGCTGTGACACAGGAAATGCTAGTTCTGCCTCTCTCCCAGTGAAGTCGAGATGAGACAGCTGTGCCTATAAATGAAGCCATTTGAAGAGTTAACATGGAAGACGGCTCCACGTAATTGCGAACTTCTGTGGAGCTACTCACAGACCATGCTCTAGAAATTAATAAAAGTAGTGAATAAGATGGGAAGGATGCACAAAATGAAAGCCAAATGAATGAATTAGTTTTCCTGTATGGTTCAACAGCACTAAATCCAAAGGCTGCCAGGCTCTGCTGGTCTATGGTTTAAATGGGATTTTTAAATGATTTACATCAAGGCTATGTAAGAAATCAAAGCAGAGCAGGATAAAAATAAGGAATGTCACTTGTGATTCTAGTGGGTAAAAATACACTGAGGCGAGGAAGTAATTGGTAATTAAAATAATTAAAGAATTCATCATGTTTGTCACTAAATTGAAAGCTAATGTCATGTTTGCCAGTATTTTCATCATTCATTTAATTTCAAAAAAGTTTCTCATCCACCCAACTGTGCTTTTGTTCATTCATCCATCTAGACAAAAAAATTTCAGAGATTTCTCTATATACCAGGTACAATCATCAGAGCTTTTATATGCTTTTCATTTAATTCTTACAATGATCATTCTCCGCAGGTAATATTATTCCAAGATTTTAGTCATCGAGTTACTTTATCACAATCCAAGATTGAGAAACTGAGTTGCTTTATCACATATCAATACAATAAATTTAGCCAGAAATGAAATTGTGATTTGAATTCAGTTTTTTTTCCTTTAGTATCTGATACGATACCTTTTCCACTACAAAAGGACTGCCTGTTACACACTTAATTGGTATGTTAAAGTAAATGGAAATTTTTAAATTAAAATATAAATGTAAGATCTTGTTAGTAATTTCTTAATAGCCTCTGAAAATTGGTGACAACATATGGGGCGCTTACACTTACCTGTAGTGTAGCCAGAATGAGAGGGGGGGTAAGGGCAAAATTCTTTCTTTGTACTTATGCCATGAAACCATATTTTATTGGATTTCATATATTATGGTTCATCCTGCCAGGTAGAATATAATATCTTTATCCTATTTATTTCATTACCTCCTAGACTATGTTTTCTCATCAGAAACCTATATGGTAAGTTTTAAAAATGCAGATTTCTGGGTCCCATCCCTGCCTTTCTGAATCTGAACTTCTGGGATTGGGCCAGAGAATCTTCATTTCTTTCTGAGACATGTTGTCACTCTCATCCA